>NW_025335134.1:0-600000 GCF_018152115.1 Drosophila rhopaloa | reverse complement strand
ACAAAAGTGAAACATACCTAAAAGAAATCTTTTTAAACAAAAGCTAAAAAGCTAAAACAAAGGCAAAAAAGCCACAACAAAAGCAAAAACAAAGCAAAGAAACACACAAAACAAATCATATCTAAAATCTAAAAAATTATTAATTTAAGAATTTATATTTTACATACAACCCTACACATACAAAAAATATTTTATTACAATGGCTAATCCTAATAATCTGATCAGGCCCGCGATGCTACCTAATAGTGGGGTACAAGCCCCTGAAATAAACCAAGCCCCAGCAAACTTAGTTAATATGTAAGCCCAAATACAAGAAATAGTAGACAGAATTCTAAATCAAAAATTAAATCCAGATTCAGTGCCGCTACTCGATCAGACCTATACTGCTAATGCAAATAACATGAATGAATTTGACAGAGTCCCAGACATAGTAAAAAGCCTCAGGGAATTTTCTGGCCAAGCAGGAGAATTCAGCTCTTGAAGAAAGAGCGTAGAGAGAATAATAAAAATATATTTATTAACAGAAGGATCCCCCAGGTACTATTCAATTTTAAATGTTATTAGAAACAAAATAGTAGGTAATGCAGACTCAGTTCTAGAATCATATAACACACCACTAAACTGGACAGCAATCTCCAAATGTTTAACAGCCCACTACGCTGATAAACGAGACGTTACGACATTAGAATATCAGATGACTTCGTTAGTACAGGGTAATCAAACCACAGCAGATTTCTACCAACAGGTCTATACTCACTTATCACTCATCTTGAACAAAATTTCATGCATGGAAATGGGAAGAGAATCAATCGATCTCTTTGCCAAATCTTACAGAGACAAGGCGCTTGATACTTTTATTAGAGGTCTTAACGGCGACTTGCCTAGACTGCTAGGTACCAAAGAGCCGGCAGATCTTTCCTCTGCACTTCAACTTTGCGAAAGACTAGAAAATCAAAATTTCAGAACCAATTACGCCAATAATAATCAAAACAATTCAAGAAAATTTGAAGGCCCTACTAGAGGACCTGCCTTACCAAAAAAATTCGCACAGCAACCATTCAACGCAGCTAGACAACCATTTATCCCACATTTAGCTCACGTTCCACAGACCCCGAAAACGACACCCTATTTTCCACAGCAGCAAATGCAATTCAGTGGACATCAACAACAATATTCTGCTTACCCAGCAATACAACCACCACGTCCATTGGCTCCAAAACCTCAGCCTAAGCCAGAACCTATGGATATAGATAAAAGTTTACAGACAAGACAAATAAATTATATGAACAGACCAAATAATGGAATGCAGGGAAACGACCACCACCTCAAATGACAAGCGGACTGGTAGATAAAAGACAGAGAAATTTTCACATAAACACTGAACAAGAACAGACATTAGAAAATACCGACCAATTAACGGAAACTGACGAGACAGCAGCCGAATACTACGCGGAAATTCCAGATTTTGAACAAGAAACAGAGGAAACCGAATATACTTGCCTTTATTTTTTAGAGTACCTTACTTTCAATGTAAAACCGGTGATGGAGAGATGATCAAAATTTTAATAGACACCGGCTCTAATAAAAATTATATCCAACCGCGATTGGTAAAAAAACCAATCGAAAATAATAAATCTTTTTATGTAAGCTCCGTAGCCGGAGATATCCAAATCACCCACCACACAATTGCCAACCCATTTGACTTAAAAGATACATTTGTTAAATTCTTTTTACTACCCTCATTAAAATCTTTCGATGCTATTATAGGAAATGATACACTTCGCGAAATCAACGCTCAAATAAATATGCAGGAAGGTTACATTTCAATTAAAAACAAACGTAAAATTAAAATAAAACAGAAAGCTTCTCCCGAAGTCAACAAGTTAGATATTCGAATAGACCATACAACAAAAACGCAAAAAGAAAATTTAAAAATTATTTGCTTAAAATTTCCAAACTTATTTGGCGACCCGGACGAAAAACTGACATACACTACCAAAGTAGAAGCCACTATAAGAAGTACAAACGAAAGTCCAATATACTCGAGGCACTACCCATACCCAGAAGCTCTTAGGCCCGAAGTCGAAAAACAAATACAAGAGCTACTCGAAAACGGTGTAATTAGACCTTCAAGGTCTCCGTATAATTCTCCAATATGGATTGTACCCAAAAAAATGAATGCCTCCGGACAGAAAAAACATAGAATGGTGATTGACTATAGGAAGCTTAACTTGGTTACTATTCCAGACAGATACCCTATACCAGACATAAACAATGTAATGGCACAACTAGGACAAAATACATTTGTTTCTGTTTTAGACCTTAAAAGTGGATTTCACCAAATCCCACTCAGACAATCAGACATAGAAAAAACTGCATTTTCAGTAAATCAAGGCAAATATGAGTTTACCAGACTCCCGTTTGGACTTAAAAATGCCCCTTCCATTTTTCAAAGAGCGCTAGATGACATTCTTAGAGAACATATAGGAATTAGGTGTTTCGTCTACATTATCGACATTATTATCTTCAGTAAAAACGAAGAAAATCATCTAAAAGACATAGAAATTGTATTCAAAATTCTTGAAGACGCAAACATGAGAATTCAGTTAGATAAATGCGAATTTTTTAAGAAAGAAGTTAATTTTTAGGATTTTTAGTAGCAGATACCGGTTTTAAGAAAAATCCGGAAAAGGTGAGATCAATCGTCGAATTTCCCGAACCAAAGACACTGAAAGATCTTCGTTCCTTTTTAGGACTGTCAGGGTTCTACCGTCGCTTCATTAAAGATTATGCAAAGCTTGCAAAGCCCCTAACAGCCCTTTTAAGAGGGGAAGAGGGCTGAGGCCGTATCTCAAAAAATGACTCAAGCAAAACTATGATTGATCTTGACAAAGAGGCAAGGAAAGCATTTAGAAAATTAAAACAAACTCTCGCCTCCGAGGAGGTAATGTTATCATATCCAGACTACAATAAAGAATTTCAATTAACTACCGATGCTTCAGATTATACTATTGGTGCCGTATTGGCCCAAGAAGACAAACCTATAATGTTTATTTCTAGGACTCTAAGTAAGGCAGAAGAAAGTTATGCCCCTAACAAATAGGAAATGCTAGCAATAATTTGGTCTATACAGACTCTTAGAAATTTTCTGTACGGTCCGACTAAAGTGAAAATATTTATAGACCACGAATCTCTCACACACCCAACTAGCCCTAAAAGCTGTAACGATCAGATGAAGAGATGGAAAGCAATTCTAGAGGAGTACAATCACGAACTGCTCCACAAACCTAGCAAAGCAAACGTTGTTGCCGATGCTCTGAGTAGACCTCCCATTCAAACGCGAGGGGAAGTAAACACACTAACAGGCACTATTCACAGCAGGTTTAGTTCTCCTGAGAGACTAATACCAATGGCAGAAGAACCAGTAAATGTTTTTAAAAATCACATACTATTTAGGAAATACACCCTCCTATAAATTCGAACTTGTTTTTCCCACGTACCATAGACACATTATTACAGAACCAATTTTTAATTCAGAAATCTTATCAAAAATTTTAAGAGATAAACTCAACCCGTCCGTCATTAACGGAATTCATACAGACGAAAAAACCTTAGGTCAACTTCAGGAAATCTATCCACTTTTCAATAAATATAAAACCAGATTCTTAAGCAGACTAGTTAAAGATTTAAAAGATGAAACTGACCAAGAGAATGCAATTATAACAGAGCATAGAAGAGCACATAGAAATAGCAATGAAAACAAACAACAATTGTTAAACAAAGTTTACTTTCCACACATGAGGGCCAAAATAATAAAACTTGTAAATGAATGCCAAATTTGTAAGGAACATAAATACGAAAGACACCCCAACAAACCAGAGTTACAAAAAACACCAATACCACAATACCCAGGTCAAATTATTCACGTTGATTTTTACCTCACATGCAAACAAGTCGTTTTGACTGCAATAGATAAATTTTCAAAATTTGCACAGGCTAGGATAGTCAAATCTCGAGCAACTCAAGACATAAAAGAACCTTTAAAAGATTTATTAATCAATTTTGGTATCCCAGAAATAGTAGTAATGGATAATGAGAAATCACTTGGTTCGGCTCCCGTAATGCGGATGCTACAAGATCAATTTAATATCGAAGTTTACAAAACACCTCCATATAACAGTTCAGCAAACGGCCAAATCGAACGTTTCCATTCAACACTGTCAGAAATTATTCGGTGCCAAAAGGCCGACAAAGTACACGCTTCGTTAAAAGATCTTATAGACAGATCAGTTATCAAATATATTTATTCAATACACTAAACCACTAACAGAAAACCACTTAAAGGACTTAACACTTAACCCTAAACTACAACAAACAGAGAGACCAAAAATTACAGAGAGAATTACAACCACTCAGGAAAAAGACCTAACATACCATAACAAAAGTAGAGATCAAATAAAAAAAAATATTCCCCAGGAGATGAGATATTTGTTCAAAATAATAAAAGATTAGGTACAAAACTATCCGCCAGATATAAAAAAGAAACCGTAAAAGAAGACAGAAACACCACAGTACTAACAGAAACTGGAAGAATTATTCATAAACAACTTATTCGAAATTAAATCACATTTACAGAACCCTTTTCACTGCGTGCGCTGCTGACGTACAAATAACTGACTACACAAAATCCAATATCGTGACTCTAATTACCGGACTGGCAAAGGTTCAAACGGGAACCTTCAGATTAATTCATATTATTGACTTAGAAAAATACGAAGAAACATTTGAAAAAATTAATTACACTGCTAACTATAAATTAAAAACATACGACCCAATATTGCCATTTATAACCGAAGAAATTAGAATTTCAAAAAATTTAATTAATAACCTCAAGATTAAGAGTAGAAGGAAAAGACATATAGATTTATTAGGCAGCGCCTGGAAATGATTAGCTGGATCTCCCGACAGTAGAGATTTCGAAATAGTTCAAGAAAAAATAAATTCAGCATTAACTAACAACAACAATCAAGTTATTCTAAACAGACTTATCGTAGAAAAAATAAATAATATCACCCAGGCCAATGCAAATCTTATAAACAGCTTAAAATAAAGAGGAGATCCTCAAAGAGACACTAGCACAATATTAATGTTTCAAATTAAAATGCTTAAAGAAGAAATTGTCAACTTAAACCACGCAATACAATGGGCAAAAGCAGATATTAGTAACACCCAGATATTATGAGATGAAGAGGTAAATTAAGTTATAAAAACACTTGATCAAGACCAGTTGCCATACACTAATTTTGAAGAAGCCATGAAAATAGCAGAAGTAAGCGTAGCAAGCAATGGGCCAACACTTATTTATATCATTAAAATTCCTATAACCGACACCAACTATTGTGAAGAACTTTTAATCAAACCAATAAAAATTGGTCAATATGTTAATAAAATTCAAAGCGAAAATATAGTCAAATGTAAAGGAAAACTTTTTGCAAAAATTTCCAAATGTAATAATTATAATGAGATAACCATTTGTAAACATAGAAATATGATAGACATAAGTAATTCCTCTTGCTTACCAAATTTATTAAAAGCCACCTGCACTCGAATCAACAACCAACACATTCCAGTTATCGACGAACTCGCACCTGGAGTCATTCTACTCAACAAATTCTCCGGCAACGTACAAATAAATGGGGCATCCACAAGTCTCAACGGAACCTTTGTTATTAACTTCAGCAATTCCACAATTAATATTGATGGACAGACCTTCACCAACAAAGACACGGTACACTATCACCCGATGCCAGCAATTCTCCAAACTGAGATGACCCTTAACAAGAAAGGAAAGCTAACTTCGGGCGGAGCCGAAGTTGATATACCCTTGCAGAATATTCATATGATGCATTCTTAATACTCATAAAAAGTCCCAACTTCCTAACTTTACAAACACCAAAGTTATTGCTTTTCCGATCGTTCAGTTATATGGCAGCTATATGATATAGTCGCCTGATCCGGCTCGTTCCGACTTATATACTACCTGCAATAGAAAGACAACTTTTAGGAAAGTTTCAAGCAGATAGCTTTAAAACTAAGGGACTAGTTTGCGTAGAAACGGACGGACGGACAGACGGACGGACAGACGGACAGACGGACGGACAGACGGGCATGGCTAGATCGACTCTCCTGGTGATGCTGATCAAGAATATATATACTTTATAGGGTCGGAAAAGTCTCCTTCACTGCGTTGCAAACTTTTGACTGAAATTATAATACCCTCTGCAAGGATATAAAAAGATAGAAGAAAAGCTATCATTAGAATTGGTAAAAGAACTGAACATCAACAATACCAAGACCTTGGAACTGTTAAAAACAACATCGCATACAGCCGATTTTCTAATAAGTTCCATAATAATCATCGGACCAACTGCACTAACTAGCCGCTTCTTGATTAAAAGGGTCAAAATACTGCACATCAACAAAATAGCTTCTGATAACGAGATCAATGACCGCATCGAGCGTGGACACTCGATTTTAAAGGTTAACACAAAACGAATTCGCAACCAAAGTTGGCCACGCGCATCCGGTATTGCACCAGCAAGTAGAAGTGCAAGGGCAACTTCCTGGCTTCGGTCAGTAGCTCCCAAAAAGTGCTGACTGCAGCGTCTGAACCACTTCCCGCTGCAGCGACGACAACGGCAAAGCTCCGACGTTGGCAGAGGCAGCGACAAAGTTATTGGGTATAAATATGGCAATTTTTGTAAACATAATTTAGTTCCAATTTTTGTACAAATAAATACGGACCAAGTGTCCTAAATTTATTTTTTTTTTTAAATACTGAAGTCACTCGTGTTTAACTTATATAATGATAGGTGACTACGCCAAAATAACTAAGAAAATAAACAAATTTAAGGCAGGCTTGCACCTTGTTGGCGCCCAAAACCTGATTTTTTTCTGGAATTTATTTCTTGGAAAGTATGGTAGGTATGGGAATAACATTTTAGCCAGTTGTAGGGTACAGTTTATTGAAGCTACACAATTTTTTTGAGTGCGATCCAAGCGAAGGGGGGAGGGGGAGTACCCAACAATGGCGGCATGTCCGCGAAAAACTCGTCCTCATGGCGGATTTTTTGGAATCTTAAGAAATAATCTGAAACGCAAAAAACGAATATATTCTTAATCTGTACACTTGTTCGCATGCAAAATGCAAAAATTATGAGCTTTTGAAAAAATCGGTTTTTTCCTAATTTTTTCGTTACTCATTATTTTTTTAAATAAACAATTTTTAATATTTTCAAAAGATCCTAGTTCCAGACATGCACATACTTCTGAGGAACATGTATAAAAAATTTCATGACGATTGCTCAATTTGTGCGACTTGTACGACTTCCGCCAACTCGAAAAACATTGTTTCGAGAAAAAAGCGTTTGAAAATTTGCACTATAATGGCAACAATGTATGTCCGGTCCACCAAACGGCCGATAACTTTCGTAATTCAAGAGATTTCGAAATTTTAGGAGAGTAAAATTGAAACATGTACATATCTATCCGAAACTGAAAAAAAAAATTGATTTTTTTGGCCTCACAAGGTGCAAGCCTGCCTTAATAAAAAATGGTCTAAACGTCACTGATCATCCATGCGAGGTACCCTTACAAAGCTTGGTTGATCACACAGTTGTCAGATTATATACAGCTGCAGAGAATAACAATATTCCTACGATAACTGCAATATACAAATGGGGCTGTGATGGGAGTAGTGGCCATGCAACATATCGTCAAAACTTATCGACAGAAATGCTTGTATGATCGATCAACATATGTTTTCGGTGTGCATGGTACCACTACAAATAGTTCTTAAGTCAACAATACTCTGGAAAAATATGAAACCTTCATCCACGCTTTATTGCAGGCCAGTAAAATTGCTTTGTCTTAAAGAAACATCAAATTTGGTACGTGATGAAGTTAACAAATTTAAAAGTCAAATAGCCGAAATACAGCCAACTAGACTGGAAAAATATGAAATACATCATAAGTTTCATATGACCATGATAGATGGAAAAGTTTTCAGTGTTCTGGCATAATCATCATCCCTAGTGTCTGGAATATGTGGAACAAAACCAAAAAAAATGAACGATCTTATTGATATACAGAATTTGCCTAGCAAAGAAAACCTGTATGAATACGGCTTATCAAGTCTACACGCTTGGATTCGTTTTCTTCATTGCATTCTACATATTAGCTATATAAATATTCTTAAAAAATGGGATGTTAGAAAAAAGGAAATACAAGATAATTTGCGAAAGGAAATGGGCATATTGGTTGATGTTCCAAAGCCTGCTTCTGGTAATACTCATAACGGCAACACAGCCAGAAGATTTTTCAAAGAACCAAAAAAGGCTGCCAAAATTACCGGTGTAAGCTCTTTATTAATTTATCGAATCAGCGTAATCTTACGCACCTTAGCATGTGGATATGAAATTGATATAGAAGCCTTTGTACATTATACATTGCAAACCGCAATAATATTTGTGGACTTGTATCCATGGTTTTACATGCCTACCACTGTCCATAACATTTTAATGCATGGTGCAGAAATAATAAAACATTATTCCCTTCCGATAGGTATGATGTCAGAAGAAGCTCTCGAGGCCAGAAATAAAGATTTGCGAAAATATCGTTTACATCACACTCGAAAAAACTCGCGAAAAATCACTGGAAGACTTGGCCAATACACTTTTTATTTCATCGGATCCATTTATTACCATGCTATCAAAAGGCTCATGTGCTCCTTCCAAAGGCAATGAAATAGTAGACAATGATGTTATCAGTCTCATTTTAAATAAAGATGTAGAGGAAGATTCATCTAATGATTCCTCATCAGATACCAATTCGGTAAAATATTAAAAACGAAAAAAAAATTTTGATTTGTGGTTTTAATCTCTACCAAAAAAATTATCCGTACCAAAATATTATCATTAAGATATTAATAAATCGCCTCCCACTGTGCCCACGTTACTTCGAGCGACTAGAGGACAAGATCCGAACCCACATTCAGTGGACGAGACATTTAAGGATTATTTGGTCGAGTAGAGGACCAAGATGCAGCAAGCCGAATACCAAAAAGAAGAAGAAGAACTATATCGGGTCTACGAAAATATGGCACCAGAATCTCGGCTGTATATAAGACGCCACGAGTTCGAGACGCTGGAGCAATTAACCCACATGGCGACGGAATAAGAGAGTGTGAGACAGCTGACGTCGAGTCGCGCAGGTATTCCAAGGAGAGGACTACAGACCGGGATAGGACCAAACCTAGTCTGACGCCGAACCCCTTTCGAAGTCCCTATTCAAGGAGGGAATGCAACTCATCGAATGATTACACCGCCCCTATCAAACATCGACGTACAGCGAGCTTGCGGTAAATGCGGAGAAGTCGGTCACTTTAGGCGGGGTTGTAGTAATGCACACCTGAACTTTTGTTGGGACTGCGGTCGTAGGAACATATTGACCGTCGATTGTTGTCGCCGAGACGCCGAACAACGTCTTCGCCGAGATGCGGGCGCAGCGGAGACGAGCGAAGTAACAGCCCGACACCAAGAAACCCACCATAAGGATAAGCAACGGCCTGATCACTGCTACCGTGCAGATCGGAGGCCGATGGTTGGACGCCACGGTGGATATGGGAGCGTCGAGAAGTTTTGCGAGCGAAGGGTACGCTGGTATGGTAGCAAGACCTGAGGAGATGCAAGAGATCATCACTACAATAGCGTTAGCTGATCGGTCAAGCCTGGCAGTTATGAAGTTATGGCGTACGCGCGTGAAATTAGCTGGCACGCAAGTGTGGATGCCATTCTTGGTGATGCCAACCATGTTGGATCGCGTGATATTAGGTATGGGCGGCGATAGGAACACGGATACAGTGTGGAGAAGCCACCCTAAAGGTAAAATTGAGCCCGTCGAAGAAAGACCCCGATGCGGCCAAGAAAAGATCGGATGTCCTCAGAGGATACGAGCCCGGAAGTACTCGAAGGAAGGAGTACGACGGTTCTAGGGAATCAGGAATCCAACGATAAGGACACTATGTATTTTTTACAGCAACTATACCCTTTTCATCAGCTTTGATGCCGTTCCCATCAACCGTATACCCAAGATAATTAATTTTCGTTTGAAAAAACTCACACTTACTAAGTTCTAAATTGTTTCTTGTTATTCTATCGAATACCTCTTTTAAAATTTTTATATGACAATTTATATCCTTTGTCGTCTAAGTACACCTTTGCTTCCCTTATCAGGTCACTAAAAATTTTTTTATGACACTTTATATCCTTTGTCGTCTAAGTACACCTTTGTACACAAAGTGCACAAATTTTATTTATAAGCCTCTGGAACGTAGACGGCGCGTTTTTCAGCCTAAACGGCATCCTTAGGAACTCCAATTGGCCTAATAAAGGTGTTGAAACGAAATAAACTTTCCCAGGCAATGGAAGCGCCACTCGCATTTAAAAAATTCCTAACCAATATTACCTTTTCATTCATAGAATCATCCTGAACAACTAACATTTCAAGTATTATTATTTTATTATAAAGTATAATAAACACAAAAATATAATTAATTTACTGGAGAGTAAACCAATATACGTGGCTGGAGGCGCTGGCTTCAAGTTTACGCTAGCCGGAACATAAGATCTTGTAATAAAACTGATTGATTAATGCTACCCTTAATTTCTATGCTTAAACTTCTTAAGTAATTATCTTTGCGAGTAGCTGGGGCTGATGTCTTCTTGATTTGGTCACAGGCTAGGCTGCGGCAAGGTGACCCATCTTTCTGCAAACAAAGCAGGCTCCAATTTATCGTATTGGCTTACGGTAATCTGAGGCGATGTGCACCAAACAATTACAATAGTAGCACTGGAAAGCTTGCTTCTCGACTTTTTCAGCGCTGTTAGTTGCTCCTCCGATCAATTCAGTTGCATTGACGTGTAGTAGTGCCGACAGGTCATCCTTCATTTTAAAGCACATCATGTTGGCAATTGTACGTATTTGACGATCTGGTATCTGGTGGATGATATAATCAACCAACTCGCGCTCTGATATTTGAAGTCCGTTTGATAGTATAACTTTGCTGTTAAAATACGCCGAGAACGATTCATTTGTTTGCAATCTGCGCGTTTCAAAACTTCTTGGACACTCTGTTTTGGAAGAAACGCTTTTTTCATTGATATCAACAGGGTATTAATCTTCTTGTTTGCGAATTCTGGTTTTTAATACACCCAGGTTTGTTCATCACCCTTTAGTTTTCTGAATATTAGGGATCGAAGCTTATTTTCAGTTAATGCATACGTTGTTTTTAGTAGTTTATATGCGCATGCCACACACTAACACTTGTTTGGCATTTCTTTTATTCTTTGGAATGAAATTTTATCATATTTCAAGACTTTGCATGAATCCGCTCCATCATCCGCTCTTAACAAATCATTCTCTCTTTGCAGCAACTCTCTTTCAAAATGCATTATTTCGAACTCTTTGGCCAATAATTGCATTTTCGTTCTTTGAAAATCGTTTTCGTTTTGCAATATCGATTTCTGGACATCATTACAAATTTAAGTTTCTTGTCGTTACTTGCCTTTTCCTTTTCCGGTTCGTCGTTTATCTTCTCATTTGATTTCTGTTGCTCGTCGTTTATCTTCTCGTCCGATTTTCCTTTCTTTTGCTAGTTGTTTATCTCCACGTTCGATTTTTCTTTCTTTTGCTCGTCGTTCGCGCTTTAATTGACTCTTATTCTTCTTGTTCGTCGTCCAGTTCTCCGTTTGATTCTGCTGTTTCTTGCTAATCGTTTGATTCTCCTTCTTGTTCGTCGTTCGCTTCTTCGTTTGCCTCATAGTGTTTCTAGAATATTGTGTCCATTCTCCGCTTCGTTTTGCCGTTGTTGTTGCTGTTCGGCAGAAATTACCGCTTCTTCCAGTATATTTGAGCATCTTTCATAAAACGGAACATCGTTCAGTGCACGACTGAACGCTAATGTGCAGACTTAAAACTTTACACAGCTCGCGTAATTGGTTGCTCGTATTTTGCGTTGATCGGTTTCATTTTAAATGTTTTCCTTTTTTTTTGTAAACTTTTTTTAGTACAAAATTGTATGTAATTGTCAATGACAACAGTCGTGTTTTTATATCGCTCCGCCGCGAAACTAAAAATGCACCACAAATAGCCGGATTCTATTTCGTGAAAAGACGCTCAGTGTGTACGCATTTGTACCTGTGCTCATGTGCTTTGGAAATGATCAATTACTAAGTAAGATAAGTGATAATCAAATAAAGGCAACATGTAAGAGCGTAAGCTCTGAACCGAAAAGCTATAATGAGCAAGATTCGGCAGCAACAATTAGACGAACGTCGGCTCTCGTCAATCAGAAATAACGCTTACTTCTCCATAAGAGCGTCAGAGTAAACAGAACCGGCAACAACTGCAACACTGAAAGCGAATACGGAGAGAGCACGCTCGCTCTCTCCCGGTTTATTATGTCCAAGCGGCAAATCACAAAAGCAGCCGTGGAGTGCCCAATGCCCATCCCCCGACCCCTACAACATAACCAACGATCTGCTCATTACAACAACGACCAGCACAATGCCCTCGTTTAAAACGGTGACTTCGACACTAACGACGTCAACAACCACCACAACAACCATATCAACTGCAGTTCCTGTTTCGTCAGCTCTTACTGACTAGCTAGCCCCTACACAACCCAGAAATACAAAAAATGTTAACGGATAATTAATACAAACAGGAATGGATAGATATGTGCAAATAAAAAGAAAACTAAGCCCACAAGCAGATAAAAAACAACTGCATCAAAAGTTACCAAAAAAATTGGAAACACTGTGTCAAACAATGCTCTGACAAGTAATCAATTTTATATTCTTAGTGATCCAAAAGATGATGACAATACCGCTCAAACACCTAGGGCCAAGCAACCAAGGCCACCACCAATTTTTGTACGTCAGGCAAACTGTGCTGAATCGGTTAAAAAAATAACCGATCAAAAAGCAAACAAGTTCTATGTAAAGTCCATAAAAAGGGGTTTACTTTATTATAGGTTTATTTATCTTAGCAGAACGGTCAAGCGCGGCCTTCGAAACTAATGAAAAAGGCGAAGGCAGAATCATAAATAAAGGCAAAGGCAATGTAGCTGAGATTGAATTTAAAAATTTGTTTATTGAATTTAATAATTGAATTGGATAATTGAATTTAAAAATTTGTTTATTAGTTCCATAAGTGGAACCGTTTCACGGGTTGGATAACTTGCTTGCCTGTTGTTCTGGGGACGTTTAGGTAGTCTTTAGTAGCCATATTCTTGAGGCTATAATGCATTTAGGGTAGAACAAAAATCCCCAAATTTTAGCCAGTGACTGTCAATGACAACAGACGTGTTTTTATATCAATCCGCCGCGAAACAAAAAATACACAACAAATAGCCGAATTCTATCTCGCAAAAAGACGCTCAGAGTGTACGCATGGGTACCTGTGCTTAAGTGCTTTGGAAATGATCAATTACTTAGTGTTCTAATTACTAAGATAAGTGATAATCAAATAAAAGCAACGTTTAAGAGCGTTAGCTCTGTATCAAAGGTCATATTGAGCAAGACTTGGCAGTCTCGGCCGATAGGATATAGGATATAGTCCTCCGATCCTTATGAAATTTGGTAGGTCGGATTGATTGGCCAACTATAAAACCCATAGAAAATCCCAACTTTCTAACTTTACAAACACGAAAGTTATGGCATTTCCGATCAATCAGTTATATGGCAGCTATAGGATATAGTTCCGACTTATATACTGCGTGCAAAGGAAAGAAGGGTGTGTGCAAAGTTTCAATTCGATAGCTTTAAAACTGAAAGACTAGTTTGCGTAGAAACAGACAGACGGACAGACGCACAGACAGACGGACATGGCTATATCAACTCAGGAGGTGATCCTGATCAAGAATATATATACTTTATAGGGTCGGAGATGTCTCCTTCACTGCGTTGCACACTTTTGACCAAAATTATAATACCCTCTGCAAGGGTATAAAAACGAGGACGGAAGCTAACTTCGGCAAGCCAAAGTTTTAATACCCTTGCAGACTTTGCCGAAATTGCTAAAAGTGAAAAAGTAGCGAAAGGAATAAGGTATACATAAGTAAACTAGATTTGCATCGTTTCAAGTCAATTGTTTTTACACTGCAAAAATGTCATATACAAATAGAAAAAAAGGGATACTTTCGCAGCCTTTAACAATTTTTCCTATCTCCTTTAAGATATAGACTTCCGAGCGGCAAGCGCTTTTACCCTAATCAAGATATGCGTAAATAAATAAGAATTGGAAAAATTTATGTCAATAGCTTGTATACTGCGCGAAATATCCTAAAAATCATTAAATTTTAACCGATTTTACCCTTTTGTTCCTATGGGAGCTATAGGATATAGACGTCCGATCGTGACGCGCTTTTACCCTGATCAAGGTATGCATAAAAAATACGATTTGGAAAGATTCATGTCAATAGCTTATACACTGCGCGAAATATCATCAATTCTTGCAAGTTATATCCGATTGTTCCTATGGGAGCTATAGGATATAGACGTCCGATCGGGTCGATTTTCAAACTTCTGCGTACACATGTTTTAGGACGACTGTGAAAGTTTCAGATCGCTAGCTTTTGAACTGAGCTCGCAAACGGTATTAAAACAGACGGACAGATGGACGGACGGACAGACGGACATGGCTATATCGACTCCCCTAGTGATCCTGATCAAAAATATATATTTTTAAGAGTCGGAAACGTCTCATTCACTGCGTTACAAATTTTTGACCAAAATTAAAATACCCTCTGCAAGGGTATAAAAAGCACCAGTTCAGGCCCGGATCACTCTCAAGACTGCCCTTCTCTCATTTATTATCTCCTTTGCTAACATTCTCTTAGCAGCTAGGAACTTTAACGGAGTGTATACATATAAATAACAGGCCATGTGTATATGTGTTGTGAGGAGTTAAATAACTCCGCACAAAAAAAGTGAACATCGATGGTACGGAAGCCTGTCAGTTGCTGGATATGCAGTGAATGCGCGTAGTAACGGCACTGTGGGGAAAGAGAGTTTGGAGAATTCAGTTGGAGAGAGTTTGGAGAGTACGAGGAAACAGAGTTTGGAGAGTACGAGGAAAGAGAAATTGGAGAGAAGGAGCGGAGAGAGGCGCGAGAGCGCCAGCGCACCGCGAGTGAAGGGATGAAGGTGGAAAACGCGTACTTTGGACCCTAGTGTGGCGCCGTGCGCAGAGATCAAAAAGGAGAAGCCGAGGATTAACGGTACCAGTAGCCCTATATAAACGGGTACAGCGCTGGAATCTAGATCAGTCGATCACGAGGTGTCAATCCGTCAAGATCAGTGAATTATCAAAGTCAAAGAACCAAGTCAACCAGCAGCGACACCAGCAAAAACAGATGCAGTCGTCGGAAGCAGCGCCGTAGGAAATCTACAAGGAGCAAGATCGCTACGCCGAGACGTTCGGAATTGGAACATCAGAATTCTCCGAATTGAGACACAGGTAGCTGAGGTCTGGAAGGCATCACACGGCTAAGTCAAGGCGGTTGCTTCCAACTTTGTCACGACCACACCCTGGCGTACCGCCCGGCGGGTCTGTCAGAGTCAAACAATAGAGTCCTGCGACGAGAAACCGTGAGCTCGGAGCGAAGGTTGTCTAAAACCCAGTGTGCCGTGCTCGACTGAGCAGGACCTGGCGCGAAAGACGAGAGGTCGATCGATTTGTGGTTTCAAGAGGTTGTCCTGGAGAGCCCCGCGATTGCCGACGAAGTTCCGGAAACAGTCACCTACCTACACCCCGAGTGCCAGACCCGTTGAGCCATGTAAGAGGCGTTGTCCTGAAGAAGCCCAGCGGTTAAGCAACTCCCGGATCGGCGAAACCCTAGTGCCAGCGGACACCAAGACAACGCGTCAACTGGCCAGGACGAGCAGTACCAGCCGCCAGTGGAACCAGCACGAGGCGATACAGAGACCACACACCTACTGTTATAAATAGCACCAGAATAAACCCACTGTTACCATTCGAATCCTGTGTCTTCTCACTGATCTGCGGGGCAGTCACGTCATATAAATTTGGTGGGGAGAACACACAATCTTCTGAGCTAGCCGCATCGCACCGAATCTCGTATCGAGCAGACACAAATAAACCAGTTCGTTACAGTGTATGTGTATTAGACTTCTGCATGATTTTTTTTTTTTTTTTTTTTTTTTTGCGCGGAGTCCCACGGCATACTTACCCGCCCAACCGACCGAGGGGCGCAGCCGTGTATCGTACGGCACGATTCGCGATAAGATAGACGCGAGATTGGAAAATAAAGGTAAAGGTCCGGGAAAAAAAGTAATAGTTAGATCAATCTTGTGCCAATGAAGCAAGTATTAATCGTTTTAGGAGCGGCAGAGAGTCAAGATTTGATATTTCAGGAAAAAGTCTATTATAGTCAGAACTTAATACTCTGAAAGGCTCATGCAAGGCATAGTTAGATCTACAATGATTTAAAATTAGATTTCTACTTAATCTACTTGGCACAGAAAAGTTTAGCCGACTTAACAAGTCGGGGCAGTCAATATCACCATGTATAAGGTTATAAATAAAGATAGTACCAAGCATCGTTCTAGGGTTGGCTAGGGATGGTAAATTAATCAAAAGAAGTCTACTAGAATAAGAAGGTAAGATAAGATTTGCATCCCAGTTTAGGCGCCGTAAAGCAAAAAGAAGGAAGTTTTTTTGTACAGATTCAATACGACCAATATGTATTCCGTATTGTGGACTCCAGACGGGAGACCCATACTCCAGAATCGGACGGACTAGCGAAATAAATAAAGTTTTAGTCAAATAAGGATCATCGAATTCTTTTGACCACCTTTTAATAAATCCAAGCACTCCTCTGGCTTTATTAACCATGGTCGAAATGTGATTAGAAAATTTTAGTTTAGGGTCCAAGGAACGCCAAGATCGTTTACAAGAGTTATTCTATCCAAAGAGCTGCCACTTAACGTGTAAGTCGCGTATATCGGATTAGCCCGATAAAAAGTCATCAGCTTGCACTTGGAGCCGTTTAAATTTAGTAAATTATCTCGGCACCAGTTTTGAAAATTATCTAGATCGGATTGCAAGTCTAAATGGCAGGAAATGTCCTTATACTGCAGGCACAACTTAACATCATCTGCGTACATAAGTACGCGAGAATGACTTATAATTGAGGGAAGATCGTTAATAAATAATGTAAAAAGTAACGGACCCAGATGGCTCCCTTGTGGGACACCGGAGGTAACACGGAGAATTTCCGAAATTGAATTTTTAAAAAGGACCCTTTGTGACCTGCCATTTAGATAACTTGAAATCCATTTAGCAGATCAACTGGAAAACCTAAAAGGTCAAGTTTATGAATAAGAAGTAAGTGATTTACAGAGTCAAATGCTTTACTAAAGTCAGTGTAAATGACATCTGTTTGAAAACTACTATTGAAGCCTTTTGTCACAAATGTAGTGAGCTCTAGAAGGTTTGTAATTGTGGATCTACGTTTAATAAATCCGCGTTGACACGGAGAAATAATTGATCTGCAAAAGTGCTGCAAATGAGGAGTAATAATTTTTTCAAAAAGCTTAGGAATAGCTGACAACTTAGAAATACCTCTGTAGTTACTGGCTTCTAACTTGTTACCTTTTTTGAAAAGAGGAATAACAAATGCTTCCTTCCAAATATTTGGGAATTGGGACGTTTCTAGAGATAGGGTAAATAACTTGTGAAGAGGTTTGCACAGGGCCTTAGCGTAATACCTAAGCACGCACCCACGAATACCATCGGGCCCTGGCGAATAAACAGGCTTAATACGAAGAAGATCCAAAAGAAGAGAGCTTTCTGTTAAAGTAGGACAGAATATGATGTTTGACTTGGGCATGGTGTAAGAATAAGGCTGAGAATAAGTAGAGTAAGTCGTTTGAATAAATTGGGCAAATAAATCGGCTATTGCCTGATCTGTGGTTGCCGTCATGTTTTCGAACGACAGCGAGGAAGGAAAAGAATTAGATTTACGCTTGGTGTTAACAAAATTATAAAACTGTTTCGGGTCCTGAGAGAACTAGACCTTACAACGGTTTAAGTAACTATTATAACACTGAGCATTAAGCACGGTAAATCTTGACCGAGCACTTAAATATCTAGTAAAAACAGATTGAGAACCGGTATTTTTATATTTCCTAAAAAGTCTGGACTTTACATTTCTTAAGTGTGTAAACTCTTTGCTAAACCAAGGTGATTTATTGGAAGTTGACGGATAGTACCACGGAACACAGGAATTAAAAAATGAGTTTATTGCAGTATAAAAAACATTAACTGCATCGGACATATTATTGCATAAGTAAAGATCAGACCAATTAAAGCCAGAAATAAAATTATTAAGCCTCAGAAAGTCTGCCTTGCGAAAACAATGTATTCGTTTGGATTTTTCTGATTTTTCTTCTATAACTCTACCCGTATCAAATGAAAGTTCGATTGTTGGGTGATATGGATCTTCAGGTTGCGTGAGTGGTGCTACTCTGGACAGAAACACACCTTCAGGATTCGATACAAAACACAAATCAAGTAGGCGACCTAATGAATTTCAAACATGGTTTACTTGAGATAGAGATATGTCAAGCAGGCCATCAATAAAATCATGCTGTGCTATAGGTAGTAAGACATTCGATCCATCCTCAGTGGACCAAGTAACTCCAGGTATATTAAATCACGGAGATGTCTCCTTCACTGCGTTGCACACTTTTGACCAAAATTATAATACCCTCTGCAAGGGTATAAAAACGAGGACGGAAGCTAACTTCGGCAAGCCAAAGTTTTAATACCCTTGCAGACTTTGCCGAAATTGCTAAAAGTGAAAAAGTAGCGAAAGGAATAAGGTATACATAAGTAAACTAGATTTGCATCGTTTCAAGTCAATTGTTTTTACACTGCAAAAATGTCATATACAAATAGAAAAAAAGGGATACTTTCGCAGCCTTTAACAATTTTCCCTATCTCCTTTAAGATATAGACTTCCGAGCGGCAAGCGCTTTTACCCTAATCAAGATATGCGTAAATAAATAAGAATTGGAAAAATTTATGTCAATAGCTTGTATACTGCGCGAAATATCCTAAAAATCATTAAATTTTAACCGATTTTACCCTTTTGTTCCTATGGGAGCTATAGGATATAGACGTCCGATCGTGACGCGCTTTTACCCTGATCAAGGTATGCATAAAAAAATACGATTTGGAAAGATTCATGTCAATAGCTTATACACTGCGCGAAATATCATCAATTCTTGCAAGTTATATCCGATTGTTCCTATGGGAGCTATAGGATATAGACGTCCGATCGGGTCGATTTTCAAACTTCTGCGTACACATGTTTTAGGACGACTGTGAAAGTTTCAGATCGCTAGCTTTTGAACTGAGCTCGCAAACGGTATTAAAACAGACGGACAGATGGACGGACGGACAGACGGACATGGCTATATCGACTCCCCCTAGTGATCCTGATCAAAAATATATATTTTTAAGAGTCGGAAACGTCTCATTCACTGCGTTACAAATTTTTGACCAAAATTAAATACCCTCTGCAAGGGTATAAAAAGCACCAGTTCAGGCCCGGATCACTCTCAAGACTGCCCTTCTCTCATTTATTATCTCCTTTGCTAACATTCTCTTAGCAGCTAGGAACTTTAACGGAGTGTATACATATAAATAACAGGCCATGTGTATATGTGTTGTGAGGAGTTAAATAACTCCGCACAAAAAAAGTGAACATCGATGGTACGGAAGCCTGTCAGTTGCTGGATACGCAGTGAATGCGCGTAGTAACGGCACTGTGGGGAAAGAGAGTTTGGAGAATTCAGTTGGAGAGAGTTTAGAGAGTACGAGGAAACAGAGTTTGGAGAGTACGAGGAAAGAGAAATTGGAGAGAAGGAGCGGAGAGAGGCGCGAGAGCGCCAGCGCACCGCGAGTGAAGGGATGAAGGTGGAAAACCCGTACTTTGGACCCTAGTGTGGCGCCGTGCGCAGAGATCAAAAAGGAGAAGCCGAGGATTAACGGTACCAGTAGCCCTATATAAACGGGTACAGCGCTGGAATCTAGATCAGTCGATCACGAGGTGTCAATCCGTCAAGATCAGTGAATTATCTAAGTCAAAGAACCAAGTCAACCAGCAGCGACACCAGCAAAAACAGATGCAGTCGTCGGAAGCAGCGCCGTAGGAAATCTACAAGGAGCAAGATCGCTACGCCGAGACGTTCGGAATTGGAACATCAGAATTCTCCGAATTGAGACACAGGTAGCTGAGGTCTGGAAGGCATCACACGGCTAAGTCAAGGCGGTTGCTTCCAACTTTGTCACGACCACACCCTGGCGTACCGCCCGGCGGGTCTGTCAGAGTCAAACAATAGAGTCCTGCGACGAGAAACCGTGAGCTCGGAGCGAAGGTTGTCTAAAACCCAGTGTGCCGTGCTCGACTGAGCAGGACCTGGCGCGAAAGACGAGAGGTCGATCGATTTGTGGTTTCAAGAGGTTGTCCTGGAGAGCCCCGCGATTGCCGACGAAGTTCCGGAAACAGTCACCTACCTACACCCCGAGTGCCAGACCCGTTGAGCCATGTAAGAGGCGTTGTCCTGAAGAAGCCCAGCGGTTAAGCAACTCCCGGATCGGCGAAACCCTAGGCGCGCCAAGCGGCCTCGAGTCAACGCGAGCGAGCGAGCAGAGGCGAATCCCTACGAGCATCCCGAGACACAGGAAGGAGCCAGCGGACACCAAGACAACGCGTCAACTGGCCAGGACGAGCAGTACCAGCCGCCAGTGGAACCAGCACGAGGCGATACAGAGACCACACACCTACTGTTATAAATAGCACCAGAATAAACCCACTGTTACCATTCGAATCCTGTGTCTTCTCACTGATCTGCGGGGCAGTCACGTCATATAAATTTGGTGGGGAGAACACACAATCTTCTGAGCTAGCCGCATCGCACCGAATCTCGTATCGAGCAGACACAAATAAACCAGTTCGTTACAGTGTATGTGTATTAGACTTCTGCATGATTTTTTTTTTTTTTTTTTTTTTTTTGCGCGGAGTCCCACGGCATACTTACCCGCCCAACCGACCGAGGGGCGCAGCCGTGTATCGTACGGCACGATTCGCGATAAGATAGACGCGAGATTGGAAAATAAAGGTAAAGGTCCGGGAAAAAAAGTAATAGTTAGATCAATCTTGTGCCAATGAAGCAAGTATTAATCGTTTTAGGAGCGGCAGAGAGTCAAGATTTGATATTACAGGAAAAAGTCTATTATAGTCAGAACTTAATACTCTGAAAGGCTCATGCAAGGCATAGTTAGATCTACAATGATTTAAAATTAGGGGAAAATAATTTCTACTTAATCTACTTGGCACAGAAAAGTTTAGCCGACTTAACAAGTCGGGGCAGTCAATATCACCATGTATAAGGTTATAAATAAAGATAGTACCAAGCATCGTTCTACGGTTGGCTAGGGATGGTAAATTAATCAAAAGAAGTCTACTAGAATAAGAAGGTAAGATAAGATTTGCATCCCAGTTTAGGCGCCGTAAAGCAAAAAGAAGGAAGTTTTTTTGTACAGATTCAATACGACCAATATGTATTCCGTATTGTGGACTCCAGACGGGAGACCCATACTCCAGAATCGGACGGACTAGCGAAATAAATAAAGTTTTAGTCAAATAAGGATCATCGAATTCTTTTGACCACCTTTTAATAAATCCAAGCACTCCTCTGGCTTTATTAACCATGGTCGAAATGTGATTAGAAAATTTTAGTTTAGGGTCCAAGGAACGCCAAGATCGTTTACAAGAGTTATTCTATCCAAAGAGCTGCCACTTAACGTGTAAGTCGCGTATATCGGATTAGCCCGATAAAAAGTCATCAGCTTGCACTTGGAGCCGTTTAAATTTAGTAAATTATCTCGGCACCAGTTTTGAAAATTATCTAGATCGGATTGCAAGTCTAAATGGCAGGAAATGTCCTTATACTGCAGGCACAACTTAACATCATCTGCGTACATAAGTACGCGAGAATGACTTATAATTGAGGGAAGATTGTTAATAAATAATGTAAAAAGTAACGGACCCAGATGGCTCCCTTGTGGGACACCGGAGGTAACACGGAGAATTTCCGAAATTGAATTTTTAAAAAGGACCCTTTGTGACCTGCCATTTAGATAACTTGAAATCCATTTAGCAGATCAACTGGAAAACCTAAAAGGTCAAGTTTATGAATAAGAAGTAAGTGATTTACAGAGTCAAATGCTTTACTAAAGTCAGTGTAAATGACATCTGTTTGAAAACTACTATTGAAGCCTTTTGTCACAAATGTAGTGAGCTCTAGAAGGTTTGTAATTGTGGATCTACGTTTAATAAATCCGCGTTGACACGGAGAAATAATTGATCTGCAAAAGTGCTGCAAATGAGGAGTAATAATTTTTTCAAAAGCTTAGGAATAGCTGACAACTTAGAAATACCTCTGTAGTTACTGGCTTCTAACTTGTTACCTTTTTTGAAAAGAGGAATAACAAATGCTTCCTTCCAAATATTTGGGAATTGGGACGTTTCTAGAGATAGGGTAAATAACTTGTGAAGAGGTTTGCACAGGGCCTTAGCGTAATACCTAAGCACGCACCCACGAATACCATCGGGCCCTGGCGAATAAACAGGCTTAATACGAAGAAGATCCAAAAGAAGAGAGCTTTCTGTTAAAGTAGGACAGAATATGATGTTTGACTTGGGCATGGTGTAAGAATAAGGCTGAGAATAAGTAGAGTAAGTCGTTTGAATAAATTGGGCAAATAAATCGGCTATTGCCTGATCTGTGGTTGCCGTCATTTTTTCGAACGACAGCGAGGAAGGAAAAGAATTAGATTTACGCTTGGTGTTAACAAAATTATAAAACTGTTTCGGGTCCTGAGAGAACTAGACCTTACAACGGTTTAAGTAACTATTATAACACTGAGCATTAAGCACGGTAAATCTTGACCGAGCACTTAAATATCTAGTAAAAACAGATTGAGAACCGGTATTTTTCCTAAAAAGTCTGGACTTTACATTTCTTAAGTGTGTCAACTCTTTGCTAAATCAAGGTGATTTATTGGAAGTTGACGGATAGTACCACGGAACACAGGAATTAAAAAATGAGTTTATTGCAGTATAAAAAACATTAACTGCATCGGACATATTATTGCATAAGTAAAGATCAGACCAATTAAAGCCAGAAATAAAATTATTAAGCCTCAGAAAGTCTGCCTTGCGAAAACAATGTATTCGTTTGGATTTTTCTGATTTTTCTTCTATAACTCTACCCGTATCAAATGAAAGTTCGATTGTTGGGTGATATGGATCTTCAGGTTGCGTGAGTGGTGCTACTCTGGACAGAAACACACCTTCAGGATTCGATACAAAACACAAATCAAGTAGGCGACCTAATGAATTTCGAACATGGTTTACTTGAGATAGAGATATGTCAAGCAGGCCATCAATAAAATCATGCTGTGCTATAGGTAGTAAGACATTCGATCCATCCTCAGTGGACCAAGTAACTCCAGGTATATTAAAATCACCTAGAACTATCAACTGATCCCTATCGGAAAGCTTATTTGCAACGGACTTAATAACGGATAGGTGATTTAAATAATCAGGAAGTTCAGACAACGGCGGAATATATGAGCAAGTTATGTATATAAACTTACCAGGAAGCGATAACCTTACACAAATAAATTCAATGGTATTGAATTCATCAAAAAATAACTCCTCAGACGGGAAGTTTGAAAAGCTCGTTAAGGACAGTTATCTTGAAAGATGAAATGTCTCTAGCACAATAAAACTTAAACTTTTCCACCTTTACACTATTACAATCGGCTTTAGTTTTGTCTTGTATATAAGACAATACATCAGAAGATGTTTGATCAGGGGAAAGCCGAGAAACGAAAATTTGTTTCTTTAGTGGAACCACTAAAAGGGAATTTGGTGGAGCAGATATTGTTTCTGCAAAACCAACTTGAGCCGGTTGTCCGGACTCAGGAGTCCCTTGTGGTGGTGATGCTACATTCTGAGAGATAGGTGGATCCAGTAATTGTGAAACCACTCCGGACAAATCGGAATTCTTAGAAGTCCCTGGTTGCATGCATTCTGTAATGGATTGTTCGGATACCGAATCTTTTTTAGCTGCTGATCTTAGCAACATTTGAGGGTTTGCTGAAATCAGCTGCTGATCCGCCGGAATGCTCTGTTGTTCTTTTGATTTCGGTTGCGGGGTGTTCCCCTTTTGCTCCTTACCACCAGCGGCCTTTTTGCGCTTAGGGGACTCTTCTAATAGCTTACGACTATTAAACTGCGACTCCAGCGCAGAGAGGAGATCATCAGCGCGGCGAAAACTATCTCTAGCAACTCCGAAACAGCTAATCAGCCCCATCAGGCCGCCTTTAGTTTGGCGCATGAACGATTTCATCTCGTTCGCAACCTCGTCACAAGCGTCACAACAAAACTGCAAATTGGGCCCCTTCGAAAGGTCATCACTTGTCCGGCCAGTAAAAACAGAATTCTAAATCAAAAATTAAATCCAGATTCAGTGCCGCTACTCGATCAAACCTATACTGCTAATGCAAATAACATGAATGAATTTGACAGAGTCCCAGACATAGTAAAAAGCCTCAGGGAATTTTCTGGCCAAGCAGGAGAATTCAGCTCTTGAAGAAAGAGCGTAGAGAGAATAATAAAAATATATTTATTAACAGAAGGATCCCCCAGGTACTATTCAATTTTAAATGTTATTAGAAACAAAATAGTAGGTAATGCAGACTCAGTTCTAGAATCATATAACACACCACTAAACTGGACAGCAATCTCCAAATGTTTAACAGCCCACTACGCTGATAAACGAGACGTTACGACATTAGAATATCAGATGACTTCGTTAGTACAGGGTAATCAAACCACAGCAGATTTCTACCAACAGGTCTATACTCACTTATCACTCATCTTGGAGAAAATTTCATGCATGGAAATGGGAAGAGAATCAATCAATCGATCTCTTTGCCAAATCTTACAGAGAAAAGGCGCTTGATACTTTTATTAGAGGTCTTAACGGCGACTTGCCTAGACTGCTAGGTACCAAAGAGCCGGCAGATCTTTCCTCTGCACTTCAACTTTGCGAAAGACTAGAAAATCAAAATTTCAGAACCAATTACGCCAATAATAATCAAAACAATTCAAGAAAATTTGAAGGCCCTACTAGAGGACCTGCCTTACCAAAAAAATTCGCACAGCAACCATTCAACGCAGCTAGACCCACATTTAGCTCACGTTCCACAGACCCCGAAAACGACACCCTATTTTCCACAGCAGCAAATGCAATTCAGTGGACATCAACAACAATATTCTGCTTACCCAGCTTACTTACAACCACCACGTCCATTGGCTCCAAAACCTCAGCCTAAGCCAGAACCTATGGATATAGATAAAAGTTTACAGACAAGACAAATAAATTATATGAACAGACCAAATAATGGAATGCAGGGAAAACGACCACCACCTCAAATGACAAGCGGACTGGTAGATAAAAGACAGAGAAATTTTCACATAAACACTGAACAAGAACAGACATTAGAAAATACCGACCAATTAACGGAAACTGACGAGACAGCAGCCGAATACTACGCGGAAATTCCAGATTTTGAACAAGAAACAGAGGAAACCGAATATACTGGCCTTTATTTTTTAGAGTAAAATCCTCTTCATTACCTTACTTTCAATGTAAAACCGGTGATGGAGAGATGATCAAAATTTTAATAGACACCAACCGCGATTGGTAAAAAAACCAATCGAAAATAATAAATCTTTTTATGTAAGCTCCGTAGCCGGAGATATCCAAATCACCCACCACACAATTGCCAACCCATTTGACTTAAAAGATACATTTGTTAAATTCTTTTTACTACCCTCATTAAAATCTTTCGATGCTATTATAGGAAATGATACACTTCGCGAAATCAACGCTCAAATAAATATGCAGGAAGGTAACATTTCAATTAAAAACAAACGTAAAATTAAAATAAAACAGAAAGCTTCTCCCGAAGTCAACAAGTTAGATATTCGAATAGACCATACAACAAAAACGCAAAAAGAAAATTTAAAAATTATTTGCTTAAAATTTCCAAACTTATTTGGCGACCCGGACGAAAAACTGACATACACTACCAAAGTAGAAGCCACTATAAGAAGTACAAACGAAAGTCCAATATACTCGAGGCACTACCGATACCCAGAAGCTCTTAGGCCCGAAGTCGAAAAACAAATACAAGAGCTATTCGAAACGGGAATTAGACCTTCAAGGTCTCCGTATAACTCCAATATGGATTGTACCCAAAAAATGGATGCCTCCGGACAAAAAAACATAGAATGGTGATTGACTATAGGAAACTTAACTTGGTGACTATTCCAGACGATACCCTATACCAGACATAAACAATGTACTGGCACAACTAGGACAAAATAAATTTTTTCTGTTTTAGACCTCAAAAGTGGATTTCACCAAATCCCACTCAGACAATCAGACATAGAAAAAACTGCATTTTCAGTAAATCAAGGCAAATATGAGTTTACCAGACTCCCGTTTGGACTTAAAAATGCCCCTTCCATTTTTCAAAGAGCGCTAGATGACATTCTTAGAGAACATATAGGAATTAGGTGTTTCGTCTACATTGACGACATTATTATCTTCAGTAAAAACGAAGAAAATCATCTAAAAGACATAGAAATTGTATTCAAAATTCTTGAAGACGCAAACATGAGAATGCAGTGAGATAAATGCGAATTTTTTAAGAAAGAAGTTGAATTTTTAGGATTTTTAGTAGCAGATACCGGTATTAAGAAAAATCCGGAAAAGGTGAGAGCAATCGTCGAATTTCCCGAACCAAAGACACTTAAAGATCTTCGTTCCTTTTTAGGACTGTCAGGGTTCTACCGTCGCTTCATTAAAGATTATGCAAAGCTTGCAAAGCCCCTAACAGCCCTTTTAAGAGGGGAAGAGGGCTGAGGCCGTATCTCCAGCAAAACTCTGATTGATCTTGACAAAGAGGCAAGGGAAGCATTTAGAAAATTAAAACAAACTCTCGCCTCCGAGGAGGTAATGTTATCATATCCGGACTACAATAAAGAATTTCAATTAACTACCGATGCTTCAGATTATACTATTGGTGCCGTATTGGCCCAAGAAGACAAACCTATAATGTTTATTTCTAGGACTCTAAGTAAGGCAGAAGAAAGTTATGCCCCTAACAAATAGGAAATGCTAGCAATAATTTGGTCTATACAGACTCTTAGAAATTTTCTGTACGGTCCGACTAAAGTGAAAATATTTATAGACCACGAATCTCTCACACATCCAACTAACCTTAAAAGCTGTAACGATCAGATGAAGAGATGGAAAGCAATTCTAGAGGAGTACAATCACGAACTGCTCCACAAACCTGGCAAAGCAAACGTTGTTGCCGATGCTCTGAGTAGACCTCCCATTCAAACGCGAGGGGAAGTAAACACACTAACAGGCACTATTCACAGCAGTTCTAGTTCTCCTGAGAGACTAATACCAATGGCAGAAGAACCAGTAAATGTTTTTAAAAATCACATACTATTATATTTAGGAAATACACCCTCCTATAAATTCGAACTTGTTTTTCCCACGTACCATAGACACATTATTACAGAACCAATTTTTAATTCAGAAATCTTATCAAAAATTTTAAGAGATAGACTCAACCCGTCCGTCATTAACGGAATTCATACAGACGAAAAAACCTTAGGTCAACTTCAGGAAATCTATCCACTTTTCAATAAATATAAAACCAGATTCTCAAGCAGACTAGTTAAAGATTTAAAAGACGAAACTGACCAAGAGAATGCAATTATAACAGAGCATAGAAGAGCACATAGAAATAGCAATGAAAACAAACAACAATTGTTAAACAAAATTTACTTTCCACACATGAGGGCCAAAATAATAAAACTTGTAAATGAATGCCAAATTTGTAAGGAACATAAATACGAAAGACACCCCAACAAACCAGAGTTACAAAAAACACCAATTCCACAATACCCAGGTCAAATTATTCACGTTGATTTTTACCTCACATGCAAACAAGTCGTTTTGACTGCAATAGATAAATTTTCAAAATTTGCACAGGCTAGGATAGTCAAATCTCGAGCAACTCAAGACATAAAAGAACCTTTAAAAGATTTATTAATCAATTTTGGTATCCCAGAAATAGTAGTAATGGATAATGAGAAATCACTTGGTTCGGCTCCCGTAATGCGGATGATACAAGATCAATTTAATATCGAAGTTTACAAACACCTCCATATAACAGTTCAGCAAACGGCCAAATCGAACGTTTCCTCAACACTGTCAGAAATTATTCGGTGCCAAAAGGCCGACAAAGTACACGCTTCGTTAAAAGATCTTATAGACAGATCAGTTGTCAAATATAATTATTCAATACACTCAACCACTAACAGAAAACCAGTTGACATATTTTTTGGAAGAAAGGTAGCTCTTAACCCTAAACTACAACAAACAGAGAGACAAAAAATTACAGAGAGAATTACAACCACTCAGGAAAAAGACCTAACATACCATAACAAAAGTAGAGATCAAATAAAAAAAAATTCTCCAGGAGATGAGATATTTGTTCAAAATAATAAAAGATTAGGTACAAAACTATCCGCCAGATATAAAAAAGAAACCGTAAAAGAAGACAGAAACACCACAGTACTAACAGAAACTGGAAGAATTATTCACAAACAACTTATTCGAAATTAAATCACATTTACAGAACCCTTTTCACTGCGTGCGCTGCTGACGTACAAATAACTGACTACACAAAATCCAATATCGTGACTCTAATTACCGGACTGGCAAAGGTTCAAACGGGAACCTTCAGATTAATTCATATTATTGACTTAGAAAAATACGAAGAAACATTTGAAAAAATTAATTACACTGCTAACTATAAATTAAAAACATACGACCCAATATTGCCATTTATAACCGAAGAAATTAGAATTTCAAAAAATTTAATTAATAACCTCAAGATTAAGAGTAGAAGGAAAAGACATATAGATTTATTAGGCAGCGCCTGGAAATGGTTAGCTGGATCTCCCGACAGTAGAGATTTCGAAATAGTTCAAGAAAAAATAAATTCAGCATTAACTAACAACAACAATCAAGTTATTCTAAACAGACTTATCGTAGAAAAAATAAATAATATCATAATAATAATATAAACAGCTTAAAATCCGGAGGAGATCCTCAAAGAGACACTAGCACAATATTAATGTTTCAAATTAAAATGCTTAAAGAAGAAATTGTCAACTTAAACCACGCAATACAATGGGCAAAAGCAGATATTAGTAACACCCAGATATTATGAGATGAAGAGGTAAATTAAGTTATAAAAACACTTGATCAAGACCAGTTGCCATACACTAATTTTGAAGAAGCCATGAAAATAGCAGAAGTAAGCGTAGCAAGCAATGGGCCAACACTTATTTATATCATTAAAATTCCTATAACCGACACCAACTATTGTGAAGAACTTTTAACCAAACCAATAAAAATTGGTCAATATGTTAATAAAATTCAAAGCGAAAATGTAGTCAAATGTAAAGGAAAACTTTTTGCAAAAATTTCCAAATGTAATAATTATAATGAGATAACCATTTGTAAACATAGAAATATGATAGACATAAGTAATTCCTCTTGCTTACCAAATTTATTAAAAGCCACCTGCACTCGAATCAACAACCAACACATTCCAGTTATCGACGAATTCGCACCTGGAGTCATTCTACTCAACAAATTCTCCGGCAACGTACAAATAAATGGGGCATCCACAAGTCTCAACGGAACCTTTGTTATTAACTTCAGCAATTCCACAATTAATATTGATGGACAGACCTTCACCAACAAAGACACGGTACACTATCACCCGATGCCAGCAATTCTCCAAACTGAGATGACCATTAAAAAGATAGAAGAAAAGCTATCATTAGAATTGGTAAAAGAACTGAACATCAACAATACAACCAAGACCTTGGAACTGTTAAAAACAACATCGCATACAGCCGATTTTCTAATAAGTTCCATAATAATCATCGGACCAACTGCACTAACTAGCCGCTTCTTGATTAAAAGGGTCAAAATACTGCACATCAACAAAATAGCTTCTGATAACGAGATCAATGACCGCATCGAGCGTGGACACTCGATTTTAAAGGTGGAGGAGTTAACACAAAACGAATTCGCAACCGAAGTTGGCCACGCGCATCCGGTATTGCACCAGCAAGCAGAAGTGCAAGGCCAACTTCCCGGCTTCGGTCAGTAGCTCCCAAAAACTGCTGACTGCAGCGTCTGAACCACTTCCCGCTGCAGCGACGACAACGGCAAAGCTCCGACGTTGGCAGAGGCAGCGACAAAGTTATTGGGTATAAATATGGCAATTTCTGTAAACATAATTTAGTTCCAATTTTTGTGCAAATAAATACGGACCAAGTGTCCTAAAATTTATATTTTTTTAAATACTGAAGTCACTCGTGTTTAACTTATATAGGCCAGAAGAAGATAGCACAACATTTTCAGTGTACTCACTTCGAGTGAGTATAGTACATGGTTGTGAGTGAGTACAACATTTGTTTAAACACGCTGTACAGCTTGTGTGTTGACTGTGTACAACTGTGCAGATGAGTGCAGTCCAAAATTGCAACCACTGAAGACATGGTAAATAAAATAATGTTCCTTCATTCCAATATTAATAACTTAAATATAGATTCTTTAATAACATAAAATAATTGTTATAATTAGTTTTAATTAAAATATTAATAATTTCTAGATTCTTTATTTTATAATAAATACATTTGAAACGAAAATACAAATCAATTTTTTAATCGTATTCTTTCTATGACATACATACACACGAGATCTATATATGTGTGTATGTAGTACCAGTCATGAAATTTCACTCACTTTACTGTAAGTATACTGCACACCAAAACACTGTACAGTGCGTTGACTACTGCACACCAATTTTGTTGTACTCATCAACAGCTGTACAACTATGGAATGAGTGAGAACACTGTCAATCAAAACAGACAATACTACCCTACTCACTCACACCTAAATATACTGTGCAGAAAAAAAAGTGTGCCCACTTCTAGACTTAGTGATTCATTTGTCGTTTTGGATGCATTCATGCAGAAGTCTAATGTGTATTTACAGAGATGATTAGGGCTACTATAGGTGTATATTTACAGATATGCTTATGGCTACTACTACCCTGCAGTTCCGAAATTCATCACTACAAAAATTCATCACTGTTTAATCAGCAGCGGACTGCGACGCCGGCAGAGCCAAAGGCAAAGTCGGCAGAGCCGAGAGCGACGCAGGCAGAGCCGAAACTCTCAGTCCCCGATCGTAGGCAACGCATAAAAATTTCCATCTCCCTCTCTTACTCCTTCTCTCTCCCCATAAAATGAGCTGAGAGGTGGAGGACAATGTATTAAAATCAGATCGACCTTTATACACCCTTGAAAATAAATTAGCATAATTTTTGTATTGTAGTTGTTGATTCTTATTAATTATATTATTTTATGGAAATACTTTTTAAAAATAAAATTATTATGATAGTTTTGAAAGGTATGGATTCCTTTTTTAAGTGAATTTAAGTTATGTGATTATTTTGCATAGTCGGACATGCTTTTATATACCCTGCTTTGACGCGAAGCGAAACATGTAAAGACAAATTAGGCAGAGGAAAGAACAATAGGATTAACAGCGCCCTTGTTTTCAACTGAAGTTGTTTTCGCTGTTTTTACGTGCACTTGCATTTGAGAGAACGGAGAAAACAGATCGAAGCAGAGATTTTTTGTGAAATTTTATAACTAAATTTATCAGAAATTTATGTAAGTGTTATTTTATTAATTATTTTGAACTGTACCTACATATACTGTTAATATATTTATTCATTATTTAAGGCGAAGCTTATAATAAATCTGTTGGGCCAGCATAAACTAAGCTGGACTTGGCCGGCGGCAAAACAAAAAACGCAGTAAGTTTTTATTTTTTTAATAATTTTTCTATTTCAGATATACTTGGTCAGGAAGAGCCAGTACATAAAGCACGAAGTCAAAAAAAGGGCACGGAAACCGAAACATCCTCAACACCTCCGGGACAACTGAAAACGTACATATGTAGATTGAATTAAGTTAAATTAATTAGTTATATGTAATGAAATAAATGAAATAATAATGAAATATTGTAATAAAATAAAAAATGAAATTTATATGAAAATTTACTGAATGAATTTTACTGATGAAAAAAAAGCGATGAAAAAGCGATGAAAAAGCGATGAAAAAGCGATGAAAATGCGATGAAAAAGCGATGAAAATGCGATGAAAATGCGATGAAAATGAGATGAAAAAGCGATGAATTACTGAGTAAAGAGTGATGAATTACTGATGAAAATGTGATGAATTCATCACTCTTTAATCAGTAATTCATCACTCGTTAATCACTATTTCATCGCATTTTAATCACTCGTTCATCGCATGTTCATCAGTAAACGCTGTTCAAAGAGTGATGAATTACTGATTAAAGAGTGATGAAAAACTGAAAAAAGAGTGATGAATTACTGATTAAAGAGTGATGAAAAACTGAAAAAAGAGTGATGAATTACTGATTAAAGAGTGATGAAAAACTGAAAAAAGAGTGATGAATTACTGATTAAAGAGTGATGAATTTTTCACTGAATAACTCCTAGGACATGCCAATGTTAAATTCATCACTAATTTGTATGAAGTTTCATCGCCGATTAATCAGCAGTGATGAATTTTTGGTGATGAAAAAGCGATTAAAAGGTGATGAACGGTACTGCAGGGTATATATAATGTGTGTATAAATACTAACAGAGTTGCTTAAATACTAATAGAGTTGCTTAGGGCTGCTACAATATTGAAACCATTGTAAAACTTTGATTTTTATTCTTTTTCTATTTTTCCCCCGGCCGCGAAGGTAATTTTAAATATTATCCCGTTACTAGTATTTAAAAGTTGCACAGCTAGAAGGAAGCGTCCCCTAAAGATATATATGACAGGCACCAGTCGAAGATGGCTTTTTTTTTTTTTTTTTTTTTTTTTTTTTTTTTTTTTTTTTTTTTTTTTTTTTTTTTTTTTTTTCTTTTTTAATATTGGGTTTTTTAAAAAAAAAAAAAAAGGTTATTTTTTTTTTTTTTTTTTTTTTTTTTTGGGTTTTTTAATTAGGTTTTTTTTTTTTAAAATTTTGTTTCCCCCCTTTAAACCCCAAAATTTTTTAATTTTTTAAAAAAATAATAAATTTTTTAAAAAAAAAAAAATTTTTTTTTTTTTTTTTTAAATTCTTATAAAAATGAAAAAAAAAATTTTAAATAGGGACCTTTTTTAAAAAATTATGCGTGATCAAAGTTTCTATCTCACTCCCTCGCCCTAAGGTAATTTTAAATATTTTTTTCTTTTAGTCTACTGATGTGGGTGGACCAATTGTATTTATTATTAATGGTGAGGCCTAGGATTTTTGTAGTGCTAGATTCAGTGATGGTTAGGGAACCAGTATATATTTTTGCTCTGCAATTGTGTTTCCGACATATGTGGAGGTGTGTTTTTTCAATCGAGAGGGAGGAACCTGAGTAAGTACACCATTCTTTAATTTTTTGGAAGACAGCTGTTAGTTTTGTAGAGGGGTTTTTTTTTCTTTTGTGTTCTATGATTAAATTTAAATTGTCTAGGAATGGAAATGATGTTACAAAGGGAATTGTAGGCTATTAGGAATAGGATAACAGAGATGGGAGAGCCTTGTGGGATGCCGTTGTCAAGTGGGAAAGAGTTGGAAAGTGAGGTTCCGTTTTTGATTATGATTTTCCTGTTGTTCATAAAGTTGGCCACGTATTTTAGTATTCGGGGGCCTACTTTCCATTTTTGGAGTTGGTGGATGAGAGAATGTATTCCTATTTTATCGAAGGCTTTAGCGAAATCTAGGGATATATTGTCGTTTTAAGGAAAGGGCTCTGGTCGCTAGATGGTCTACGTATAGTAGACTGTCTAGGACAGATTTTCCCCTTTTAAAACCGAATTGGTTGTTGTGCAAAAGTTTGTTGGTTAAAACAAACCACCACAATCTTTTAGCAATAACTTTGTCCAGAACTTTTGCTAAACATGGGTTTAGGGCAATAGGTCTGTATGATTTGGGCTCGATTTGGGGTTTTTGGGGTTTTAAAATAGGGAGGACTAGGCTGAGTTTGTATGATTGAGGGATATGAGAGTTGTGAATATTATTAAAGTGTTGTAAAATTTTGAGTTTAAAAGGGGTAGGTGTGTTTTTTATCATGCAGTAGGAGATGCGATCCGGTCCTGGAGTGGCACCTTTGAGAGAGCTGAGGGCTGATAGAAGTTCTATTAGGGTTATGTCTTTTTCTATTTCTAGCGCTGAGTGGCATGGTAAGTAGTTTGTGGTGTAGTTGACAAGGCTCTTATTTGATCTAAATGTAGTAGAAAAATTTGAGTTCTCAGCTTCTTTTGAGCAGACGTTACCGAAGTTGTTTGCTATTTCTGATGGATTGGTGGTGTTAGTATGGGTGAAAGAATTATAGATAGTGTGGATATGTTTAGTGGGATAGAGTCCGCATAGACGTTTAACGTTTGCCCACACTCTAGTTGGGTCAGAGTTGGGTTGGTTTTCGGAGGTGAAGTAGTTGATGGCGGTTTTTTTGGCTTCTCTAATTGCTCTTTTGTATTTTGCGTTGGCTTTTTTGAATTCAATTATATTTTCTGAACTGATGTTAGCTTTAAGCAATTTCCATTTTGTGTTTTTCGTGTATTTAAGGCAAGCTAAGTCGTTGTCCACCAGGGAACAGTACGTTTGAGGGTAAGGATAGAGTTTTGGGGTATAGAGAGGTGGGCACTTTGAATTATAACTTTTTTAATTATGGCAGCTTCTTTGTTTATATTATTGGTAGGTTGAGTACCTGAGCTGTAATTTAAGATATTGTCACCATAAAGTTTCCAGTCTGCTTTTTTTGAGGTTAAAGGAAGGTTTAGCGGTAAAGGATGGGGATGTATGCTGAAACAAAGAAATAAGTATGGGGAAGGGTTGCTGCCATTGAGGTCGTCGATCACTTTCCATTTTATTTCGGGGGCAATGGTGGCGGTAGCGAGAGAAAGGTCGATATGTGTAAATGTGTTGTGTGTTGAGTAGTGAGTCGGCGATTTGTCATTTAGTAGAATGTAGTCAGAGCGGTCTACAAATTTGGCAACGGTGTTTCCTCTGGAGTTGGCTCAGTAAGGGTGCCAGCTGTTGAAGTCACCAAGGACTAGGGTGGGTAGGTTTGTTGGGGGTGGGACGTTTTCTAGGTTGTTTAGATTAAAGTGCTTATTGGGAAAAATGTAGGTAGAGATAAGGGTGATTTTGTTTTTTTGAGTCTAAGGTAAGAGCTACAGGTTCAAGGTCAGGACTTAGTGGATGTTGTGAGTGGGAAATGGATTTATGCACTAGGTGGGCTGTGTCATTTTCTTGTGTGTCTGTGTGGTGTTCTTCTCCGCAGTTATGATATATTTTTTTATTTTTACAGAACGATTTTTATGTCGGATGCAAAAGCTTTTAATGCGAGCAATCTTTTGGCTTGAATGTTTGTTTTTATTTTGATTAGTAGTGTTCCGTTTCTCAGTTTGTTTGGGTTTGCTTTGGCAGCGAATGCACGTCTGATCTCTATAAGAGTGAGTTTGTGACTTGTGTTACGGAATTAATCCGGAACTGTCGAAAAATACGGACCTGCCCGTGTCGCCTGAATCGCAGCTCACTAAAAACTATAGTTGCATGCTAGCTGAGCGCGATTCCCCAAAGCCCAAAAAAGTCGCGGTCGGTGGGCATTCTATGGCAGGTGCCGTGCAATCTGCTGCCCGCGATGCGATTCCAGCTAAGCTGCCAATCTTGGGCGCCACTCAAATGGTATTATGATTGGGGGCAAAAGTGATTCGGTACCCGAAGTTGCTGGAACCAATGTGGCGCCGCTAGGAACTTCCGCTCTATCCGATCAAAATAAAGTAGTGTCCCCAACACCTCATGTGGACTCAACGTCCGGATTACCGGCCGATCCTTTTAGTGCAGACTCAAATTCTGGAGTACCAAAAAAGGTTGCATGTGCCCCAGCTAAAACATGTATTTGTTTCACGGTTCGCCCCAGACCTCTTATTACTGGATATTACGGCTTATATCCGTAACAAAATCCAAGTTGATGATTTGAAGGTCGAAAAATTTAAATTTTCTTATGCTAGGAAAGTATCATCATTTAAAATTGGTATTCCTTGTGCTCTTTTTGCAACTGTGTGCTCGGGCAGTTTACGCATATTTGTAAAAGAGTACGAAGCTAAGAGAAAAAGAATAGCTCAGGGGAAATGGAATATACCATTAAATAACCATCCCCAGCGCCCTCCACATCCTCTTCTGTCCCAAAAAACTAGCCTCCTCTTTTCTTCTTTGGTATCAGAATGCATGAGGCTTACTTAGTAAGCTGACTAAATTGTATTCGGATAGTTTTTCTTTCCCATATAATATTATGGTATGTACAGACCCCAGGTTAAGGCCGGATATTCTTGGCTCCGAAATTCTCCCGGGTAAGTACACAATTTATAGGCTTGATCGTCAGTCCAGACGGGGAGGTGGAGTCCTGATTGCTGTCGACTCCACCTTTTCGTCTGAATTACTAACTTTCGAAGAATTTTATGACATCGAATTCCTAGGTATAAAATTATCGTTTCCCGGTAGTTTTGTATATATACATATATACATATATCCCACCATCATCTGAGTTCCCTATTTACGCAAATCACCTTTCCGTTATTCAGTCCATTTCCAAAAAACTGTCAGATCGAGATCAGTTAATAGTATTGGGAGATTTTAATATACCTAGTGCGACATGGTCCCCTGACGAAAACTCTAACATTTGACTTCCTTTAACGCAGCATGACTTTATTGACGGCTTGCTTGACATTGCGCTATCCCAAGTGAACCATGTTAAGAACTCCTTAGGACGTTTACTGGACTTGTGTTTTGTTTCAAATTCAGAAGAAAATATCCGACTATGACTGGTCCGAATTTTATTCATGCACTAACGTGGCTAAGGCCGTTAATATCTTTTATAATGCATTGAATTCCTTCTTTTATCTGTGTGTTCCGTTATACTATCCGTCAATTTCAAATAAACCTCCGTGGTTTAATAAAGAGTTGTCCCACCTAAAAAATATTAAGTCGAGACTTTTCAATAAATTTAAAATGTGTGGTTCACAATCTGCCTTCTCTCGGTACCTAAGGGCTCGGTCAAATTTTATCGTGCTTAACGCCCGGTGTTATAAAAGCTATTTGACTCGTTGTAGGGTCCAATTTTCACAAAATCCAAAACAGTTTTATAATTTTGTTAACACTAAGCGTAAATCAGCCTGTTACCCTGCATCACTATCATTCGAAAACTCTACGGCAAATTCTGATCAGGCAATTGCCGATCTATTTGCCCAGTTTTTCCAGACAACATATTCTGTTTCATCCCGTCCAAATCCGTCTTATTCAAATGCCTTACCCAAGTCGAACTTGATTTTTTGTCCGAGGTTAAGCGAAAGCTCCCTTCTTTTGGATCTCCATAAAGTTAAGCCTGTCTATTCACCGGGTCCGGACGGAGTTCCAGGCTGCGTGCTGAAACTCTGTGTAGACCTCTGGTCAAATTGTTTACCTTGTCTTTAAAAACATCTAATTTCCCACTTATTTGGAAGGAGTCATTTGTCATTCCCCTTCATAAGAAAGGAAATAAATGCAATACAAGTAATTACAGAGGCATATCCAAATTATCCGCCATCCCAAAGCTTTTTGAAAACACTATTACACCCCATTTACAACATCTTTGTAGATCGATTATATCTCCATGTCAACATGGATTTATAAGGCGAAGATCTACGACGACAAACCTCTTGGAGCTAACGTCTTTTGTAATAAATGGTTTTAGAAAGTACATGCAGACTGACGTAGTTTACACTGACTTTAGTAAAGCGTTTGATTCAGTAAATCACTCGCTACTTGTATTAAAGCTAGACTTATTAGGGTTTCCATGTGATCTTCTAACATGGATCTCAAGTTATCTGAGTGGTAGGACTCAACGAGTCCTCTTTAAAAACTCGATCTCTGATTTCATCCGAGTTACTTCAGGCGTCCCACAAGGAAGCCACCTTGGCCCACTTCTTTTTACTTTATTTATAAACGATCTCCCTCTAGTCTTGACAAAGTCGCGTGTCCTTATGTACGCAGATGATGTTAAGTTATGCCTGCAATATAACGAAATTTCTAGCAGTTCAGACTTACAATCTGACCTAAACGCTTTTCAAACATGGTGTTGTGAAAATCTTTTGGATTTAAATAGCGCTAAGTGCAAAGTAATGACATTTTTTCGGGTGAACCCACAATATGCAACGTATACGCTGGGTGGTTGCGCGTTGTCTAGAATTACGCATGTTGATGACCTTGGCGTCCTCCTTGACCCTAAACTTAAGTTTTGTGACCATATTACTTCTATGGTGAATAAAGCCAGGGGAGTACTTGGATTTATTAGTTGATGGCGGTTTTTTTGGCTTCTCTAATTGCTCTTTTGTATTTTGCGTTGGCTTTTTTGAATTCAATTATATTTTCTGAACTGATGTTAGCTTTAAGCAATTTCCATTTTGTGTTTTTCGTGTATTTAAGGCAAGCTAAGTCGTTGTTCCACCAGGGAACAGTACGTTTGAGGGTAAAGATAGAGTTTTGGGGTATAGAGAGGTGGGCACTTTGAATTATAACTTTTTTAATTATGGCAGCTTCTTTGTTTATATTATTGGTAGGTTGAGTACCTGAGCTGTAATTTAAGATATTTTCACTATAAAGTTTCCAGTCTGCTTTTTTGAGGTTAAAGGAGGGTTTAGCGGTAAAGGATGGGGATGTATGCTGGAACAAAGAAATAAGTAATAGGAAGTGGTCGCTGCCATTGAGGTCGTCGATCACTTTAAATGTTATTTCGGGGGCAATGTTGGCGGTGGCGAGAGAGAGGTCGATATGTGTAAATGTGTTGTGTGTTGAGTAGTGAGTCGGCGATTTTTCAACGGTGTTTCCTCTGGAGTTGGCTCTGGGGGAACCCCAGTAAGGGTGCCAGCTGTTGAAGTCACCAAGGACTAGTGTGGGTAGGTTTGTTGGGGATAGGACGTTTTCTAAGTTGTTTAGATTAAAGTGCTTATTGGGAGAAATGTATGTAGAGATAAGGGTGATTTTTTTTGGAGTCTAAGGTAAGAGCTACAGCTTCAAGATCTGGGTTTAGTGGATGTTGTGAGTGGGAAATGGATTAATGCACTAGGAGGGCTGTGCCACCGAATGCATTTGTACTGTAGCTGCAGTAAATTAAAAAGTTTATGGGAATTGGGAGTAATGTAGTGCTCGATATGTGTGTTTCTTGTAGGGCTATTATATGTGGATTAAATTGTTTAATAATTAATTGAAGTTCGGGATAGTTATTTCGGTAACCTTTAATGTTCCACTGGATTATTTTAACCATATTTATAGTTTATTGGGGTGTGGATAGATTAGTTAGTTTCCATGTCACAAGAGTCGCTCGAAGCTTCTCCAGTTTTTGTGGAATTAGACTTGATTTTTTTGTTTGCATTTTTGTTTGCGGCTTTGAGAGATGCTAGCATTCGCTTTGATGTAGAGAGAGGTAGGATTTGAACTGGGTTAGTGGTTGGTTTGGGGGTTGGGTGAGTTGAATTGGAAGAGTCTAATTTGTTGTCTATAGAAAGATCTGCGTATGAAGTTAATTGTTTCCTGGGGGTAGATTGTCCTTGCTGTGTGAGGTTGGGTTCTTTGAGATGTTGAGGTCCTGAATTTTGTGAAGGTGTAGTGTTGTGATGTGTGTGAGGTGTTGTTTTGGCGATGGATGAGTAGGAAATGGGTGAGTTGTTCGAATTTCTTGATCTAAGTATTGTTAGGGCAGTTTTGTTGTCGCATTTTTTGGTTGTTTTTATAGCAATAAGCTCTTGCTGGGTTTTGAAGATTGGGCATCTCCTGTTGGTTGAGTTGTGGGGGTCGATTTTTTGGTCGTCATTACAATTTATACATCTTTGTGGCCAGTGCATTTCTCCTGTGTGTCTGTGTGGTGTTCTTCTCCGCAGTTATAGCAAATTTTTTTATTTTTGCAGAACTTGTGTAGGTGGCCGAATTTGAAACAGTTATTACATCTTAATGGGAGTGGAATGTATTCCCTAACTGCGGTCCTTTGGTAGCCAATTTTAATATTCTCTGGAAGGTCATGGCGGTTAAACGTAATTATTATTAGACCAGTCTCTTTAAGTGTGCCGTTTTCCCTTTTCAGTATCTTTTTAACTTCACATACGTCCTGGCTAGCAAGTTCTTTTTGTATAATAGTTTCTTCTATTCCTCTTAGGTCATTCGAGTAGATTACACCTTTGGTTGAGTTTAGTCCGTTGTGGATACAGACTTCGACTTTTATGTCAGGAGCAAAAGCTTTCAATGCGAGTAATCTATTGGCTTGGGTGTTGGTTTTTGTTTTTATGAGTAGTGTTCCGTTTCTCAGTTTATTACAGTCTTGTACCTCAACGCCACATGTGGAGTCAATTTGTTTTTTTATTAGAAATGGGTTGATGGTGCTAAGATCTAGATGTAGATCACACCTTCTAATAATAAGGTATTTTGGGCCAGGAGATCTTAACAGTGCCATATTTTTTTCGTGGGCAGTTAGTGGACCTCGATCGGGGGGATCCCCCATCACGCCGTCACTGTTTTTTACCCATTGGTTGGTCTTGCACTTTTTTTGGTTTGCGCACTTGTGCACTTGTGGTTACTGTTAGAATTTTGGAGAATGTTGTTGGTAGTTTTCTATTTTTGTGTTTTGTTTTAGTTTTGCTTTGGAAGCGAAGGCACGTCTGGTCTCTATGAGAGTGAGTTTGTGACTGTGAATTTTCACAAAATGATTTTGGCGGAAACCGTCGTCGCATGCAGACGTGTATTTATTGTGCTCCGGGAAAAAATATTCAATAAAATCACAAAAGTGCAGTGACCGTTTTAATAAATCTACTATAACGCGAAAAGACGCTTTCTGCGATGAAATCGCGAATGTTTATATTGATTGGTCATTTAATTAATATAAAACTTAACACTTAAAACTCTAATTAACTTTACCACGAATACAATGAGTCTGAACGACGTTCGCACACAACGTCAACGTGAGCAAGACGAGAGACGGCTCTCAGTACAAAGAAATAACGCTTACTTCTCTTTTAAAGCAACCGAAAATAATGCAAGCTCTGATCAAGCGCGGGCAATTACCCCCAACTTGACCGAGTTCTTAAACGTATCGAGCGAGAGAGCGCGTTCTTGCTCCCCCTCGCTACCATCGACGTCTCTGCGGCCAAAGAGCGCTGAAAGTGCTCCAATGCAGGTATGCAATAACCTAAGCTCATCAGCAGTAACTAGCACCGCAATTTCTTTAACAACGTCAACTGTAACTACAACAACAACTGCAACCGTATCGACTGCTCGTTTAATGACATCATCAGCTAGCAGCGCAAATATTAATACGTCTGCCACTGCGCTGCCCGAAAAACAGAACAAAACCAATGAATGTACTAAGCCGGCTGTGCAGACTGGTATGGATCGCTACATCCAAATCAAAAGGAAGCTGAGCCCTCTAAATTCTCAACGCAAAATAACCCGTAACAATGCTAGCCTAGCTGGAATAGAAATGCCCACGAACTCAAACCGATTTAAAATTTTGGAAGACGCCTATGACGTTGAGGCGGCCGAATCCACTGAAGTCGAGAAAAGGAAGCCAAAACCTCCGCCTATTTATATTCGAGAAAAAAGTTCCAATGTTCTTGTCAACAAAATTATCGAGCTTATTGGAAAGGATAACTTCCACATAATACCTCTAGTAAAGGGCAACATCCAGGAAACAAAGGTTCAAATGAAGTCTGAAGATAATTACAGAGTATTATCGAAATATCTTTCCGAGAATAAAAAGAACTTTTACACGTATCAGCTAAAAAGTAGCAAGGGCCTGCAAGTCGTACTTAAGGGCATAGAGTCCGACGTAACGCCTGCAGAGATAACAAAGGCGCTTCAAGAGAAGGGATTTAACGCTAAGACAGTCTTCAACATCCTTAACAGGGATAGAAAGCCGCAGCCACTCTTTAAGGTTGAGCTCGAACCAGAAAATAAGCCCCTAAAGAAATACGAAGTGCACCCCATTTACAATCTTCAGTTCCTGCTGCACCGCAGAATTACAGTTGAGGAACCGCACAAACGCAATGGCCCGGTACAATGTGCGAACTGCCAAGAATATGGCCATACAAGGTCATACTGTAAACTGCGCCCGGTGTGTGTAGTTTGTGGAGATCTTCATGACTCCGCACACTGCCCAACGAGCAAAGATGACTGCAACTCGAAAAAGTGCGGCAACTGCGGTGGCAATCACACTGCTAACTACAGAGGCTGCCCTGTCTACAAGGAGCTGAAAAGTCGCATCCACCAGAGAGGAACTGCCGCCCGCACCCAAAATAAACAGATGACAGCTTCCAGATCAAACCCTGAAGTCTTCTTCTCGACTGCAGCCAGATCCTCACTAGGACCCTTAAACTCTGATAAAAATGTGACTTACGCAAGCGCTTTAAAATCAGGACTGGCTAACCCTGTCTCAAAAAGTTCATTTCTGCAATCAGCATACCAAGAACCGAACACGGCTCAGCAGCAACAATTCCCGGAGCAGTCAAAAAGCAACTTCGAAGATATGATATACAGCCTGCAGCAAAGCCTTACGGAGTTTATGTCGTTTATGCGCACAACTATGCAAGATTTAATGCGAAACCAAAATCTACTGATTCAAATGCTGGTTTCACAACAATCCAAATAATGACTTCCCTAAGGATATCTACGTGGAACGCTAACGGCGTCTCACAGCATAAACTTGAGTTAGCTCAATTCCTACTCGACAACCATATCGACGTAATGCTGCTTTCAGAAACACACCTTACAAATAAATACAATTTTCAACTACGAGGTTACTCATTTTACGGAACAAATCATCCAGATGGTAAAGCACATGGTGGGACTGGAATTCTAATCAGAAGCCGTATTAAGCACCACTATCATAACAAATTTGCTAAAAATTATCTACAGGCCACATCTATAAATATACAAACAAATACTGGCAACCAACTTACACTAGCCGCCGTATACTGCCCCCCTCGCTTCACCATAGCTGAAGATGAGTTTATGCAGTTTTTCAACTCACTAGGAGACCACTTCATAGCAGCAGGGGACTACAACGCCAAGCACACACACTGGGGATCACGTCTCGTGACTCCAAAAGGAAAACAGCTCTATAATGCAGTTATAAAAGCCAAGAACAAGCTGGACTATGTTTCTCCTGGCAGACCAACATACTGGCCGGCAGACCCAAGGAAACTACCCGATTTAATAGACTTTGCAATTACCAAAAACATTTCTAAAAATCTGATAAGCGCCGAATGCCTCTCGGATCTTTCATCGGATCACTCGCCTGTCCTGTTTATTCTTCTCCGACATCCAGGCGCATTGGAGCAATCGTTTAAATTGACATCTCAGAAAACCAATTGGGTCAAGTACAAGAAATACATTAGCTCACACATTGAGCTAAGTCCTCATCTCAACGATGAAGCCAACGTAGACAGATTTGTTAATACACTGGAGTCTGTACTCGTCTCTGCAGCTCGAGTTTCAACACCCCAAACTACAAGTACACAAAGCAACCAAAAGAAGACAAATCTACAAATAGAACAGCTCGTCCTCGAAAAGCGACGCTTACGTCGAGAGTGGCAACTGCACAGATCACCATCTGCTAGGCAAAGCTTAAAATATGCCTCACGTCAACTCACAAAAGCTTTACAGCAAGAAGAAGCACATGTCCACCGACGCTACATAGAGCAATTGTCAACATCTAGCACAAAACACTCACTATGGAGAGCTCACCCTACTCTAAGCTCACCGAAAGTAACCGTGATGCCTATTAGAAACCCCACAGGCGGCTGGGCGCGCAGCGATGCAGACAGAGCCAGCACGTTTGCCAACCACCTTAAAAATGTCTTCAAACCAAATCCTGCCACTAGTGCGTTCACCTTGCCGACTTTACCACATGAGCCTCAGCTTCAACATGAACCAATTGAGTTTCGCCCAAACGAAATCGTTAACATCATCAAAAATCAGCTGAATCCGAAAAAATCCCCGGGCTGCGACCTCATAACTCCCAAAATGATCATTGAGCTCCCATATTGCGCCGTTTGCACTATCACCCAGCTTTTTAATGCCATCGCAAAACTTGGCCACTTTCCAGTGAGATGGAAAAAGTCAATTATAATAATGATAGCAAAGCCAGGAAAAGACCACACAATTCCCACGTCGTATAGACCTATAAGCCTACTCTCATGCTTATCTAAACTCTTTGAAAAATGCGTATTGATTCGGATAAACACATACCTAAGAATCCAGGAAGGAATTCCGTCACATCAATTTGGGTTTCGTGAAAAGCACGGAACAATTGAGCAGGTCAACCGGATAACATCAGAAATTCGGAACGCGTTCGAAAAACGAGAGTACTGTACTGCCATATTTTTAGACGTCTCTCAAGCATTTGATAGAGTTTGGCTAGAAGGTCTAATGTTCAAGATCAAGACAATGCTCCCCTACAACACCCATAAGCTTCTAGAGTCTTACCTCTACGACAGAAAATTTGCTGTTCGATGCAACACTGCTATAACTGACGATTTCACTATTGGAGCTGGAGTTCCTCAAGGAAGCGTGCTTGGGCCAACATTATATGTCCTCTACACAGCAGACATCCCAACAAGCACACGACTAACAACATCTACGTTTGCTGATGATACAGCCATTCTCAGCCGCTCAAAATGCCCGATGCAAGCAACTGCGCAGCTCGCTCTTCATCTGGTCGATGTAGAAAAGTGGCTATCAGATTGGCGAATTAAAGTGAACGAACAAAAATGCAAGCACGTTACGTTCACCCTGAACAGGCAAAACTGCCCGCCGCTCATGTTAAACCATACTCTACTCCCGCAAGCAAACGAAGTGACATATCTAGGAGTACACCTCGACAGAAGACTCACATGGCGCCGGCACATTGAAGCCAAAAGAACACACCTAAAGCTAAAAGCCAGTAGCCTTCATTGGCTTATCAACGCTCGGTCTCCCCTTAGTCTTGAATATAAAGTCCTGCTGTATAACTCGGTACTAAAACCTATATGGATGTACGGCTCTCAGTTATGGGGGAATGCCAGCAACAGCAATATTGACATAGTCCAGCGAGCTCAGTCGAAGATCTTGAGAACAATCACCGGGGCACCGTGGTACGTTCGCAACGAAACCATACATCGCGACTTAAACATTCTACCAGTCAAAGAAGTGATCGCAGAACAGAAGGAAAAGTACTTTACCAAGCTATCGTTGCACCCTAACCACCTGGCGAGAGGTCTTACAAGGTTGATCAACCAATCACGCCTTCGTCGCAATGACTTACCCACCCAGCGACCGACTTGAGGCACGCGCAACCAGAATGCAGTCTTATTATACTGTTAGTTAAATGTTAATGTTAAGATTCGTAAACTTATTGTTAGTCTCAAAATTAAGAGAAGATTCAATAAATAAAAGCAAAGTTAAATAAAAAAAAAAAAAAAATTTTGTTTATCCATTTTTGAGAAACGATGTGATTGTTTCGGAGTTGAAAAATGCTTCGTTATCACAATACATGGTCTTCGTATTTGGGAATAAGTTTATGAGTTGAATGATAGGAATTTTACGTCCACTATTGCCCTAGATACTATCGGTTGAACTGTTAGAAAATTTGGTGAATTTGTGAATGCAAGTTAGAAATAGTTTTTTATCGGTGGAAAAAATGCACACTTCCGCCGACATATGACAGAATTGGTGTTACTCCAAGTTCTTGTTTCTTAGGGTGCAGTTGTGCAAGCTAACACACCCAGTTCCCACAAAGACAAATTGTCGAGTTGCAGGCCATATCCGGTGGCCAACACGCGCAGTAAGGAAACCGCCGACTCCGCACTCCGAGGGCAGTTGCCCGGAGCCCGGTCAGAGCACTCGCGGAGCGAGTGATCGCCACCGGCCGGATATCTGCTGCTGACCTGGCGCTTTATTTCTGGCGCTGGGAACACTTACTCAGCGGATGATCGCCACCGGCCGGATACCAAGTGCTGACCCGGCACTTTAGCGGCAGCGCTGCGACCAGGCAAAAGCCTCGAGCCGCGGCCGGACCGGGACCTTAAGTTAGTCAAAATTTGTACTCCGCAGCCTTAGCTGTGTTTTGTAAATCAAGTATTGTTTATCCTCTGCCTTAACAGGTTTAGGAGAAATAGGGATTAATTAAATACCAAATATCAAACCAAAATAACTGGCGCTCAAAGTAACCAATCCCGCGATACTCGGTACCGTGCGAATTACAAAAAGTAATTTGCAATTCAAAAGTATTAAAAATACTCGCGCGACACCGTGCAGTGAATTTAAAAAAAAAAAATAATAAATAAATAATTAAATTGCCTATAAAATAAAATAGAAAAACGGCAAAATAAATAAAGCAAATAAAGCATCGAAATTGGCAGCAGAGACATATAAAATTAAACGCGAAGAAATCAGCGACGGGAAATAAAGGGGAACACAAGACCTCTCACCCGCCACCCGAGAAACGACAACGACGGCAGCAGCAGCAGCAACGACAGCAGCAACAACAACGACAACTGTAGCGGCGACAGAGACGACTGCAACGGCGGCAGAGACAACAGCGGCGACAGAGACAACTCAGCGCCGGCAGAGACAACTGCAGCGACGGCAGAGACGACTGCAGCAGAAAAGGCGGCAGAGAAGGCAGCGCGTGCAGAACCAACAAAGGCTTCTTGTCTTTTTTTTTCACTCGCCAATAAATAAAGTATTCGGAGAGCTAAAATTGCCGGTACAGTGGGCACATTATTATTTTCCCCACACAAATTTTTTTATTTTTAATTAATAAATAAATAATAATGTATTCGGAGAAGTAAAATTGCCGGTACAGTGGGCACACATTATTATTTTCCCCACACAAAATTTTTGTTATTTTTGAACAAATTAATTATTAATTGCCAAGTGAAACAAGGAGTGTTTTTCTGGAAATATTAAAATATTAAAATTATAATAAAATCTATTAACGGTGGGAGCATTAGTATTCCCCGTGTATTAAATTTTTATTTCAATTAATAAAATGAATTATTAATTAAAACAAATTTTTCAAGATATTTAAAAAAAAAAATTTTTTTAAATTACCATTCCCACATCTAATTGTCGGAGTGAGAAAACATTAAAACTCATCTACAAAATATTCAGGAAATCTCTTGATCGGATTTCGTCGCACCCATAGAAACTGGTGCTACACATTTTTATTTGAATTTTTTTTCTCTCTTCTACTGTCGTTGTGGAAAAAAATAAATATTGAAAATAAATTATTCTCATGAAATATTTCGAAATACGGATCTATGTATAGGGTTAACGAGGGGGTTTCATCAGACGAGGAGGTTCTCGAGGAATATAGGAAACTCTTAAATACAAACGTAAAAAATAAAAATTACCAACATTCCGAGGCAGATTGCCCATCTAGCAGTAGGGCAGTATTCATTCGAGACAGCGTTCTCAACGTCACAAACCCAGAAACCCAGCAAGAAGCACAAGATATGCAAGCAGAACAGATTGCAAATATGGAGGCCGCCATAGCTGGCGCACTCCAAAAACAACAGCAGCTATTTGATGAAAAATTAGCCGCAATTGTAGGGAAGTTAAACTCATTAAAAGTTAAGGATAATGTTCCACGAATCCAAACATTCGAAGAAATTAAATTAGAACCACAAAGAGTACGTTGTGACGAACCTCTTGACATGGTCAAGTCAGTCCCAGAATTCGACGGTAAACAAGAAAATTATGTTTGCTGGAGACAAGCTGCCACCGCAGCCTACAAAGTATTTGAGGGCTATGAAGGCAGCAGCCGACATTATCAGGCTGTCGGAATACTGAAAAACAAAGTAAGGGGACCAGCGGCTGCCGCGCTATCCTCTTTCAACACGGTATTCAATTTTCATGCCATACTGGCACGCCTAGACTTCACGTATGCGGACAAAACTCCGACACACGTAATTAAACAAGAATTAAGCTTGTCAAGGCAGGGGGAACTACCTCTGCTCAAGTATTACGATGAAATAGAACGGAAGCTAACGCTTCTAACTAACAAAACTATCATGACACACGACGCAGCCGCAGCGGCCGTCCTAAATGAACAACACAGAGAAGACGCTTTGCATGCGTTCATATCTGGGTTAAAAAAATCACTGAAAATAGCCGTCTTTCCGGCACAGCCACGGGACTTGCCATCAGCATTAGCGTTAGCGCAAGAGGCTGAATCAAGTAACGAAAGGAGCATATTTGCGGCTACCTTCGCCCGGCACAGTGAAGAAAAATCATTTAAGCCGAGCAACCAGCGACAAGCAGGTTGGAAAAATTATGAGCAGAACCAAAATCAAGGGGCAATAAAAAAAAACCCTTACTTCGTTAGGACCCAGAAAGGAGCCAACAACCAAAATGGTTCTTTCCGTCAGAAGCCATATAATAGCACAGGGAATAATCAGGGCCAGCCAACACCAGAGCCAATGGAGGTTGATACCTCCTCCAGATTTAGGCAGCCCACAACATGGCAAAAGGGCAGTCGGCCCGGTTTCAACAAAAAATAAACTTCATGCCGGAGGAAAAACCCGACGACGAAGATTATGACTCCATTGCCCAGGCCTGCGCTACTGAGATGGAAGACGAGTTAGACGCAGAGGACTCCTGTAATTTTTTAGGGTAAAGTCCCTGCTCCCCTACATTACGCGTAAGGTAGCAGGAAGTGAAATAAAATTACTACTAGATACAGGCACTTCCAAAAATTATATCACTCCACTCCCGGGGCTAAAAGGCATCGTGGCGGCGGAAAAACCTTTCACAGTGAAATCAATACATGGCTTCACCAAAATAGACAAAAAATGTCTAGTTTCAGTTTTTAACGTAAAAACACCCTTTTTTATATTAAATAACCTTAAAGACTTTGACGGTATTATCGGGCTCGACTTGCTTAAACAAGTGAATGCGAAACTCGATTTTACTGGGAATATCCTGCTTACAAACAATGGAACTGAAAAGATCCAGTTTACTAAAGCAGAAAACGTTAACTTTATAAAAATCGATGATGAGGATGTTCCCCTGGCAATTAAAGCCACCTTTGACAAAATGATTGTAAAAAATCATAGGGCCTTCGCCGACCCAGACGAAGCATTGCCGTTTAATATAAACACGATCGCCACGATTAAAACTGACGGGGAGCCGGTGTACTCCAAGTCGTACCCGCATCCCATGGGTGTAACCGAATTCGTCAATGCAGAGGTTAAACAACTTCTTGCGGACCGCGTAATAAGGCCATCCATATAACAACCCTACCTGGGTTGTAGACAAAAAAGGCACAGACCAAAATGGCGTTAAGAAGAAGCGATTGGTTATCGACTTTAGGAAGTTGAATGAAAGAACCGTAGATGATAGATTCCCTATCCCTACAATTTCGACAATACTGTCGAACATGGGCGAGTCACAATTCTTTACGACACTCGACCTCAAATCAGGTTTTCACCAGATAGAGCTGGCGGAGAAGGACAGGGAAAAGACTGCCTTCTCTATAAACAACGGCAAGTACGAATTCTGTAGATTGCCATTCGGACTTAAAAACGCCCCAAGCATATTTCAAAGGGCCATCGACGACGTGCTTAGAGAAGGAATCTCTAAGTTATGCTACGTGTACGTAGATGACGTCATAATATTTTCTAAGACAAAAGAGGACCACGTTAAAGACGTGGATTGGGTACTAACCAAACTCCTGGAAGCAGGCATGAGAGTATCCCAGGAAAAATCAAAGTTCTTTAAAAAGAGCGTTGAGTACTTGGGGTTCATTGTGTCACAAGGGGGGCTTAGAACTTCACCTGAAAAGGTAAAAGCCATAAAGGAATTTCCCCAACCAAAAACACTTTTCGACCTCAGATCCTTCCTGGGGTTAGCAAGCTACTACAGGTGCTTTATCAAAAACTTCGCGACAATCGCAAGACCCCTGACAAACATCCTAAAGGGAGAAAATGGGAAAGCCAGCAAATACCAGTCAAGAAAAATTGACATAGATTTCACCAAAGAACAGAGAGAAACTTTTGACAGACTAAGGGAAATCTTGGCGTCAGAAGATGTTCTGCTCTCGTATCCAGATTTTAAGAAACCATTCGATTTAACAACGGATGCATCGGGCTTTGGTTTGGGGGCGGTGCTATCCCAAGATGGCCGCCCAATCACAATGATTTCACGTGCCCTACGTGACTGCGAAAAAAATTATGCGACCAATGAACGAGAACTCCTCGAAATGGTTTGGTCACTAAAAAACCTCCGGAATTACCTTTACGGAGTAAAAGGCTTACAGATTTTTACCGATCACCAGCCACTAACCTTTGCTGTCTCGGACAAAAATCCCAACGCGAAGCTAAAACGTTGGAAGGGGATTATTGATGATCATGGCGCAAAACTAGTTTATAAGCCAGGCAAGGAAAACCTTGTGGCGGACGCATTATCCCGCCAGAACATAAACGCCTTAGAAGACGGACAGGAATCAGATGCAGCCACAATACACAGCGAACAGTCGCTTACGTACACGATTGATACAACTGACAACCCAGTAAACTGTTTCCGAAATCAAATAATAATTGAGGACGGAAACAGCTTCTCGGTAGACACATTTATCTTGTTTAAGAGTAAAGTTAGGCATACAATTAGAACACCTAATCGGGAAAACCTTCTAAATGCACTACAAGATGTCGTAAACGCTGAGGTAGTAAACGCAATTCACTGCTCCCTACCAACTTTGGCATTTATTCAACATCAGCTGGTCGAGTCGTTCCCTAGCACTTCCTTCAAGTACGCGAAGAGCTTTGTTCAGGACATAACGGACACAACCGAACAGAGGGAGATCGTCATAACAGAACACAACAGGGCTCACCGAGCCGCACAGGAAAATGTGAAGCAAATCCTTAGAGATTACTTTTTCCCAAAAATGCTTCGGCTAGCAACGGAGATCACATCAAACTGCAGAACCTGCTCTATGGGAAAATACAAACGCCATCCATCTAAGCAGGCGATAGCGGAAACACCTATTCCTTTTTCCGTGGGAGAAATCCTACACATCGATATCTTCTCAACAGACGGAAAACTTTTCCTCACTTGCGTAGATAAATTCTCGAAATTCGCCACAGTGCAAGCCATCGCATCGAGGGCTATTGTGGACATTAAAGCCCCCTTACTACATGTAATAAATTTTTTTCCGAAAACAAAAACAATCTATTGCGATAATGAAAGATCACTAAACTCTGAAACCATTAAATCAATTTTGCTTAACCACTTCAATATCACCATTTCCAACGCTCCACCCCTGCATAGCACCTCAAATGGGCAAGTGGAGAGGTTTCATAGTACTCTGGCAGAAATAACCAGATGCCTGAAACTGGAAAACAAACTAAACGACACTGTCGAATTAATCCTTTTGGCAGCTTACAAATATAACAATTCAATTCACTCAGTAACCGATAGGAAACCAATGGAAATAGTTCACTCAAAGTCCACAGAATTCGAGAGAGGAATTAGTAGGAAAATTCAACAGGCCCAAGAAAGGAGCCTTGACCACGTAAACAAGGGTAGGACTTATAAGGACTATCAGGTCGGTGAAAGAGTTTTTCTTAAAGCAAACAAACGCCTGGGAAATAAACTCTCACCGCTATGTTCGGAAGAAGTTATTGAAGCAGACCTGGGGACAACGGTCCTAATTAGTGGGAGGGTGGTCCACAAGGACAATCTGCGCTAATCATCTTCGCTAGATTCCCGACCCATTTTTATACTTTTTATATTTTGTATTCTTTTTATTCTTATATTCCTTTTTTACAACTTTATATTTCTCTAGGTTAGGAAGGTGCATTTTACTTTTGGCACTAACGGCTGTTAGGACGGACGCGACAGTAAAACTGAACGACTATACGAACGCAGACTATATTCCAATAGAGGACGGTAGCATAGTAGTTTGGGAATCTTACGGATACTTACAGCACGCAACGAACATGACGACCTACGAAGACTACGCCGACCAGACTGAAACATTGACGAGGACTTTTACTGACGACCATAAAATACCGGTTATAACAACAGACCTTAAGCACATTCACAAGTTGGTAGCTACCCTAAAAATCCATCATAGGTCCGCTAGAAGTATAAACTTAATTGGGACAGCTTTAAAGGTCATTGCAGGCACTCCCGACTTCAATGATTGGGAACAGATAAAATTCAATCAAGAGCAACTAATGAACGCAGACGAGGGGCAAACTGAATTAAATATTAAATTTCAGGAACGTTTGAACGAACTCGCGAGCGCAATGAATCAAATTCAAAAGTTTGAAACCAATAAAGAAACACACCTCTTGGAAATCATTTTGGCAAAAAATAGAATCGTTATCACAGATCTGGAAAATATCCTAATGGGCTTAACCCTAGCAAAATTAAATATTGTAAGTCCGGCAATTCTAGATAGCTCCGACATTGGCGAATTTAGGGACAAGCAGCCTATTAACATTAGTTTAATAGAAATATTAGAAGTATCTAGTATAAGTGTTTTTCAAAATTTCGATATCCTCCATTTTCTTATTAAATTTCCTAATCCTAAGTTCGTATGTAAAAAGATAACGGTCTACCCGGTCCAGCACAACAAAAAAATACTGGACTTTGAAAAAGGAAACCTAGTCGCTGAGTGCCCAGGGCGAAATCTCAACATCGGATACTGCAAGACGACGGTTGGCGCCACCTTCTGCAGGGAGCTGCAAAATGGTACTTGTGCCCAGCAACTAGTTTCCGGAGCCACTGCGCACTGCTCCACGCTTCCAGGGCATCTGGATCCAGTTACGGTAGTAGATCACGGCACCCTCATAGTGAACGAGGCCAACATGACCATAACCGACGACCAAGGACGGGACCAAAAAATATCTGGGACCTACCTGGTAACCTATTCCGACAGAATAAGTCTCAACGGAACTTGGTTCATAAATCAGCTGGGAAACTCGATGAAAAAACCCCGCCGTATCGGCCATGGCCGTTGTCAACGTCACGGCACACCAAAACCGGCTAAGTCTCCCATTTCTCCACGAGCTGAGCCTGAGAAACCTTCACCACATCGGGACCCTTAGAGAAGAGCTTTCCTTGGGCTCCCTCCTCAGCTACTCCATCACCCTACTCGCCTCCTTCCTACTGTGTTCCACTGTTTGGCTCGGCTACCACCATCTGAAGACCAGGAGCCCCGTCAAATCAGGGGCTAATGGTGACGTAGAAGCAGCAGGTCACCGGGACGGCGACCACTTAAAAGAGGGAGAAGTTAACACACCCAGTTCCCACAAAGACAAATTGTCGAGTTGCAGGCCATATCCGGTGGCCAACACGCGCAGTAAGGAAACCGCCGACTCCGCACTCCGAGGGCAGTTGCCCGGAGCCCGGTCAGAGCACTCGCGGAGCGAGTGATCGCCACCGGCCGGATATCTGCTGCTGACCTGGCGCTTTATTTCTGGCGCTGGGAACACTTACTCAGCGGATGATCGCCACCGGCCGGATACCAAGTGCTGACCCGGCACTTTAGCGGCAGCGCTGCGACCAGGCAAAAGCCTCGAGCCGCGGCCGGACCGGGACCTTAAGTTAGTCTAAATTTGTACTCCGCAGCCTTAGCTGTGTTTTGTAAATCAAGTATTGTTTATCCTCTACCTTAACAGGTTTAGGAGTAATAAATAATAAACTTAATATCGCACCGTGTCTTTATTATCCTCTGCCTTAACAGGTTTAGGAGAAATAGGGATTAATTAAATACCAAATATCAAACCAAAATAACTTGCATATCTTGCAATTTGTCACTATTTCGCTAATTGGAACTTTTTTTTTTTGTAAAAAGTAGTTGTTGGAGCACGACATTTAATTTATATTGTTATAGAATCCTAAATTCATAACCCGAATTGTATATGTAAATAAGATCCACTTTACTGTAACTGAAACGAGCTTGCACGCTCGTCACTTATATGAAACTTTGTACTCAGCAGCGAAGTCAGTTCAATACAGATCTCTGAAAGACACAGACAAACATTCATTGCACTTATTTGGACTCTAGTCTGCACACGGGCAGACACACATCAACACACACACAGGGTAGCCTCCGCCTTCCGCACTGTCGCTACAGAGGCCATTCTGGTCATCAGTGGTATAACACCAGTCGAGCTCGCAGTTGTTGAGGCCAAGGAGAACTTTGAAGCGAGAAAATTAGCTGACACACAGGCGGACCACCGCTTGGCAAAACTAAGGTCAAGAACAAAGTCCCTTGAAAACTGGCAGCAAAGATGGGATAGGGCAGAAACCGGCCGGTGGACGCACCGACTCATCCCCAATATAGCGGCTTGGGTAAACAGACCACACGGCGAACTAACGTTCCATCTGACACAGGTGCTGAGCGGACATGGATGCTTTAAGGAGTATTTACAGCGCTTCGGACACGAGACAAGCCAAATCTGCGATACCTGCGGAACAGTGGAAAATGCCGAACACGCACTAACCACATGTGTCAGGTTCGGAGAAGAGCGCCGAAGAGCTGAACAAATCCTGGGGACCCCGATCACAGTGGAGGGACTTGTTCCTAGTATGCTGGAGAGTCAGGATAACTGGACAGCTGTATGCAGTCTGGCTGCGGAAGTCACGACGGAACTGAGGCGGCTGGAACGCATAAGGAACGAGAGGTCCTAAACAGGCCAGCCAGCCTTGCGAAGCAATGCTTCACGGCAGTCCCGCAAGTCTGGATATCATATGTATATTTATTTATTTTGTCTATATATGTAATTTATGAATAAAAAAAAAAAAAAAAAAAACATCAACACACACACACACCATCGCATTTTGGACCTGCACAAGGGCAGGTTGCTTTCACCATCGGGTTGCACAGGGGCAACACCGTACAGTAGTCACGACGGACTTATTTGATATTTTCTTGCAGTATCAATATTTGGTCGCTGGAAAATGTGATACTAACGCATGTTGAATGCTGGCCAACGTTGGCAAGTTGTAATGAATAGCGTTTACAACTTTTGTGTTAACGATTGATTTTAAAGTTTCTAAAAGGGAGGGTTTTCTCGTGAAATTATCGTTTTAGGGAATACTTTGCCTCTTCTAGTACCATTTAGTTTCTGAAACAATTCTCAATGATTTCTCCGTTGTTTCTATCGTGTAAGTACTAGATTGTTCACTATCATTGAAGTTCTGTCACGAAAGGGCGTCGGCGACATATTTATCTTTGCCAGGAGTGACTTTTGTGCCGTAGTCATCTATAAATTGGTATTATCTGATAGCTGCTTCTCAGGATCGGTTGCATCCCCGTTTAGAGTCGAGGTATTGGAGACTTTCTTTAAAGAGTGGGTGAGTGAGTGAGACGGTCATTGGTGCCTGGTCTAATCACGAGGTCTTTTCACGATTTTGCTTCGCGAGGACTATTTGGTGATATCCGGATATTAAATCCAGGGTTTTAAATTATTTTGTATTGGCATGGGGTTTTTTTCGGTCAAGTCGATTACCAAACGGTTTTTCCTACCATCTATTTCATCTAATCCTTTTTTACCCAAGTTGGATTTTTGTACGGACGGTGATTTCGACGGGATAATAATTTTAGCCTTCATTTTGTCTTTTATTTCTTAATTGACAAACTTCGCAACCCCCCTTGGATCTTAGATTACACTTGTTTGTTATTAGAGGTGCAGAAACATCGATGTATGGAGACATCGATGTTTTCGATGTTTTTCACCCAAAACATCGATGAAACATCGCATCAAGAATTTGTCCATCTTAACGCCGTCACCTGCACCACCAATCGAATTCTATTACTGCATAATGCAAATGAATAACTTTAATAATATAATAGAAAAATAAAAAAAATCTGCCGTTTTACGTACCTTTCCTTTGCCCTTTTCTCTTGATAGTGACGGCACAGAAACATCGATGGTTGAAAAAAAACATCGATGTTGCTGCACCTCTAGTTGTTATCCCCAGTGCGAATAGTTGCCACAACATTTGTGTTGTAAGGCAAGGTTTGAGATGCGTCGGAGAAGACCTTAGATATTTTTTTCATCATTTCTGTGAACTCTTTTTTTTGCTGACTCTGGAACTCTGGACTCTGGAAGCCTATGATCCCGTCAAATGTCGTTAAGAATTCGAATATGAAAAATGGGGTAGTTTTTCTCAAAACGTTTATTAGGCTCTTTTTATCTATGTCATTGGACCCGTGAATTGAATTTACGCGAAATGCTGAGCGCCTTTACGGGCTTTATATAACTTTTTGCCGCCGCCGTGTCAATAAGTATTTCTAAAGTTCTCCCAGCCAACCGTCGTTCGATGAACGGTAACCGGGACTGCTCTCTTAAAAATTGAGGAGGTCATGGGAGTCGACCGAGTCGTTGTCGTCATTGATTGCGCTCAGTGCAGCTACCGCAGCGTTATCATACTTCTGGTCTTTGGCACCGGCGGTTTGCTCGATGTTGTTCAGCTGCTGGCGACTTTGGTCTGTCACCCTATCTGAGGTCTTTTGATATTTTTTCCAGTGAATTTTGAGGTTGTGTTGCATTCTGGTTTTGTCTAATATGTGATTGCTGTTTGGACTTGGATGACAATGGATTCCAGTCCATAGGCTCTTCTGCCCGACGTGGGTAGTAACGGTCGGCCCTGTTCTCTGGTTTACGCCAAGAATAATTTTGTTGGTTCCTATCTTGCTTTTTAAAATAATGCGGATTTTTTTCGTTCCCTTGTTTATCGGGATTATGGTTCTGGCCCTTGCGAAAGTCAGTACTCTGGGTTTTCTGCTCCATTGTAAACTTTGCCGTGAATTGGTGTTCTTTCTATGCTGGCTTCAGTTTCCCTAGCTAATGCCTACGCCGATGGTAGGTGTTTTGACCACTGCAAGGTTAAATTTCGCAGCATTTCAATTTTCCACTGAAAATCTCTGGCTATTGGGCCAGCAATTTGAACAAATGCTCTTATAAAATTCATTTGATTTATTTCATTAAGGTTATATAATTTCTGAATAACCTTTATTAAAATAATAGAACATTAAGTATTAAGTGCTTTATTAAAACCCTAATGAAACCGCGGTCTCAATTTGTACTTTACCAATTAGCAAACACAATATTTGGGGCTAATTTGGTGGCTAATTTACATTACCTATTGCAACCATTACATAAAAATTTCTTCGCCAAACGATGAACAAAATTAAAATATTGACAAATATATCGATAAATCGACATAACTTAATTTTTCAAACATGTACAGATAATCATTGTAATATCGTCGCTTCTAAGAATATTACATTTTAGATAAACTTATACAATTTAATGTATGGATCCAGGGTGGCAAAGGTACGAACGAAAAAAGATTGATTACATTGCATATATTAGCGAGGGTTCGATCACTTGAGTAAATTGTAGTGTGTTTAATTGCAGTTAAATTGAACTATTCTTAAAGCAATAATTTTGTGGCCATCGACTTTTATATTAAATGCTAACAGTTGTTTTAGGACTTTTATATTATTCCCCAAATAATAACAGTTATTAAAGACTTTTATTTTATTTATTTTTGAATAACTGCACTTATAACAAAATTAACCCTTAACCTTTACAATTACTGCAAACAAATCTTGTTATCATAATATCTTATAAAAAGCCAAAAGCATTTCTATGCCTATATTACTAAAAACGGACATGGCTGGATCGACTCTCCTGGTGATGCTGATCAAAATTGTATGTATTTACTTTATAGGGTCGGAAATGTTTCCTTCACTGCGTTGCAAACTTTTGACTGAAATTATAATAACCTCTGCAAGGGTATAACAAGGTGTTTCTTAATCGGAACTAAACTGCTGGCTAAAATCTGAGTGATACCTATATTTTACCAGAATAGGCCATCCCTATTTCACACGATTTTAATATGTTACGAGCAAAAAAAGGATCACTCAGCAGTTTTTAAAACCGTACAAACCTAAACTTTTAAGCCTACCTCTTTTTCTTTTACTTTATCAAATAGTTATGTAAATACTTTGTTCTGAATCAAGGCCAATCATTTAATTTAAATCATCGTTTTGTTTAAAACGCAAAATGAAAAAGTGTGTAAAAACCTGAGACCCCTTATACAATATGGTATTTATCGTCCTTTTAAGACAATGTTACCACAAAGGAGTTAAGTAAAAATACATTTGCGCATTTTTACTTAAGGGGGTATATACCTTTTTCATTTTTAAAAAATCGAAAATTTTTATTTTGCTTTATCTTAAAGAACAACTTCTTTAGAAACTTTCCCCAAATTTTCATAGAGATTTGAGAGGTACAAAAAAAGGTACAGCGCTCCTAGCCGCGCGCCTCGTCCCCGCCCAAACCCAAACTTGAAACTTTCAACGCGAATATCTCGAAATGGAGTTTTTTGAAAAATGACTTTGATATGGATTGGCGAAAAACTACTGAACCGATTTTCTTCATTTTTTTTTAAATGTTCGTAATGAATTTTATTTGTACTTGAACTATCGTTTTTTCATGTAAAAATTTGTATTTCGCCGAAATAGATAGTTTTGTAAGAATTTTAGCGTTCAAAAACGAAATTTTTTGCATAAAACGTTCCCGTATGCACAAAAAAAAAATTTTAAAACGTTCGTTCAAGTACAGGATACTACTTTAAACTAATGAAATATTTTTATTTTTTCGGCTTCAGTTGACCCGTTCGTCCTGGGGAATTATCACCGCAAGGCTCTTAAAAAAAAGGCGTTTAAGGAAAACAGCCACACCTTAAAAACTATTAAATATTTTTTCAAAATATTTTGCATAAACATTGTCAACAATCTAAACATTCAGAAAATATAATCATTCATTTAATAAAGACAATAGTTACATACATAAAAAAATCAAAACTTTCTTATTTTTTTTTCGACAAAAAAAGGTATATAACCCCTTAATAGATGTATTAAAAAATTACTTACCATACAACAAGCTGGAATTCGTACAGTACCAGCCCAGTTGTAATATAAAAAACAAAGTTTATAAGTTAACTTTTGAATGATATCCGGTCCATGTTGGGCGTCATCTCTTAAAACAACAAAATGAGAAGGAGTTACGGTGCCCTGTCGTACCAATTGTGAAACCAAAAAAAAATCGTACATTTTCAATCTGGTTATATGTTGGTCAACGATAGTTCCAGGCAATGGATTCTCAAATTGGTTGTCACCTCCCTGAAACAAAGAAAAAACTTCTTATTTTAATTTTCAAAGATAGATTCGTAGCCTTTTGGTGTTATATACGAGTAACGAGAGCAAGAATAGTGATATACATTACCAAAATGTATTATATATTTTTGCAGAATTCATAAATTAGCATAAATAAAATAATAAAAAACCATTTTTTTTGGTTTTTTGTTTCTTTCTCCAAAAATAAGAACTTTATCAAAAATAAAAGGTTTAATATCTAGTTGAATTTAACATTCTAGATTATATGATGATGTGTCGTAAAGTTAATATATTACGCCAATGCAGAAATCGTTTGCCCAATAGTCATTTTGAAACGTCGGTCCAGTCAGTGGGCCGATCTGGTATCACCAAACTTTTACCGTTCTTACTCAAAATCATCGCGTAATTTCTCATCTATAAGGCTTTTGCATGTCTAAGGCTTATTGCTCAATAAAACTTTACTTTTCTCTAAAAGATCTTCAAAAGAAGACAAGACCTATTTAAATCGAAAATGTAAAAACATAACTTATTTAAAATATATATTAAATTTTACCTTGGAGTAAAAACGTATTTAGAGTTCAATTGTTTTCAAACTTTGCACTTTTTTTTTAAATAAATCGACATTTCGATTTGTGAAAACCATATCATACGCAAAAAATAAATGATGTGTAGTATTACCAACTTATCTTCGGGCGTTAAGAAACTGAAGGCGTTTTTGTAGCAGATTTTTTAAAACGTTGTAAGCGTAAGCTTTTTATATGGAGCGATTTAACAAAATTAAAATAATTTTAGGATCCTTAAGCAGCGATTTGGTACATCTCTGCTATAGGTATCCAAGACTTTTTTATTTTGAAAAGAGCTTTAAGATTTTGTTTTGTATGGCGTAATTTGACGCGTATTAAAAATAATATGATTGATGTTTTCTCGTTCCGATCGGACCTTCAAAGCAGATTTTCAATTTGTGCTTATAAAGGACATCACTCTCTAAGACACTCTCTTTGTGCGCATCGTCACTATGTGTACTGCCCTTTCCCTTTATTTTTTAAGTACCTTTAATAAGAAATTTGTATCATTAAGTCGGTTTCGTATAGTTTTCTGCCCATTCCAGATCTAAAATGGACGTTCAATAACTTCCAAACGCGAAAAGCAGGGAAACCTCAAATTGTAGTGTTATTGAATTACTCGAGGTCATACGTTGGTTATATTATATTTTAATTTCTTCTATAACTCAGCGATTTATTCCACTTAACTTTCATCACACTTACACTCCCTGGGGAGTGAGTGAGTCCGACTATGATAGGACTAGCTAGTTTCGTGTGCACGACACCTCAGACTCATTAGCTATCTACGGGGAGAGAAGCAGAGCGTCAGAAACCCCTCAATCTTACGATCAGAGAAGCTTTTTTTTTGCAATTGTAAGTTGCCAAACTTCATTGGTTTTAACATAGGTTGAGTTCTGTCATTAAAGCTTCTATTAGTGTGTGAATGTTTTCAGTGTTTTGTCCGTTTAAAAACCTTCGGTTTTTTGATATGTAGACTGGTAAATACAACAATAGTTGAAGATTGTTTATTTGTTTTTGGTTATAATTACAAAATTATTTTACTATGAAAAAGTATATCCAGCCAATAATTAAATTACGGACTTTGCCAAAAAAAAACGACGAACAAACGTGACAATTAGAAAGGCAAAAAATGTTTTTCTTTTTGATAAAAGCTTTTTAAACTTCATTTTTGAATAACTTTTGAGAAGAGTGTTGGATTCAAGGCAAGTGTTATTCGACGCGTATTTTTAACAAGATTACAAGCAGGCGAAAATTATAGCCCACTGTCCCAAAAGCGACTTTTTCCAAAAGTCGTGGACCATGAACTGTAAAGCCGCGATTTAATAAATGTCAAGCAAGGAGAGAAACACATTCATTTTGAAAAGAGCGTTGAAATTTTTTTCTTTATAACTTTTAATTGGATTTATAGCAAGTGAGGTGTAATAATTCGACACGTATTTGCAACAAGAACGCAACGCAAGGTAAGCAATTGGTTCCGATCAGACCATTACAGCGCCAGGGGACCCACACTCCAGAATCAGACGGACTAGCGAAATAAATAAAGTAAATCATCGAATTCATTTGACCACCTTTTAATAAAAACAAGGCTTTATTAAGCATGGAAACTTTAATTTAGGGTCCACAAGGACGTCAAGATCGTTTACCAGAGTTAATCTATCTAAAGAGCTGTGAAGTGGTTTTCACAGATCCTGAGAGCAATACTTAAGGACTCACCCAGGAATACCATCGGGGCGTGGCAAATAAACATGCTGAAGACGAAGAAGATTCAAAAGAAGAGAGTTTTCGGTTGTCTTTATTTGCAAAAGACTTGAATATGGTGTAAGAATAAGGCTGTGAGAAACGATCTAAAGTAGAATAGATCAATTGAGCCAGAAATAAAATTATTTAGCCTCAGAAAGACTGCGTTGCGAAAACAATGTACTCGTGTCGACTGTCACTTCGATTTTAGAATGATATTGATCTTTAGGTTGCCTGAGTGGCAGTACCCTGGACAGAAACACACCTTTAGGATTTGATACAAAACCAAAGTCAAGTAGGCGACCTGGTGAATTTCTAACATCGTTTACTTGAGATAACGATATGTCACGTATGGGCTACCTATATCCTAGTAAGACTTTCGTTCAATCCTCTGTGAACTACGTAACTCCAGTATATTAAAATCTCCTAGAACTAACAACTGATCCCTTGATTATTTTCTTGATAACGGAAAGGTGATTTAAATAATCAGGAATCATCAACGGCGTAATATATGAGCAAGTTATGTATAAAGAGTTACCAGGGAGCGATAACTTTACGCAATTGTGGTAGTGTAGCTATATTATGAGGCATATAACCCCCATAATCCACTAATTGTGAAACCTTAGCGGAAAAATCGGAATTCTTAGAAATCCCTGGTTGCATACATACCACTACGGATTGTTCGGATACCGAATCTTTTTTAGATGGTGATCCAGCAACATTTGAGGTTTTGCTGCAATCAGCTGCTGATTCGCGGGAGTGCTCTGCTGTCCCTTTAATTGAGAATGCGGGTGTTCTACTTAGGGGACTCCTCTCACAGCTTATGGCTATTAAACTACGAGTCCAGCATAGAGAAAAGATCATAAGCTCGGCGAAAACTATCTCTAGCAACGCCGAAACAGCTCCATCAAGCCAAGATTTCTTACAAACATACCATAACATTAATTAAGAAATTAATGGTGATAACCTAAAGTTGATAAGCCCATTCTATTCAGCTGGCCCTGATCCAATTCCTTAAAGTGTTCAAAGAAATTTCGCGAGCTCTTTGTCAGAACCATTGTCATAAATATTTCAACTGCCACTTAGACAAAATTATATATATTCAATCTGGAAGGAATCCTTAATCTTAACACTTCATAAAAAATGTAGTAGGTGACACATTCTGAACATCTGATATTAACCTCTCAGTTAAAATATCAATGCGAGTTACTTATGTCCCCATCCGAGGATTGCTTTATGAAGGGCCGGATCACAAGAACAAACCTCTTTGAATTTACGTCTTATACAGTTTTTACAGATTTTTGTAAGGCTTTCGATTCAATTGACCACTATCTGCTATTAAAAAAGCTAGTTTTGTTATGTTTTCCTATTCGCTTAGTCAAATAAATTTAACATTTTTTGTCAAATCGCCCTTACAATGTATTATATAACAGTTCTCCCTCCAAAAATGACCTCGCCATCTACGGAGTTTCGCAAGGTAGTCTTTTCGTTATATTCACAAACGATTTTCCTGCAGTACAAGAGTCAACTATTCTGATGTATTCCGACGATGACAAATTTGTATGCACTTAAAAAGCAGGGACTCGCAAATCCGTTTGCAAAATTATTTATATAAACTGCAATCTTGGTGCGTTAGTAATGACTTCTACTTAAACTACTCCAAATCCAGCTTCAAAGTATTTCGATTGTTCTTATTTTCGCGCGGAGTCCCACGGCCCACTTACCCACTTAGTCAGAACATTATACTCTGAAAGGCACATGCAAGGCATAGTTAGATCTACAATGATTTAAAATTAGGGGAATATAATTTCTAGTTAATCTACTTGGCGCAGAAAAGTTTAGCATACTTACCAAGTCGGGGGAGTCAATATCACCATGTATAAGGTTATAAATGAAGACAGTACCAAGTATCGTTCTACGGTTGGTAAATTAATCAACAGAAGTCTACTTGAATAAGAAGGTAAGTTAATATTTGCATCCCAGTTTAGGCGCCGTAAAGCAAAATGAAGAAAGTTTTTGTACTGATTCAATACGACCAATATGTATTCCGTATTGTGGACTCCAGACGGGAGACCCATACTCCAGAATCGGACGGACTAACGAAATTCTTTTGACCACCTTTTAATAAATCCAAGCTCTCCTCTGGCTTTATTAAACATGGACGAAATGGGATTAGAAAATTTTAGTTTAGGGTCCAAGAGAACGCCAAGATCGTTTACAAGTGTGAACAGCCCCTAATTTAATATATACTCATCCGCGCTGGAAAAGTATCGCTAAGTCCCTTCTGGTAGTGTTACCAGACTCTGTAGTTATAAGTAGTCGAAATAGAGTCGTACTCCAGAGCAGAACGTGTTCAGAACACTTTAAGTTACAATTTCCAATATAATAATATATTCAACCTAATTATCCTTAATAAACCTACAAAACTCGTAAAGTTATCCAAAGAGCTGCCACTCAACGTGTAAGTGCGTATATCGGATTGACCCGATAAAAAGTCATCAGCTTGCACTTAGATGCGTTTAAATTTAGTAAATTATCTCGGCACCAGTTTTGAAAATTATCTAGACCGGATTGTAAGTCCAAATGGCAGGAAATGTCCTTATACTGCAGGCATAACTTAACATCATCTGCGCACAGAAGTACGCGACAATGACTTATAATTAAGGGAAGATCGTTAATAAACAATGTAAAAAGTAGCCGACCCAGGTGGCTCCCTTGTGAGACACCGGAGGTAACACGGAGAATTTTAGAAATTGAATTTTTAAAAAGGACACTTTGTGACCTGCCATTCAGGTGACTGGAGATCCATATAAGGAGATCAACTGGAAAACCTAAAAGGTCAAGTTGTTGAACAAGAAGTAAGTGAGTCAAATGCCTTACTAAAGTCAGTGTAAATGACTGACGTCTGTTTGAAAACTACTATTGAAGCCAGAGCTCCAGAAGTTTAGTGAAAAATGCTTGATTGATCTACAAGGTTCTGCAAATGGGGAGTAATGATTTTTTCAAAAAGCGTAAGAATAGCTGATAACTTAGAAATACCTCTGTAGTTACTGGCTTCTAACTTGTTACCTTTTTTGATTTTAACAAATGATTCCTTCCAAATATTTGGGAATAGGGAAGTTTCTAGAGATAATGTAAACAACTTGTGAAGAGGTTTGCACAGGGCCTTAGCGCAATACCTAAGCACGCACCCAGGAATACCATCGCGCCCTGGCGAATAAACAGGCTTAATACGAAGAAGATCCAAAAGAAGAGAGCTTTCTGTTAAAGTGGGACAGAATATGAGGTTTGACTTGGACATGGTGTAATCGGCTATTGCCTGATCCAGCGAGGAAGGAAAAGAATTAGATTTACGCTTGGTGTTAACGAAGTTATAAAACTGTTTCGGGTCCTGAGAGAACTGGACCTTACAACGGTTTAAGTAACTATTATAACACTGAGCATTAAGCACGGTAAAACTTGACCGAGCTCTTAAATATCTAGTAAAAACAGATTGAGAACTGGTATTTTTATATTTCCTAAAAAGTCTGTGTGTCAACTCTTTGCTAAACCAAGGTGATTTATTGGAAATTAACGGATAGTACCACGGAACACAGGAATTAAAAAATGAGTTTATTGCAGTGTAAAAAACATTAACTGCATCGGACATATTATTACATAAGTAAAGATCAGACCAATTAAAGCCAAAAATAAAATTATTTACCCTCATAAAGTCTGACTTGCGAAAACAATGTATTCGTTTGGATTTTTCTGATTTTTCTTCTATAACTCTACCCGTATCAAATGAAAGTTCGATTGTTGGGTGATATGGATCTTCAGGTTGCGTGAGTGGGGCTACTCTGGACAGAAACACACCTTCTGGATTTGATACAAAACACAAATCAAGTAGGCGACATAAAGAGTTTCGAACATGGTTTACTTGAGCTAAAGATATGTCAAGCAGGCCGTCAATAAAATCATGCTGTGCTATAGGTAGTAAGACATTCGATTCATAGTCAAATAAGTACATTGAAAAATCTATGTTGCTGCTGCTCGCCTTCCTCACAGCTGGGAATTTTGTAGTACGGGCATAGAGGTGATCGAGCGTTTATAATCCAGTGGAGTCCGCTTGTAGCGTGTAACCTTTATAGCATTTGTGTTCTGGATAGGACGAATCTACACGCGTTAGAATACAGCTCTAGCGCGTCGGCTTTGGGGGCGGAGATCTTGCTTGTGTAAATCCACACACTTCCACAAATAATTATTGATAAGAGTGGAATTGAGCGTGCTGCGACAAAAGATTAAATTAATTAAAGTTTTCATTTTTGTAATATTTTCAAAAGTAAAAAAAACGAGGACGGAAGCTAACTTCGGCAAGCCAAAGTTTTAATACCCTTGCAGACTTTGCCGAAATTGCTAAAAATGAAAAAGTAGCGAAAGGAATAAGGTATATTGTTCCTATGGGAGCTATAGGATATAGACGTCCGATCGTGACGCGCTTTTACCCTTATCAAGGTATGCATAAAAAAGACGATTTGGAAAGATTCATGTCAATTGCTTATATACTGTGCGAAATATCCTAAAAATCATTAAATTTTAACCGATTTCACCCTATTGTTCCTATAGGAGCTATAGGATATAGACGTCCGATCGCCAAGCGCTTTTACCCTGATCAAGGTATCCATAAAAAAATAAGATTTGCAGAGATTTATGTCAATAGCTTTTACATTGCGCGAAATATCTTCCATTCTTGCAAGTTATATCCGATTGTTCCTATGGGAGCTCTATATCCTATATAGACATCCGATCGGGGCGGTTTTCAAACTTGATCTGCGTACACATGTTTTAGGACGACTGTGAAAGTTACAGATCGCTAGCTTTTAAACTGAGCTCGCAAACGGTATTGAAACAGACGGACAGACGGACGGACGGACAGACGGACATGGCTATATCGAATCCTCTATTGATCCTGATCAAGAATATAAATACTTAATGGGGTCGGAAACGTCTCCTTCACTGCGTTACAAACTTCTGATCAAAATTACAATACCCTGTGCAAGGGTATAAAAATAGGGCAGAATATTCGGCGAGAAGATATACATTACAAAATTGGGATTTTCTATGTTATATTTGGCCAATCAAGAATATAAATACTTAATGGGGTCGGAAACGTCTCCTTCACTGCGTTACAAACTTCTGATCAAAATTATAATACCCTGTGCAAGGGTATAAAAATAGGGCAGAATATTCGGCGAGAAGATATACATTACAAAATTGGGATTTTCTATGTTATATTTGGCCCTTGCACAGGGTATTATAATTTTGATTTCATAAGGATCGGCCGACTATATCCTATAGCCGCCATATAACTGATTGATCGGAAATTCCATAACTTTGGTGTTTGTTAAGTTAGGATGTTGGGATTTTCTCTGGGTTTTATATTTGGCCAATCAATCCGACCTACCGAATTTCAGAAGGATCGGCCGACTATATCCTATAGCTGCCATATAACTGAACGATTGGAAATGCCATAACTTTGGTGTTTTTAAAGTTAGGAAGTTGGGATTTTTTATGAGTATTAAGATGCATAATTTTGGAGAATATAATTTACAGAGTATTCTGCAAGGGTATATCAACTTCGGCTCCGCCCGAAGTTAGCTCTCCTTTGCTTTAATTTAAATATGTATAACGAAACTATGAATTAAATATGCAGATATTCATTTCTAAGGTATATTAAAAAGTTTTACATCAAGCTTCATTGCCTTATATACATAAATACAATTTAAATAAACATCGTATTTAATCATCCAATGTGAAGTCATGTATGAAGTAAATTATGTTTTTTTTTATACTTAGATATATTTGGTCATTACTAAATAATTTTATACATTCGTATAATTAGTAAATAAAGTAAATATAAAGGCAATACAATATAAGTATTTTTAATAATGTTCGAATTTTAAAATAAAGAGTATATTTCGACAGCGCGCTGCAGCGAATTTCTTCGCTTGTGAATACATGTGCACGCATACAGTCGTCGGCCGTCGAAGTAAGCGTGCAAGAGAGCGTCTGGCTCTAGAGCGCTCTCTCGCTGGCTTTTGGGCAAGAGAGCGAAAAGCCAGTTGAAAAGCCAGCACAAAAAATTCGTGTGCAAAAAAATCGTATGGCGTTACGCATCTTAGAGATTATATTGGTCTTTGGTTTAACTATCTAAGCAAAGAGTATGTTGACCCAGATGTGATCATGTGTTGACCAAAAGCCATGTAGTACTTTTACCCAGGCTAGAGTGTACCGAAGATCTTAAAGCGCAACATATCCTTTCCAAAAACTCTTCCCAGTCCTTCTGATCAGGACGCAAACACGCTCTAATTGCTGATATCAATGAGCGATTAATTCGCTCGGAATCATAGGTCATAAACAAATAGCTCTCCAAATATTTAATGACAATGCTTTAATCTATCTTCCCAACTGGTTTTAAGAATACGTACTTAGAGAAGTGATCAAGAACAATAAAGATTCCGATGTTCCCGCTTCTCGAACGAGGACAGGGACCGGGGAAATCAATAAAAATTCCTTGGAAGAATCGCTGTGTTTCCGGAGCTTTTCCTAACGGTGCACCACCGCGGTGGTCTGAGAGTAAAGTTGGGTGCTTTAGTACTCTTACAAATCTCGCATTTAGCAATATATTCCCTAAAATCTGAAACGAGGCCAGGCCAGAAATAATGTCAGAGGCCAAAGGAAGCGAGTTATTTTGGTAACCAGAGCTGCCAAGCACACTCGTCATGCATTTGCTCACCCGTTAAGTGTTCAGCTTTTCGATAGAGATAGCCACTTTTTACTTTGAGGTCCGGTAAATTTTTCTTGCTTTCGAATAGTTGGTGTATTCGGCCGATATAAAATGCTCCGAATCAAAATTGATAATGAGCCCTTCTAACAAATCCATGGCAGCCACCATCTCCTCGTTGCCACGAGACAAAGAATCAGGCACTACATTTAGGGAGCCCGATGCTCAATATCGAAGCTGTATCTTTGTAAGGCCCACCGAGCTAATCGCTAATTCAAATCGTGGTTTCACATCAACCATTTCAAAGAATCTTGATCACTAACGATCTTAAATTTAAGTCCGTATGCTCTGAAGTTTTTTAGACAATTCTACCTACTCTTGATGATCAAACTCTGTTGAAGCTCCCTCAGCCATTTTTAAATGGGTGGGAAGAAGATCGTATAACTTCCAGATGTCAATACCCAATTATAGATTCTGCTTAAGAGAAGGTACTCATAAATGGGCTTATTTGATTGGACAAAGTATTCAACGATATGTGGCAGAAAATTTATATAGCATATTTTTATGTCGCTTTACTATATTTTGTAGTTCGGAATGTTGGAGGTAACAAAAATGACAGAAGTTAAAAAATAACAATTGTTGGCTGCTTTCTCGGCCATGTAAAATTATCGCCCTTCGGAATGTTTAAATGATTTGTCGGAGTGAAAATCCCATTGTCCAAATCTGTGACTGAATGAATTTTTAGAATTCATCTTTGATGATTATTTGCTCGTTTGTGGTACAGTGAATATAGCCAAGCTTGGGGGTTCAGAAATATCACACAATAACTAGAAAAAAATGTAGAGCGAAAGTAGCGAATCTGATGTTGCCAGATTGCATGCCTAGCAGACGACACGATCAGTCGCGATAATCTAAGATAAAACATAAGTGACTTGTAAAAGTGTATTAAGAAATAAAAGGTGAACATCAAAATAAAATAATGAAAATTATTTTTTTTTAAATCAACGAACTAATAAATTTAATTTGCACTTGGGAAATTTAATCACTTGTATATAACTGGGTGCATTCGGTTTAATAAGTATATTCAATTGATAATATTTTCGACTCAAATTGCTTGTTGGTTTGACATCTTTAATTCTGACTTAACATTGCCATTTCAAATGAACCACTGCATTCGCTCTTATTGCCATTACATTACTCAATTATACCTGGGAATTAACAAGGTTTTTTACTTTAGTATTTGCTATATTCTCAAACTTTTTATTTTCATCTTCTCTGCTAACGTTTTTAATCGTAGTCAAGCAACTATTTTTAATTTGTTTTATCTTACAAGCGACAAGCGAAAAAAATGAAGAAAGGGGATGTATTAAAGACAAATAAAATTTAAAAAATTAAATTGGTGTATTACAAAATGGGCGAAAAGACGCAAAAACAAAAAAAAAATCAGTGATATGATTAAAAAAAGTGCAAATTATTTTATAACAAAATAATGATCGACGAACCAAATAAAGAGCGCATAAGCTCGGTGAGCCGAAGAGAGTCGATACCCAAAAAGCAAGATCTTGCTCACCCTCTCTACTCACTCTTACTCTTACTCAATGTAAAACCACTGCACCATCAGAATCGACCCTTGGCACATCAACAACATGCAGCGGTAAAACTACTGCAATCGCACCAAAAGTAACAGCAACAACTACAGCAAAACCAACCACTTCTACAGCAACGGCTCCTATCGCGGAATCAACTGCGATGTCGTCTAATGCAGCGCCAAATACAAAGTCCTCTAAAAATCTGACAACAAAAAAAAACGAAGACAATATTCAACAAGCCCATACAGACCAATAAGAACGTTAGTAACATCATTAACAGGAAGAAAAACCCGCAACCACTTTTCAAGGTAGAGCTGGAGCCAGACAACAGAGTCTTGAAAAAAATAAAGTGCACCCCATTTATAACCTGCAATACCTGTTGCACCGAAGAATTAAGGTGGAAGAGCCTTATAAGAGGAACGGCCCGGTGCAATGTACAAACTGTAATTTGTCCTCCTGTCCCAGGACAGTCTCAAAGAACACTGGAAGCTATGATGGTTACTATGAAACAAGATATGAATTTATGTCCTTCATAAAAAAGGACCATGCAAACACTGGTTCAAAACCAGGACATGGTGTTACAGTTGGTTGCAGCTAAGCAGTCCAAATAATTGATGGCAAATCTACGAATAACCATGTAAAAAGCCAATGCCTTTTCCCAGAACAAACTTGAAATAACACAGTTCCTGAATAAGAATCAAATCGACATTATGCTACTGATAGAGACGCACCTCACAAACAAATACAATTTCCAAATAAAAGGCTACACCTTCTACCGCACAGATCATCCAGATGGTAAAGCCCACGGCGGAACCTGCATCCTAATCAGGGAACGCATCAAACACCACTTTCACCAAAGGTTTGCATCTAATTACTTGCAGGCCACGTCTATCAAAGTGCAGTCAGGTAACGGAGACCTTTCCCGCTGTTTACTGCCAGCCTCGCTTTCCAATTACTGAAGGACAATTCATGGATTTTTACAACGAAATATATTTCTGAAACATTAATTTTTTTTCGGGGTTTCGATGTTATTTTGGGAAGAAAGCGTGGTTGCTTCGACTTGCTCCATATTGATCTGAGGGCTAGGCTCAGTAGTTTTGCTTTTGCAATTCCTCTGGAGAAGTTAAAGAGCAGCCCGGTGGGTCTAAAACTTTTCAGGTAGAGGTCGCTAATGAAACAGGCCCAGCATCCGGAGATCAAACAAAAAATTATCAGGGTACTAATGGAGGTAAATATAAACTTTTGGTTGTTCTTCATAGGCAACAATTATTTGTTTCTTGGTTTACTCCCGAGACGAAATCTAATGATGTTATTTGTATAAGAAATATACTTAACTAAAAAAGGTTAGACCACAAAAAAACGAGCACAATGTGATTGATTTGTGTCTTTTAAGTGTTAAGAGTGTTCATCGTGAGGCACAAAAGTTGCTTAACCAAAAAGTTTGACATCGCGGCAGGCGTACCACAAGGAACCCTTAACCTCGTATATACGGCAGAAATACCGACTATCCAGTTTCACATCTCGGAGTATAGGCGTCTTACTTGGAGCATTTAAGCAAATCGCAAACTAATAAAACACAAGTCCCGGCAACTGCATGAGCTAATTAATAACCTAGGGTATCTGCGTAGCGGTTAAAGAACGCAGAGGGTATGTTTGCCTATTAAGAGTAAACATTAGGTGTTTACACGTTTTAGCTCGTTTAGTTTAATACGCCAGTCAGATAGCAACCTCTCCACTAAAGCAAGATAATCAGCAATTTGTCGAATGATTTAGACAAACAAGACAGTAGGCTTATTGGTCTGTACCATGACGGAATTGTGTGGTCTTTTCCGGGCCTCGGTATCATTATGATAATAGATTTTTTTCTTTCACTCCCATCCCATTAAAGAGTTTGCAAACGACCTCCATGTCATAGTTTGGGAGTGTGATTAGCATTTTTGAGGTTTTAGTTCCCTAATGATTAATTGATTTCAGTGCATTAGTGGCAAGACAAATAAATTTGAGGCAGGATTTGGCTGGAAATAACTTTGAAGACGTGAAGCAAATATTTCAACTCTGTCTCCGTCGCCTCGGGCCCAGCATCCTAAATAGTTTTTTTTTGGGGTAATCGTTTCGCTCGAAGCGCTTAAATTTGGGTGAGCCCTTCATAGGGAATTCTTTATACTGGTTGGCGACAGTTTTTCGATGTGCAGCTGTGCGTTTTCTGCCTGTTGCTGGAGAGCAAGGGCGAAAGAGCGGGTTGCTTCCTTGGTCTGGCAAGGCACGTCACAAAACGAGATTTTTCCCGCATCAACTTTTCGATTTGCTGATTGGCTTTATAGTATTTGTTTGCTTGTACTTCGTTCCCTTGTGGTGTGGAGATTTTGGCTGCTGCAACGAGTACATCTTCCAGGGCTCCAGTAGTGCAGTTGATGTCCTATTCCATTCCAAGTTGAGGGGCGAGTTTTATAGAAACTTACATACATTTTGTATTTAAGCCAGTTAGTTCTGTGTGACGTCAGCCTGAGAGGGTTCGATTATTTCAGGGCTTTGAAGAAGTGTTATTAGCAAACGAGAATGGTCTGAAGATAGTTTTTTGGGTCTGCACGCAAGTATATTGGGCTTCCAAGGTAAACATAGTCCAATTTGTTTTTTAAATGTTTAATTGCATTGCACAATTGCCTTCCTTTGTCACAAGACGCATTGTAGTCTCCTGCGGCTATAAAATGATCCCCAAGTTAGTTGCAGAAATCCATGAATTGTCCTTGCGAGATTGTAAAGCGAGGCGGGCAGTAGACGGCAGCAAATGAAAGGTTTCCGTCACTTCAATTAATTTTTATAGATGTGGCCTGCAAACATTTGATGAAGGTGGTGCTTGGTGCGTTAATTGCGTCTGGTTAAGACTCCAGTTCCGCCGTGGGCTTTCCCATCCGGATGATCTGTGCGGAAAAATGTATAACCCCTTATTTGAAAGTGTTATTTGCTTGTGAGGTGCGCTTCTACCAGCAATTGTGTTAATTCAAGTTTCTGCCGTTAGACACCATTGACATTCCACATTGATATTATTAGATAATGCATCGATTATTTAGACTGTTGTGCTGCGAGCACCTTTACCACCATGTTCTGATTTTAAAAACAAGTGTTTGCATAGTCGTTTTCATAAATGACATTAGTTTCATCATGCTTTGTTTCAGGGTAAACATCATAGTTTCCATTTTGGTATATGGTGGGTATCCTGGGGCCTGCCGAAAGCTTTCTATCGCTTGTCGCATGCTACTCTTCAGCTCCCTGTAGTTCCCACAATTTTTTCTAACTTGGGTCTTCTTTGTTGGCAGAACAGTGTAGAGTATTGTGGGCGTCCCCGCAGGCTTCGCAGACGACCCGAAGTGTGCAGTATATCCTAGGGTCTCCATAACCCTGGCAATTAGTGCATTTCACTGAATCATTACATTTATGCGGTTCTCCACAGTTATTCTATTGCTGCGATAGATATTGAAGCTTGTACATCGGGTGCACTTAATTTTTCTTCAAGGATTTGCTGTTAATAACATTCTTGGCGGTAAAACCGTTTTCTTTTAGGGTTTTTTTTTCGGTGCTGGTAATGTCAGGTTCGATTTCTGTTATTACCTCTTCGAGCACACGCACACAGACGAGAGAAATAGATTATCGCGAATACACATGGAGGAAAAGCTGACTAAACGCAAGAGCTGACAAAAACCCAACAGGCAGTCCTTGAGCAGCGGCCGATTGGCACTAACCAAGTCAAGAAAGCACTGTGCGTCCGGTGACCGTTTGGCGCCGCAAAAAGATAGCAGCAGAGACAGCCGCAGTGCCGAGCAGAGACCAGGACGAGAATCAGCCATGTAAAATTACCGCCCCTTGGAATATTAAAAACATTTGTCGGAAATTCCCGTTGCCTAAAAACGTGATTAAATAAAATTTTAGAATTTATCTCTGATGCTTACTTCCTCGTTTGTGGTACAGTGAATATCTCCAAGCTTTTGGGTTCGGAAATATACTAAGGTGTAGTAAACCAATTCACTGAAGGGTTTTATGGGGTTAGTGATCAATTTAGTAGCAAAAAACTGCTGATTGAGTAACTTATTACCCCTGTCCATTAAATTCTGTGTCAGAGACGGATTTTGCACAAAATCCAAATTAACATTTTTATAATAGGTCAGTACCGGCAGCATACTTTTGAGCCAAGTGTCCCTAATGAATCAGGCTAAGTTTCTAAAGGAGGTAAATAATAATAATAATTAATAACCGAGGAAAAAAAAGGTCCTACGCAAGCCGAAGTTTATATACCCTTGCAGTTATTACAAATCGACTACATTTCAATTTTTTGGCTATATTAATAAAATTAATGAAGCTATGTCGGGTTTGCGCAGCATAGTATCAAAGACATATTTTGATAAATAGAAAAACACCAAAATACAATTTTTTCCATTTTTATTCTTTTTAATTTTTTTTGTATTAAAAACAACAAAGTTATAATTTGAAAAAAAAAAGATTTGGAAAGATTTATGTCAATAGCTTTTACACTGCCCGAAATATCTTCCAATCTTGCAAGTTATATCCGATTGTTCCTATGGGAGCTATAGGATATAGACATCCAATCGGGCGGTTTTCAAACTTGATCTGCGTACACTAGTTTTAGGACGACTGTAAAAGTTTCAGATCGCTAGCTTTTAAACTGAGCTCGCAAACGGTATTGAAACAGACGGACAGACGGACGGACGGACAGACGGACATGGCTATATCGACTCCCCTATTGATCCTGATCAAGAATATATATACTTTATAGGGTCGGAAACGTCTCCTTCACTGCGTTACAAACTTCTGACCAAAATTATAATACCCTCTGCAAGGGTATAAACATCTTTAAACTCTGGTGATTGAATAAAAATTTTACTATTTGAATTGAATTCATAGTCGGAGAACTCTAGTATAGCCGTAATTATAGATTTTATTCTAATTTCATTCAACTAATTATTAAAATAACTTTTATATTTTTTCAGTATGCTCATAAATTGGCTTTACTATATTTTGTAGATGGGAATGTTGGAGGTATTTTTATGTCGCTTTACTATATTTTGTAGATGGGAATGTTGGAGGTAACAAAAATTACAGAAGTTAAAAAATAACAATTGTTGGCCGCTTTCTCGGCCATGTAAAATTATGGCCCTTCGGAATGTTTTTAATGATTTGTCGGAGTGAAAATCCCATTGCCCAAATGGCGGCCCTCTTACCCGCCCATCCGGCCGTGTATCGTACGGCACGATTCGCGAGAAGATAGACGCGAGATAAGGAAATATAGGTAAAAGTGGGAGGAAAAAAGTAATAGAAAGATCAATTTTGTGCCAATGAAACTAGTATTAATCGTTTTAGGAGAGCAGGAGAGTCAAGATTTGAGATTATAGGAAAATGTCTATTATAGTCAGAACATAATACTCCGAAAGGCTCATGCAAGGCATAGTTAGATCTACAATGATTTAATATTAGGGGAATATAATTTCTAGTTAATCTACTTGGCACAGAAAAGTTTAGCCGACTTATCAAGTCGGGGCTGTCAATCTCACCATGCATAAGGTTATAAATGAAGACTGCATCGTTTTACGGTTGGCTAGGGAGGGTAAATTAATCAACATAAGTCTACTAGAATAAGAAGGTAAGTTAAGATTTGCATCCCAGTTTAGGTGCCGTAAAGCAAAAAGAAGAGAGTTTTTTTGTATTGATTCAATACGTCCAATATGTATTCCGTATTGCGGACTCCAGACGGGAGACCCATACTCCAGAATCGGACGCACTAACGAATTAAATAAAGTTTTAGTTAAATAAGGATCATCAAATTCTTTTGACCACCTCTGGATTAATTAACCATGGACGAAATGTGATTAGAAAATTTTGGTTAAGGGTCCAAAAGAACGCCAAGATCGTTTACAAGAGTTATTCTATCCAAGGAGCTGCCACTTAACTTGTAAGTCGCGTATATCGGACTGACCCGATAAAAATTCATTAGCTTGCACTTGGATGCGTTTAAATTTAGTAAATTATCTCGGCACCAGTTTTGAAAGTTATCTAGATCGAATTGTAAGTCTAAATGGCAGAAAATGTCCTTAAACTGCAAGCATAACATCATCTGCGTACATAAGTACGCGAGAATGACTTCTAATTGAAGAAAGATCGTTAATAAATAATGTAAAAAGTAGTGGACCCAGATGGCTCCCTTGTGGGACATCGGAGGAAAAACACGGAGAATTTTAGAAATTTAAGCCTAGTATTCAGATCGACAAACGAGTATGCTAGCGTAAAAACTTTAATCTTTCCAGTGTGAGCAAAATTTCGAGAGTTCATCAGATTTAAGCGTGCTACGGTCGTACTGTCAATCAGCTAGGTTTGTTGACAAGCAGTTAAATTCAACTATTATTTGGGAAAGACTCTTTAAAGATATTATCAAAAAGTAAAAACAAGTTTTTGAATAATTATTTGCTAATTTAAAGTTCATAGCTGCACTTTTATTGTGTTACATTCTTGACCTAAAATCAGTGTAAATGTACTTTGTCCTGATATGTAAACTGCATATTCTTATAATGTTCATGAAAGCCATTTTTTTTCTCGATCACAAATGTTCAGTGAACTCTTTTTGAGGGAAAGAAGGTTAGTGATTATGGATCTACGTTTAATAAATCCGTGTTGACACGGAAAAATGATTGATCTACAAAGGTGCTGGAAATGAAGAGTAATGTTTTGTTCAAAAAGCTCAAGAATAGCTGACAACTTAGAAATACCTCTATATTTACTGGCTTCTAACTTGTTACCTTTTTGAAAAGAGGAATAACAAATAATTCCTTTTAAATATTTGGAAAGTGGCTTGTGAAGAGGTTTGCACAGGGCCTTAGCGCAATACCTAAGCACGCACCCAGGAATAGCATCGGTCGCTGGCAAATAAACAGGCTTAACACGAAGAAGATCCAAAAGAAGAGAGGTTTCTGTTAAAGTGGGACAGAATATGAGGTTTGACTTGGACATGGTGTAAGAATAAGGATGTGATGAATGATCTAAAGTAGAATAAGTCGTTTGAAAAAATTGGTCAAATAAATCGGCTATGCCTGATCTGTGGTTGCGTCATGTTTTCAAACGAAGTGCGAAAAAGGATAAGAATTATATTTATTTTTGGCGTTAACAAAGTTATAAAACTGTTGTGGGTAGCCAGAGAACTGGACCTTATAGCGGTTTAAGTACTATTATAACACTGAGCATTAAGCACGTAAATCTTGACCGAGCACTTACATATCTAGTTAAAGCAGATTGAGAACCGGTTTTTTTATATTTCCTAAAAAGTCTGTACTTGACATTTCTTAAGTGTGTCAACTCTTTGCTAAACCAAGGTGATTTATTGGAGATTGACTGATAGTACCACGGAGCACAGAAATTAAAAAATAGGTTTATTGCAGTGTAAAAAACATTAACTGCATCGGACATATTATTGCATAAGTAAAGATCAGACCAATTAAAGCCAGAAATAACATTAATTAGCCTCAGAAAGTCTGCCTTGCGAAAACAATGTATTCGCTTGGATGATTTTTCTGATTTTTCTTCTATAACTCTACCCGTGTCAAATGAAAGTTCGATTGTAGGGTGATATGGATCTTCAGGTTGCGTGAGTGGTGCTACTCTGGACAGAAACACACTTTCAGGATTTGATACAAAACACAAATCAAGAAGGCGACCTAGTGAATTTCGAACATGGTTTACTTCAGATAAGGATATTTCAAGCAGGCCGTTAATAAAATCATGTTGTGCCATAGGTAGTAAGACATTCGATCCATCCTCAGTGGTCCAAGTAACTCCAGGTATATTAAAATCACCAAGAACTACCAACTGATCCCTATCGAAAAGCTAATTGGCACCAGACTTAATAACGGAAATGTGATTTAAATAATCAGGAAGTTCAGACAACGGCGGAATATATGAGCAAGTTATGTATATGGAGTTACCAGGAAGCGATAACTTTACACAAATAAATTCAATGGTATTGAATTCCTCAAAAAATAACTCCTCTGACGAGAGCTACTTACCTTCGGAGCTAAAGATCTCCGGCTTTAACCAGGTTTCTGTAAACACGAAAATATGAGATGCAATGGGAAGGCAATCAGAATACAATTTTGTGAGCTTGCATTCTGATAGGAAAGAAGGAGGATAGAAGTTAGTTTTCTGAAATTGGTACACTGGTTTGGCCTCGACTAGGAAGTTTTACTCCCACGGGCCCCTTTTTCTTTATCTTAGCCTGGAACTCTTTTACAACCATATTATCCGGCCAAAAGTCGCCCGAGCATATGTCTCCAAAAAACTCGTTAGGGACAGTTATCTTGAAAGATGCAATGTCTCTAGCATAAGAAAACTTAAACTTTTCCACCTTTACACTATTACTATCGGCTATAGTTTTGTGTTATATAAGACAATACATCAGACGATGTTTGATCAGGGGAAAGCCGAGAAACGAAAATTTGTTTCTTTAGTGGAACCTCTGAAAGGGATTTTGATGGAGCAGACATTATTTCTGCAAAACCAACTTGAGCCGGTTGCACGGACTCATTAGTCCCTTGTGGCGGTGTGGGGGGGCCGATGAGAGGGGGGCCTGCCGGGTCTTTTTCCCGGGGCCCGCAATGGTCAGGGGTCCGGCAGCGAGAAATTTTTTTCGAAAATTTAGATATTATGAAAAATTTAGATTGGACTCACTTAAAAAAATATTTTATATTCTTAGATCGCAGACAAAAAATCTAAATAGAGATTCATGTTCGAAGAGCCATGTTCGAAGCTAACTTCGGTTTCTCACTACCCCTAACATGTGCGAAGCACTATCAATAGTATGGGGATTTTTCGCACCAATCCTTAGGAATAAGAGCGACCAGTGCAGCAATAATAATTCTGCTACGGATTGTTCGCATACCGAATCTTTTTTAGCTGCTGATCTTAGCAACTTTTGGGGATTTGCTGCAATCAGCTGCTGATCAGCCGGAATGCTCTGTTGTTCTTTTGATTGCGGTTGGGTGGTGTTCCCCTTTTGCTGCTTACTACCACCGGCTTTTTTGCGCTCAGGGCTTACGACAATTAAACTGCGAAGCCAGCACAGAGAAGACATCATCAGCTCGGCGAAAACTATCTCTAGCAACGCCGAAACAGCTAATCGGCCCCATCAAGCCGCGAGCAGTCATAAGTACCGCATGAGCGCAGAAACTGCACGCCTAGAACTTTCGACACAAAGAGAGCGAGAGAGCGGGAGCGTAATTTAGTTAAAATGCTTGCAAAAGCAACACTAACAAGAAAGGAAAGCTAACTTCGGGCGGAGGTGAAGTTGATATACCCTTGCAGAATATTCTGTAAATTATGTTGGTTGGCCAAAAATAAAACTCATAAAAATCTCAACTTCCTAACTTTAAAAACACCAAAGTTATGGCATTTCCAATCGTTCAGAAAGGAAAGCTAACTTCGGGCGGAGGTGAAGTTGATATACCCTTGCAGAATATTCTGTAAATTATGTTGGTTGGCCAAAAATAAAACTCATAAAAATCTCAACTTCCTAACTTTAAAAACACCAAAGTTATGGCATTTCCAATCGTTCAGTTAAATGGATGCTACAAACACCAAAGTTATGGCATTTCCGATCAATCAGTTATATGGCGGCTATAGGATATAGACGGCCGATCTCGGCCATTCCGACTTATATACTGCGTGCAAAGGAACGAAGGTTGTTTGCAAAGTTTCAATTCGATATCTTCAAAACTGAGAGATTAGTTTGCGTAGAAACAGACAGACGGGCAGACAGACGGACATGCTTATATCAACCCAGGACACGATCCTGATTAAGAATATATATACTTTATAGTGTCGGAGATGTCTCCTTCACTGCGTTGCACACTTTGACCAAAATTATAATACCCTCCGCATATTAAAACAGCACTACATCTTTCGACGGATAACGCACAAAAGAAAAACGGCGGTGTTACAAGAACCAAAAACATTGATCAGATATACAAAATTAACACAGTTTTGTTAGTTATGTGCACAAAGTTAATGTAGTAGTTACCTTGCAAAGCGAACGGAATTTAAATATATATTTAAGCAACTGGCGAATTTGTACTGTGACGACTATGACATAAAGTTGTGTTTAAATAAATAAAGAAATATAAATAAAAAATTTAAGTTAGTCCAATTATTTGAACGCGCGCCCGCCCACGAACTTTCTGGTCACCGACCTAGGAAGGTAATTTACCACACGTGCCCCGAGCACCGTACCTTTGGGGGAAGAAACCTGCCCCTTGCGGCCCGCCGCGAACTTAAGCGCCGCAAGCCATGGCAGAGCTGCTGACGAGCAGAGCGGACAAGTGGTTCCAAACATGCCGCCTCCAATCACATTTCGGCGCGAATTCCTCGAGTTTTTTCTTCCACCCCGATACCTCCAGCGCTTGGACGACCAGACTTGGAGTCGTGAGCAACTGAAAGGGGAAACGTTTAAAGACTTTATGCTAGATCTTCGAGTTCTAATACGCCATGCGAGCACCGGCTCAGTTGGCCACTGAGTTCGAGGCCGTCCAGAAGCGGATCCCCGAGAGAAACAACTATAACCACGCCTCTAAAAATGCGACAGCTTACCGCCCACCCTCACCGGATCGGACTCAACCTGCGTTCGCTGAGAGAATTTTCCAAGGAAACCCACCACGCGCATCGCCAAAACCTAGAGCTGCCCCGCCAGCTAGGGTTAGCCGCGTGAACGCATCCGACCGTCGAATCGACATGCGGGATGCTTCCCGGAAGTGCGGAGCACTGGGACATTTCAGCCGCGATTGCCGAAATCCACGACAGTACTTCTGTTGGTATTGCGGACGACGAGACGTCCGGACAGTCGAATGTTGTCGACGCTCACAACCGGGAAACGGGATGGGTCCCCTCGACCGGCGGAGTTCGTCGGCACCCAGTCCACCAGAGAACCACCAGTAACCGCACCGCTTAGGATAGAGAGAGGAAGGATCGCCGCTGACATTGTCGACATTGGCGGACACGTGCGTTTAGCCACCATCGACACCGGGGCATCTAGGAGTTTCATACGCCGTCGTAGTCGGTCAACCACACCAGTTTCGCATCCACCTCAGATAATCTCGCTGACACGTCTCGAGTCGAAGTAACGAGATTACTCCTTGCGGACGTGACGCTCGCCCAGAAGTTAATTCAGGTTCCCCTTCTAGTAATGAACGCCATGCTGGAACCTTTAATCCTAGGGATGGATTTTCTCGCTTCCATCGGCACTACCCTCTGATGTGGTACGGCGACCCTCACGCTGTCTCGACGAAGACCCGGAGAATGTGAGACGATCAGACGTAATGAGCCGTGCTCCAACCAAGGCAATCAATCGGAACCACAACCTCGGCCCCGACCACGAAGACCACTCAGCCACGAATATACGCCCAGGACATCGAACACGCCATCAACGGCACCTCGGCTAGGCATAGCCAACCATGACATAGGACCACAGAACGACAGGGATACCAACGCGCCCGAAGAGCCGCACAGAGCACATGAAACGCATAACGCAGCAACATACCCGACAAGGACACCGAGACCCAGGGGTATCAAATAATCAATCAGAAGTACAAAGAACACGGCTGCGAGACTAATGAATGGCTGGAGTAGCAAACATAGCAGATCACCGGATCACCATGAGGGACGACCGGCCGATTAAACAACGCTACTTCCCAAAGAACCCTGCCATGCAGCGGATCATAGACGAGCAAGTGGACGCGTTGCTGGAGCAGGGATGTATCGAACTGTCGCGTAGCCCGCACAGTGCCCCTTTGGTTCTGGTCCGGAAGAAAACCTGCCAGTGGCGCATGTGCGTGGACTACCGACAACTAAACGCAAAATCCATCCCGGACGCATATCCGTTGCCCCGTATTAACCACATCTTAGAGCGACTGAGAAACGCAAAATACATTTCGACCCTGGATCTGCGCAACGGATACTGGCAGATACCCATGGCCAATGACAACCGGGCATGTACCGCATTAACGGTACCTGGACAAGGCCTATTTCAGTGTCATCGGAGCCAGCCTAGGAGAACACATGAACAATCTGCACAAAGTCTTTGCACGATTGAGGAGACCCAACCTGCTCATCAACCAGGAAATGTGCTCATTCTTCAAGAGAAACTGGCCTACCTCGGACATGTGATCAGTGACCAGGGCATCCACACCGATCCGGACAAGGTAGCCGCTGTACAAAACCTGGCCCACGAGCTTACGGGAGCTGAGGAGATGCCTCGGGATGGCCTCATGGTACCGGCGATTCGTGCCCAACTTCGTCTCAGTGGTCCAGCCCATGACGAACCTGCTGAGGAAAAACCAACGGTGGAAGTCGGAGCCAGAGCTACAGAGTGCCTTCGATCTCCTAAAAAGTTTACAGACAGACGCACCCGTGCTGCCATGCCCAGATTTCTCCGTCAAGATGACACTCCAGACTGACGCCAGCAACTACGGACTCGGGGGAGTACTAACCCAGGAGATCGACGGCCAGGAACGAGTCATTGCTTACGTCAGCCGCAAGCTTGATGCCGCGGAGTTGAATTATTCACCCACGGAAAAAGAGTGCTTGGCCATTGTCTGGGGAATACGGAAATTGCGATGCTACCTCGAAGGCTATAGGTTCGACGTAATCACCGACCACCTGGCCCTAAAATGGCTTGACCAAATAGAAAACCCAACCGGAAGGATTGCCAGATGGGCCTTAGAACCAGCAATATCATAGACGACATACCGCCGCGGGAAGTATAACGTTGTAGCCGACGCTCTATCCCGACAACCTCTGGAGCACTTACAGAGACGAACCCTTTGTCATACTGTGTGTGGATTTCGTCGGACCGCTGCTCCGCTCCAAAGAGGGGGATACCATACTCCTCGTATTTTTCGACACCTTCACCAAGTGGGTCGAGCTGATACCCCTACGAAATGCAACCACGGCTTCTCTGATACGAGCCTTCCGCGAACGGATCATCAGCCACTTCGGAGCCCCGAGGAAGCTGGTGTGCGATAACGGTTCAAAGTTCACCAGCAAGGCGTTCCTTAAGGAAACAAGGTTGGAGACCCAATTCACCGCCCCATTCTGCCCACGAGAGAATCCGACCGAGCGCGCGAATCGCACAGTCAAGACGATGATCGCCCAGTACGTGGCGAATGGACAGAACACCTGGGACAGTTTGCTACCAGAACTGTCACTCGCGATCAACACAAGTGTCTCGGAATCGACCGGGTATAGCCCAGCCTTTCTCCTACAAGCTCGAGCGTGTTTCGACAGCGTGACCCCCGGAACAGCAACATCGCCCCAGAGCCCATCGGAGAGAGCGGAGCGCTTGATGGAGGTCTTTCAGATCGTGCAGAACAACGTACAAAAAACCAGCCGAGAACAGGGGAGGCATTATAACCTGCGTCGTCGAACCTGGAAGCCCGAAATGGGATCACTGGTCCTCGTGCGGCAACACCATCTGTCGAAAGCAATAGAAGGGTTCGCAGCGAAGCTCGGCCCGAAGTTTGACGGACCGTATAAGTGGTCGCTTTCCCTTCGCCCAACGTCGTCCGAATCCGCCTACCCGGCCAGCGAAAGGGGCGACTTGCAAATATTAGAGACTTAAAAGCTTTCCATTCTTCTTCTACAGGTAACACCGATGATGAAGACGAGCTAAATCACCAAGGAGGACACCGGCGACCAACCCGGACAGACCACAGGTCAACCGACCGACACTAGCAACGAATGGATTATCAGTACCTCAATCTTCCTTTGGCCCCGGGAAATTTAAATTCGTTGTATGGTGCGATAACGGTTCACAGTTCACCAGCAAGGCGTTCAAGGACTTCCCTAAGGAAACGGGAGTGGAACCCCAATTCACCGCCAAATTCTGCCCACAAGAGAATCCGACCGAGCGCGCGAATCGCACAGTCAAGACGATGATCGCCCAGTACGTGAAGAATGGACAGAACACCTGGGACAGTTTGCTACCAGAACTGTCACTCGCGATCAACACAAGTGTCTCGGAATCGACCGGGTATAGCCGAAAGGCTGGGCTACAAGCTCGAGAACCACGGCTACCCGGATCCTGGTACGACAGCGTGACCCCCGGAACAGCAACATCGCCCCAGAGCCCATCGGAGAGAGCGGAGCGCTTAAAGGAGATCTTTCAGATCGTGCAGAACAAGCTACAAAAAGCCAGTCGAGGACAGGGGAGGCATTATAACCTGCGTCGTCGAACCTGGAAGCCCGAAATGGGATCACTGGTCCTCGTGCGGCAACACCATCTGTCGAAAGCAATAGAAGGGTTCGCAGCGAAGCTCGCCCCGAAGTTTGACGGACCGTATAAAGTGGTCGCTTTCCCATCGCTTAACGTCGTCCGAATCCGCCTACACGGCCAGCGGAAGGGGCGACTTGCAAATATTGGAGACTTAAAAGCTTTTCATTCTTCTTCCACATGTAACACCGATGATGAAGACAGCAAAACCACCAAGGAGGACACCGGCGACTAACCCGGACAGTCCCAAAGAGGTCAACCGACCGACACTAGCAACGGGGGGTGATCATAAGTACCTCAATCTTCCTTTGTGTCCCCGCTTAATTTAAATTCGTTGTAAACCATTAAGACCTTAAGATTCTGAGATTCCTTCGGCGCTATGCCCATTTTCCCTAAGCTAACCGCCAGTCGACGACCCCACAGGATCCTCGGCTACGATCCGGGAACGGCGTATGCACGAGAGAGTCCACCCCGTTGCCCGACGGTAGGAGCCAGTCGAAGAAGGGCTCCTCGGCACCCTCTCCAGGGTCCAGCGCTAGAACACCACCCCGCCGCCACTGCGCACCAGACAGCAACTCGGAGGACGAGCCGACGTCAGACACACTCGCTCGAGCCGGGGGAGTCTCTCCCCATTATACGGACGCGGCCGGACGTCGCATCTACCCGGAGCCGTATCGATACCACCCGAGTCCAGCCGGGTCATCGACGAGCAGCCGGGAATACAATCCCTGCGGGCGCAGCAACGACGACCGGGAGCACCCGACACCCTACAACGAAGACTACGACGAGGAAGGACGCGGAGAACAGGCGCCCTAAGTCGAGGACGCCAGCGACAACGGGAGCGAGGATGCGTACTCAAAGAGCAGCCGGGAGTACGAGGACGACCCACAGGAAAGCGCGGCACACTACGTGTACACGGGCGAGGACAGTTGCGGGTACCACCAGGGGTCCTGGATGTACCTCCTCAGAACGAGCTGGGAGATGATCCAGATCGAAGCACCGTATCGGCCACCCGATGACCCGATCGTGACCTTCCCGCCGTCCCCCGTACGCCTGTATATCATGGGGCCCGACGAAACCGAGGCATCCGAGGACCGAGGAGTCCAGATGGAACGCCACGACGACCTCACCTGCACGCAGGATGAAGAGATGCCACCGATGCCGTCCACAACACTCTCCCTCGGGACATCCACCATGCAGGATGAGCCCTATCCCACGCACTACCCCACGGGCAAGGCGATGGAGTGGGAGTCGGAACCCAGCGACGACGAGGAGAACACCGAGCAGCGTTTTAGACGGAAGGAGCCCACACCCGCACCAACAACACCAACATCCCGTTCATCGGACACCTCGATGGAGATGTCACCCACGACCTGCAACCTGCTGTTGGGGCAAATCTCTCCGGAAATGGAAACCTATGGTGGGAGTCGCCAACCCACAGTCCGAAGCGACAGCTCCAAACGAGGGTCGCCTAGCTCCCGGAAGCAGTCCGCCCTCCGGTGGCGAGCGCTATCCGCTTCCGGCTGGGTGGACGTGCAACACTGCGGTTGGCCAAGTCTCGGCCGCAGCCTGGCAGGCCATCTGCGCACGACGCCCTGCAGCACGCATTTCGCGACAGCGTTTCAGGATCTCGACCGAGGAAGGTTCCTACCATCTACTCCCCGCCATCTCTTTTCTTCCCCGAAGCAAGGAGGGGATGTAACGCCCTAAATTGAGGGCGCACAAACTATATTTAATTATTATAATCATTATAATCGTAGTCATAAGTTTTGTTATTAGCTTTAAGATCGGACATGAAGTCCCGCGTTATGAATTAAAACAAGAGAGAACGATATAGTCGAGTGCCTCGACTATTAGATACCCGTTACTCAGCTAAACAACTTAATATAAATATGCCTTCTTGTATGTTTTTCGCCGCTCGAATTAGCACCTTGGCCAGCTGTTCCAAAGTCATCCGTTAGATGGCGCCATGAAAGGCGGATATGTAGGCGCTAGCCAGGCTTAAGCGTTTAATGGGTTTCTGGGCGTTAGAGTGGGCGTGGCAAACTTTTATTAGGCCAATCGATAGGTATCGACGAAACAAATACATATCAATTAAAATTTTCATAAAACCATCAAAACTGTGGCTTGTGGGCGTCAGAGGGGGCGTGACACCATTTTGAAACAAACTTGCGCTGCGTAGGAACTCCTAAAATCTACATGCAAAATGCCAATCTTCTAGCTTTTATAGTTTCCGAGATCTCAGCGTTTATACGGACAGACAGACAGACGGACATACAGACGGACAGACGGAGAGACGGACAGACGGACAGACGGACATGGCTAGATCGACTCGGCTAGTGATCCTGAACAAGAATATATATACCTTATAGGGTCGGAAACGCTTCCTTCTACCTGTTACATACTTTTGCCCGAATACAATATACCCTTTTACTCTACGAGTAACGGGTATAATTATAGAAAACTAAAGAAACTAATTAAAATAGTATTAATTTTGAGCCAAGATGCACACCCTAGACAAAGCGTGACGACCGACGGAAGTTCGATCTCTGATTCCTAAGCTCGGCCTCTTTCGTTTTTGACTTTTCGCCGACAGTGGACGTGTGCTCGAGCATCGCTCCGGTACACTACTACAAATACAAGCACGTGATCCGCGCAACACCGAACAGTGTACCGAGCTCCCCTCCTGTACATCTCGACCGGCACAACCGCACTTGATAAACGCGTCGATCCGCGCAACGCCGAACTGTGCATCAGATTTCACGTAAGCAGAGGTACCCATTTTGAGGGCAGCAGCCAGGGCCCTTATTCTTAGCAATTGCCAAATAAAAGCCCCGTGTATTATTTCTACCCTTACACCCCCTCCTCCTCCTCCTACTCTTTCCCGACCCAGATCAACGACGCGTGTTTGGTTTCCCATCCACGCGGCGCATCTCGGAAGCTCCCCACCATAGAATTCATTTAGCGTAGAAATCTCGTAGGCTCCGAGAATATCCGGAGTGGAGTATCCTCGTAGACTCCGAGAATAACAAAATTTAATTGATAATATCACCCTGGCAAAATTTATTTTTTTAATACAAAAACACTACATAAAATAATGTATATAAAATACCCAATAATAAAAAACAGATGCGAAATATATTACGCTCGATCCATTTCTTAAACCGATGGAAAATTATTAATAAGTAATCAAGTCGCAACATGCGAAAATTCATATTATGAAATGTCTACATTAAAGAAAGAACTCTTTATTATTTATTGAAACCTTAGAATTAGAAAAAAACGTGTTTTACCCGAATATTAAACGGTGAACAATAAATTTGTAAAAAAATAATAAATGGTAACAATATTGTCAAAAACTCGCATTAGCGGTTAATTTTTAATATCCTTTAATGGTACAACCACAATAAATATCATTCATATACCAATTTAGAGAACAAAATTCCACTTATGGAATTAATAAAAAAAATTTTAAATTCAATCTCCTTGCCGTCAGCGACATTGCCTTTGTTTAAAATTCTGCCATTAACTTCGAGAACCGCTCTTGACCGTCCTGCTAAGATAAATAAACCAATCGTAACGTAAGCACAAGCTTCCGTTCGAAGCCCAAACTCTTACGTTCAAAGCCTAAAGTATTGCGTTCTAAGTTCAATCATATTGCGTTCCGATTTTCAATCATCGGTCAGCATAATTTCATTTCACAACGAGACAATTTCAGCATAAGCTTTTATTTTAAAGAAAAAGAAAAGTTATAGAAGTCTAAGAAAGAAAAACTTCTGGCCGAGATTCGTTGGATAAGATTTTGGAATTGGGAAGTCAGTCCTTTCGGATTAAAACCGCGATCGGTCATAGCAACGAATTAAAATTAAATGTGTCTTGATGTAAAAGTGAGTTAGTGAATTAGGGGGTATATACCTTTTTTATTTTCAAAAAATGGAAATTTTTTTTTTTGCTTTATCCTAAAGAAAAACTTCCTGAGAATATTTCCCAACATTTTCATAGAGATTTGAGCAGTAGAGATTTGAGCAGTAGGAAAAAAGTTACAGGACCCTCGTAGGCTCCGAGAATATCCGGAGTGTAGTACCCTCGTAGCCTCCGAGAATATCCGGAGGGTAGAAACCTCGTAGACTCCGAGAATAACCGGAGTGTAGGACCCCCGTAGATTCCGAGTCCACCCGGAGTAGGTAAACCCCGCCGTCCCCGTAGCCAACCAGATTGCAACGCAATGACCTTCCAGCTCAGCAATAGTTATTAGAGCCAATAAATCTCGCGCCAGTCACCTTGACTGTCAGATAGATGGATTTTTAATTTAAGATTCTATATACTTATTGTTAGTCTCAATTCAGAGAAGATCCAATAAAATGCAAAATGTTAAAAAAAAGGCGTATGTGTGATTTTCTGCTAGAAATCATTTCTGGACCAAGAAACTAATTGTGTGTCAAAAGAACTTATATAATTGAATAGAATGTTTATTTAAATTGCATTTATGTATATATGGCAATGAAGCTTGATGTAAAACTTTTTTATATACCTTAATAACGAATATCTGCATATTTAATTCATAGTTTCGTTTTACATATTTTAATTAAAGCTAAAATCATAACTTTTAATACAAAACATACAAAACTGCTTTAGTAAATTTAAAAATATATCAATAAAGTTTAATATATTTGAATATACTATGATTGTTAAACATAAAGTATATTTAAATGGAATATATTTAAAGTTTATTAAATATATTTCGCTTTATTTTTTATCCATGGCTGTTTTTTTAAACTTTAAAATGGAAATATTAAATTTAATTTTTATTCAAATATATTAAACTTTGATTTAATGATTTATGGAAATATTAAATTTCATTTTTTTAATTTTTTTAATATATTAAACTTTGATTTAATGACTTAAAATATTTAAAGTAAATACGTGTTATTCGTATTATATCATATCTAATATTATCAACCTGCATTTATTTATTTTCATTTATAATCAAGCAGTTTTATTTTAATTTTTTAATAGTATATTTAAACTATTGACTATTTAAATTATTTTAACTATTTTAATTATTTAGTATATTTAATAAATAAACAAGAGAGAACGCTATAGTCGGGTGCCCCGACTATCAGATACCCGTTACTCAGGTAAAGGGAGTGCGAGGGAGATGGAGATAGAAACTTTGAACCAATTTAAAACATTTCGATAGGTATTGATAAACACAATAAAACTGCATTTTTACTTTTCCGAAATATTTAAATTTTTTAAATCGTATATAAGCGATTGTGGGCGTTAAAGGGGGCGTGGCACCTTTTTGAAACAAACTTGCGCTGCGTAGGAACTCCTAGAATCTGCATGCAAAACGCCAATCCTCTAGCTTTTATAGTTTCCGAGATCTCAGCGTTCATACGGACGGACAGACAGACGGACATGGCTATATCGACTCGGCTAGTGACCCTGATCAAGAATATATATACTTTATAGGGTCGGAAACGCTTCCTTCTAGCTGTTACATACTTTTGCACGAATACAATATACCCTTTTACTCTACGAGTAACGGGTATAACAAGAGAGAACGCTATAGTCGAGTGCCTCGACTATTAGATACCCGTTACTCAGCTAAACAACTTAATATAAATATGCCTTCTTGTATGTTTTTCGCCGCTCGAATTAGCACCTTCGCCAGCTGTTCCAAAGTCATCCGTTAGATGGCGCTACGGGCCATGAAAGGCGTAAATGTAGGCGCTAGCCAGGCTTAAGCGTTTAATGGGTTTTTGGGCGTTAGAGTGGGCGTGGCAAACTTTTATTAGGCCAATCGATAGGTATTGACGAAACAAATACACATCAATTAAAATTTTCATAATAGCATCAAAACTGTGGCCACAGCTTGTGGCTTGTGGGCGTCAGAGGGGGCGTGGCACCATTTTGAAACAAACTTGCGCTGCGTAGGAACTCCTAAAATCTACATGCAAAATGCCAATCTTCTAGCTTTTATAATTTCCGAGATCTCAGCGTTCATACGGACAGACAGACGGACAGACAGACGGACAGACAGACGGACAGACAGACAGACGGACAGACAGACAGACGACAGACAGACGGACAGACAGACGGACAGACAGACGGACAGACAGACGGACAGACAGACGGACAGACAGACGGACAGACAGACGGACAGACAGACGGACAGACAGACGGACAGACAGACGGACAGACAGACGGACAGACAGACGGACAGACAGACGGACAGACAGACGGACAGACAGACGGACAGACAACGGACAGACAGACGGACAGACAGACGGACAGACAGACGGACAGACAGACGGACAGACAGACGGACAGACAGACGGACAGACAGACGGACAGACGGACATGGCTAGATCGACTCGGCTAGTGATCCTGAACAAGAATATATATACTTTATAGGGTCGGAAACGCTTCCTTCTACCTGTTACATACTTTTGCACGAATACAATATACCCTTTTACTCTATGAGTAACGGGTATAAATAGCTAATATACAAATACATATACAAATATTTATTATTTATTTTTACAGGGTAGGTTTGCTTTTCAAAATTTAGCTACCTTGCTATTTAGCTATTTATACCCTTGCATCTGCTTGAAACTATCTGCTTGAAACTTTCCCAAAAGTTATCTTTCTACTGCAGGTAGTATATAAGTCGGAACGAGCCGGATCGGCCGACTATATCCTACAGCTGCTATATAACTGAACGATCGGAAATGCCATAACTTTGGTGTTTGTAAAGTTAGAAAGTTGGGATTTTCTATGGGTTTTATATTTGGCTAATCAATCTGACCTACCAAATTTCCTTTTACTCTACGAGTAACGGGTATAATTATAGAAAACTAAAGAAACTAATTAAAATAGTATTAATTTTGAGCCAAGATGCACACCCTAGACAAAGCGTGACGACCGACGGAAGTTCGATCTCTGATTCCTAAGCTCGGCCTCTTTCGTTTTTGACTTTTCGCCGACAGTGGACGTGTGCTCGAGCATCGCTCCGGTACACTACTACAAATACAAACACGTGATCCGCGCAACACCGAACAGTGCACCGAGCTCCCCTCCTGTACATCTCGACGGGCACACCCGCACGTGATAAACGCGTCGATCCGCGCAACGCCGAACTGTGCATCAGATTTCACGTAAGCAAAGGTACCCATTGTGGGGGCAGCAGCCAGGGCCCTTATTCTTAGCAATTGCCAAATAAAAGCCCTGAACTTATAAACCCCGTGTATTATTTCTACCCTTACACCCCCTCCTCCTCCTCCTACCCTTTCCCGACCCAGATCAACGACGCGTGTTTGGTTTCCCATCCACGCGGCGCATCTCGGCCGAGAGCTCCCACCCTAGAATTCATTTAGCGTAGAAATCTCGTAGGCTCCGAGAATATCCGGAGTGGAGTATCCTCGTAGACTCCGAGAATAACAAAATTTAATTGATAATATCACCCTGGCAAAATTTATTTTTTTAATACAAAAACACTACATAAAATAATGTATATAAAATACCCAATAATAAAAAACAGATGCGAAATATATTACGCTCGATCCATTTCTTAAACCGATGGAAAATTATTAATAAGTAATCAAGTCGCAACATGCGAAAATTCATATTATGAAATGTCTACATTAAAGAAAGAACTCTTTATTATTTATTGAAACCTTAGAATTAGAAAAAAACGTGTTTTACCCGAATATTAAACGGTGAACAATAAATTTGTAAAAAAATAATAAATGGTAACAATATTGTCAAAAACTCGCATTAGCGGTTAATTTTTAATATCCTTTAATGGTACAACCACAATAAATATCATTCATATACCAATTTAGAGAACCAAATTCCACTTATGGAATTAATAAAAAAAATTTTAAATTCAATCTCCTTGCCGTCAGCGACATTGCCTTTGTTTAAAATTCTGCCATTAACTTCGAGAACCGCTCTTGACCGTCCTGCTAAGATAAATAAACCAATCGTAACGTAAACACAAGCTTCCGTTCGAAGCCCAAACTCTTACGTTCAAAGCCTAAAGTATTGCGTTCTAAGTTCAATCATATTGCGTTCCGATTTTCAATCATCGGTCAGCATAATTTCATTTCACAACGAGACAATTTCAGCATAAGCTTTTATTTTAAAGAAAAAGAAAAGTTATAGAAGTCTAAGAAAGAAAAACTTCTGGCCGAGATTCGTTGGATAAGATTTTGTAATTGGGAAGTCAGTCCTTTCGGATTAAAACCGCGATCGGTCATAGCAACGAATTAAAAGTAAATGTGTCTTGATGTAAAAGTGAGTTAGTGAATTAGGGGGTATATACCTTTTTTGTTTTCAAAAAATGGAAATTTTTTTTTTTGCTTTATCTTAAAGAAAAACTTCCTGAGAATATTTCCCAACATTTTCATAGAGATTTGAGCAGTACAGATTTGAGCAGTAGGAAAAAAGTTACAGGACCCTCGAAGGCTCCGAGAATATCCGGAGTGTAGTACCCTCGTAGCCTCCGAGAATATCCGGAGGGTAGAAACCTCGTAGACTCCGAGAATAACCGGAGTGTAGGACCCCCGTAGATTCCGAGTCCACCCGGAGTAGGTAAACCCCGCCGTCCCCGTAGCCAACCAGATTGCAACGCAATTACCTTCCAGCTCAGCAATAGTTATTAGAGCCACTAAATCTCGCGCCAGTCACCTTGACTGTCAGATAGATGGATTTTTAATTTAAGATTCTATATACTTATTGTTAGTCTCAATTCAGAGAAGATCCAATAAAATGCAAAATGTTAAAAAAAAGGCGTATGTGTGATTTTCTGCTAGAAATCATTTCTGGACCAAGAAACTAATTGTGTGTCAAAAGAACTTATATAATTGAATAGGATGTTTATTTAAATTGCATTTATGTATATATGGCAATGAAGCTTGATGTAAAACTTTTTTATATACCTTAATAACGAATATCTGCATATTTAATTCATAGTTTCGTTTTACATATTTTAATTAAAGCTAAAATCATAACTTTTAATACAAAACATATAAAACTGCTTTAGTAAATTTAAAAATATTTCAATAAAGTTTAATATATTCGAATATACTATGATTGTTAAACATAAAGTATTTAAATGGAATATATTTAAAGTTTATTAAATATATTTCGCTTTATTTTTTATCCATGGCTGTTTTTTTTAAACTTTAAAATGGAAATATTAAATTTAATTTTTATTCAAATATATTAAACTTTGATTTAATGATTTATGGAAATATTAAATTTCATTTTTTTAATTTTTTTAATATATTAAACTTTGATTTAATGACTTAAAATATTTAAAGTAAATACGTGTTATTCGTATTATATCATATCTAATATTATCAACCTGCATTTATTTATTTTCATTTATAATCAAGCAGTTTTATTTTAATTATTTAATAGTATATTTAAACTATTGACTATTTAAATTATTTAATCAATTTAATAGAACATTTAACATATTAACTATTTTAATTATTTAGTATATTTAATAAATAAACAAGAGAGAACGCTATAGTCGGGTGCCCCGACTATCAGATACCCGTTACTCAGGTAAAGGGAGTGCGAGGGAGATGGAGATAGAAACTTTGAACCAATTTAAAACATTTCTTCTACATTTCGATAGGTATTGATAAACACAATAAAACTGCATTTTTACTTTTCCGAAATATTTAAATTTTTTAAATCGTATATAAGCGATTGTGGGCGTTAAAGGGGGCGTGGCACCTTTTTGAAACAAACTTGCGCTGCGTAGGAACTCCTAGAATCTGCATGCAAAACGCCAATCCTCTAGCTTTTATAGTTTCCGAGATCTCAGCGTTCAACGACACAACGGACATGGCTATACACTCGGCAGTGACCCTGACTTGCGCTGCGTAGGAACTCCTAGAATCTGCATGCAAACGCCAATCCTCTAGCTTTATAGTTTCCGAGATCTCAGCGTTCATACGGACGGACAGACAGACGGACATGGCTATATCGACTCGGCTAGTGACCCTGATCAAGAATATATATACTTTATAGGGTCGGAAACGCTTCCTTCTAGCTGTTACATACTTTTGCACGAATACAATATACCCTTTTACTCTACGAGTAACGGGTATAACAAGAGAGAACGCTATAGTCGAGTGCCTCGACTATTAGATACCCGTTACTCAGCTAAACAACTTAATATAAATATGCCTTCTTGTATGTTTTTCGCCGCTCGAATTAGCACCTTCGCCAGCTGTTCCAAAGTCATCCGTTAGATGGCGCTACGGGCCATGAAAGGCGTAAATGTAGGAGCTAGCCAGGCTTAAGCGTTTAATGGGTTTTTGGGCGTTAGAGTGGGCGTGGCAAACTTTTATTAGGCCAATCGATAGGTATTGACGAAACAAATACACATCAATTAAAATTTTCATAATAGCATCAAAACTGTGGCCACAGCTTGTGGCTTGTGGGCGTCAGAGGGGGCGTGGCACCATTTTGAAACAAACTTGCGCTGCGTAGGAACTCCTAAAATCTACATGCAAAATGCCAATCTTCTAGCTTTTATAGTTTCCGAGATCTCAGCGTTCATACGGACAGACAGACGGACAGACAGACGGACAGACAGACGGACAGACAGACGGACAGACAGACGGACAGACAGACGGACAGACAGACGGACAGACAGACAGACAGACGGACAGACAGACGGACAGACAGACGGACAGACAGACGGACAGACAGACGGACAGACAGACGGACAGACAGACGGACAGACAGACGGACAGACAGACAGACGGACAGACAGACGGACGGACAGACAGACGGACAGACAGACGGACAGACAGACGGACAGACAGACGGACAGACAGACAGACGGACAGACAGACGGACAGACAGACGGACAGACAGACGGACAGACAGACGGACAGACAGACGGACAGACAGACGGACAGACAGACGGACAGACAGACGGACAGACAGACGGACAGACAGACGGACAGACAGACGGACAGACAGACGGACAGACAGACGGACAGACAGACGGACAGACAGACGGACAGACAGACGGACAGACAGACGGACAGACAGACGGACAGACAGACGGACAGACAGACGGACAGACAGACGGACAGACGGACATGGCTAGATCGACTCGGCTAGTGATCCTGAACAAGAATATATATACTTTATAGGGTCGGAAACGCTTCCTTCTACCTGTTACATACTTTTGCACGAATACAATATACCCTTTTACTCTATGAGTAACGGGTATAAATAGCTAATATACAAATACATATACAAATATTTATTATTTATTTTTACAGGGTAGGTTTGCTTTTCAAAATTTAGCTACCTTGCTATTTAGCTTTTTATACCCTTGCATCTGCTTGAAACTATCTGCTTGAAACTTTCCCAAAAGTTATCTTTCTACTGCAGGTAGTATATAAGTCGGAACGAGCCGGATCGGCCGACTATATCCTACAGCTGCTATATAACTGAACGATCGGAAATGCCATAACTTTGGTGTTTGTAAAGTTAGAAAGTTGGGATTTTCTATGGGTTTTATATTTGGCTAATCAATCTGACCTACCAAATTTCATAAGGATCGGCCGACTATATCCTATAGCTGTCATTTAACTGATTGATCGGAAATGCCATAACTTTGGTGTTTGCAAAGTTAGGAAGCTGGGATTTTTTATGAGTATTAAGAATGCATCATATGAATAATTTTGGAGAATATAATTTACAGAGTATTCTGCAAGGGTATATCAACTTCGGCTCCGCCCTTTCTTGTTAGCTTTAAATGTGTATAACGAAACTATGAATTAAATATGCAGATATTCATTTCTAAGGTATATTAAAAAGTTTTACATCAAGCTTCATTGCCTTATATACATAAATGCAATTTAAATAAACATCGTATTTAATCATCCAATGTGAAGTCATTTAGATATATTTGGTCATTACTAAATAATTTTATACATTCGTATAATTAGTAAATAAAGTAAATATAAAGGCAATACAATATAAGTAATTTTAATAATGTTCGAATTTTAAAATAAAGAGTATATTTCGACAGCGCGCTGCAGCGAATTTCTTCGCTTGTGAATACATGTGCACACATACAGTCGTCGGTTGTCGTAGTATGCGTGCAAGAGAGCGGCGGGCTCTAGAGCGCTCTCTCGATGGCTTTTTGGCACGAGAGCGAAAAGCCAGTTGAAAAGCTAGCACAAAAATTCGTGTGCAAAAAAATCGTATGGCGTTATGCATCTTTGAGTTTATATTGGTCTTTGGTCGTATCATGGCGTAGGTGGACGAGCTGGTGTCCACTTGGGTGGTGCTGGTGCCTCTTCCTCCTGTCTCCCAGTGATGTAGCGGGGAGTAAGGGGAACACTGAGCATTCCGGCCAAGGTCAACGGAACCTCGTCCATCAGCACGGGTCCTGCCCACAGGCGCTCCTCCTCTAGCTAGCCATAAGGGCAGCCTCCCGTTGTGCCACGGGATCCTCCTCGCGTCTCTCCACTTCTGCCTCTCTCCGCCTCTGCTTCTCTCCGCCTTCTAGCGATCTCCTCGCGGACCCTCTCCTCTTCCTCTTCGCAACTCCTCTTGCCTTGCCGGCGTGGCCGCTTGGATGGTCTCCATATCCGCTGGGGTAAGGACATATTCCACGTGCACCTTGACGGTGTTGACATCCCCGGGCGGGATGCTTCCCATCATGGGATCGACGGCTGACAGGCATGCGCCTGTCCTCCAACCATCCTAGCCCCGGGTTGGACCCTGCCTCGGTTTGTGCGGACATCCTCCTTCGTGCCTCGGACCGGGTCATGTGCGTGCTCATTGTTGCTGCTGATCGACTTTGAATGATCATCCCCTGCTAAGCACAGCTCCGCTGTGCCGTCTCTCCCTTTCTTCGGCCGCCAGTAGACTTGGCTAGATCTCACCCGTATAGAGTCTAACGATGCTTACGTGTACTACGTGGCGTACAGGCGGATGACTCTGGCTAATGCCGAACGCTGAATCCGTCTGCCTCGTTTTATGGGTCCTTGTGCGCCCCCTTTTTTTTTATTTGTGTACACCTTCTTCTGCGCGGCGTATCGATGGATGACCGACGGTGAATCCGTCTGCCTCGATGTCGGGGTCCCTATGCATCATTTTCCCTTCGTGTATTGGCTGGTGTTCCTGGTCCGCCACTATGAAGAATCTGGCGTATACTTGATGCTATAGTTTGTCCGTCTGTGTCGTGTGTTTGCTGTATTTTTAATTCGTTAACAGGCACGGTAGGTTCTTTCTTGGTCCTTTGGTGACTAACTTTGCAAATGACTGGCGATAGAAATCTATTACTATGTATGGCCCGTCATACCTGGGTGCCAGTTTTGCAGCAAAACCTTCTGCGGCCTTGTAGTGTAGGGTGCGGTGAATTGTTGTTTGATACCCATCTCAGCCAGGAAACTTTTGAAGATACGGCTTGCAAACTGCACTCTGTTGTCCGTTATGACCAACTTTGGGACCCCGTACCTTGCGATTATGCGCTCCCTAACCACCTTCTTGAGCGACTCGGCTGTCGCACTGCGCAGGGGCACCAGTTCTGTCCATTTCGAAAATCTATCTATCAGGACCAGCAGCATTTGGTTGCCGTGCTTAGATCGTGGTAGAGGTCCGACGAAGTCTGCGCATACCGTGGCCCATGGTTCCTCTGGCACTTGAGTTAGCATTTTGCCGGCTGCCTCCAATTTGATTAGGTTTAAATCTCATGCAAGTCTGGCATTTTCTCACATGGGCTCGGTCGACTCTCTGCAGTAGTATACTCTCTGGCCAGTAATATCGGGCTGCCAACCGTGCAATTGTCCTTCGGCTTCCTACGTGTCCCGCCGACTTTGGAAAACACATCTTCCATGACGCGACGTCTTCGCTGCCCGCTCATGAATAATTTTTCACCGCGCCGTTCAGTGTCCGGCTCGAGTAGGAGATTACCTTTTCGCCCTTTTCGGTGTCCTGGGTTAGTATCGCTCCGATGCTATAGTCGCTGGAGTCTGTTTGTAGGATGAAAGTTCTATTGAAGTCCGGGCATGCTAGCACCGGGTCTGTCACGAGTCTTGCTTTTACTTCTTTAAATGCCATCTGGTGATCTAATATCGACTCCCACTTGCTACCTTTGCGTAGCAGGTCATTTAGGGGTTCTGGAAAAATCTTGTACAAATCGGCGGTACCAGAACGCAACTCCGAGATATTGCCGGAGTTCTTTGACGGTCCAGTATGATTCCAGTTCAGCGATGGCGGGTACTTTTTCCGGATCGGTTCTTATTCCCTCGCTAGTCACTCGATGACTCAGGTATAGCAGTTCATTCTTAAATAATTGGCATTTTTCTTGATTCAGCCTCAGGTTTGCTTCTTTTAGACGCCGGATTACTTCTCTTAGGTTTTCCTTGTGTTATTCTAGCGTGCGACCGATCACTGCTATGTCATACTGGTACGCGAAAGCGTGAAGCGACATCTCAGGGCCAATTACTTGGTCCAAAACCCGCTGAAATGTTGCTCACGCCGAGTGGAGTACGAACGGCCTTACCCTCCACTGAAATAGCCCTTTGCCTGGGACTATGAAAGCCGTGTATTGCCTGCTATTTTCTTCCAGTGGGTTCTGCCAGTATACATCATTCAGGTCCAAACTGCTAATGTACCGCGCTTCTCTTAGTTGATTTAGGATGTAGTTTATGCGGGGCATTGGGTAAGCATCCTCCACCGACTTGAATCCCATTTACAAACGCGAGGTGTTGCGTTTCGCGATGAAAATCGCATATCGTTAACTAAAATTTTTAATTAATTAAATAGTTAATCTTTACGCACTAACGATAAACAAATAATTAAGAACGTGGATCAGCGCACTCAACGACAAAAACAACAAGACGAAGCCCGTGAAAAAATTCAGAGAGAGCAAGACAATTGTCGTCTCTCTTTGGCCCGTAACAATGCTTATTTTACGGTGACGAGTAATACTCTAGAACCGAAAGTGCTTGAAGGTGCAAGTTTACTGACCGCCGAAAACCGGAGAGCTAACTCTTGCTCTCCCGCATAGAACCAACTGGCTGAAGTTCAAAAAATGCGTAAGTTCCCACATTGAACTAACTCCACAGCTTAACATCAAGGAGGACATCGACTGCTATGCCGATGCACTGGAGTCTGTACTCGTCGCAGAAGCCAAAGTCTCAACACCGCAAGGGTCGGATGGGCACACACCCCAACACAAAACTAACTAACTGCTCGAAAAATGCCTTTTGACGCGCATAATCCCATATCTGAAAGAGCACAACGTTATTCCAGCACACCAATTTGGATTTCGAGAAAGCCATGGAACAATAGAGCAAGTCAACAGACTAACAAGAGAAATACGGACTGCATTCGGGAACACTGCAGTGCGGTATTCCTTGACGTTGCACAGGCTTTCGACCGAGTCTGACTTGATGGCCTTATGCATCAAATCAGAACGATAATGCCGGGAAAAACTCACAGGATACTTGAATCGTACCTTTACAACAGAGCCTTCGTCGTGAGATGCAACACTACAACATCCGACGACTACGCTATACAGGCTGGAGTTCCCCAAGGTAGCGCCCTTGGTCCAACTCTATTTCTCCTCTACACCGAAGATATCCCCACGAACGAGCGCCTAACTACTTCAACATTCGCAGACGATACCGCGATCATAAGTCGGTCCAAATGCCCAATTCAGGCAACAGCACTACTAGCTGATCATCTCGTTGTAGTGGAGAGGTGGTTATCAGACTGGCGTATAAAAATAAATGCGCAAAAGTGTAAACACATAACGTTTACTCTTAACAGACAAACTTGTCCTCCGCTAACCCTAAATAACACGCCACTTCCACAAGCTGACGATGTAACGTACCTTGGCATCCACCTAGACAGGAGACTTACATGGCGGAGACATATCGAAGCTAAGAAAATTCACCTAAAACTAAAATCAAACAGTCTCCATTGGCTTATAAACGCGCGCTCCCCCTCTGCCTGGACTTCAAGGTCCTGCTCTACAATTCAACGCTTAAGCCAGTCTGGACCTACGGCTCCCAATTGTGGGGAAACGCGAGCAGCAGCAACATCGACATTATTCAGCGAGCACAAAATCCTGAGAACTATCACTGGGGCACCTTGGTATGTTCGGAACGACAGCATCCACAGAGATCTTGGCATTCTACCCGTAAAAGATGAAATATCAAAACAAAACAAGAAAGGAAAGCTAACTTCGGGCGGAGCCGAAGTTGATATACCCTTGCAGAATACTCTGTAAATTATATTCTCCAAAATTATTCATATGATGCATTCTTAATACTCATAAAAAATCCCAACTTTAAAAACACCAAAGTTATAGCATTTCCAATCGTTCAGTTATATGGCAGCTATAAGATATAGTCGGCCGATCCTTATGAAATTTGGTAGGTCGGATTGATTGGCCAAATATAAAACCGATGGAAAATCCCAACTTCCTAACTTTTCAAACACCAAAGTTATGGCATTTCCGATCAATCAGTTATATGGCAGCTATAAGATATAGTCGGCCGATCCTTATGAAATTTGGTAGGTCGGATTGATTGGCCAAATATAAAACCCATAGAAAATTCCAACTTCCTAACTTTACAAACATCAAAGTTATTGCATTTCCGATCAATCAGTTATATGGCAGCTATAGGATATAGTCGGCCGATCCCGGCCGTTCCGACATATATACTGCGTGCAAAGGAAAGAAGGCTTTGTGCAAAGTTTCAACTCGATAGCTTTAAAACTGAGAGACTAGTTTGCGTAGAAACAGACAGACGGACAGACGGACAGACAGACGGACAGACGGACAGACGGACGGACGGACAGACGGACAGACGGACAGACGGACATGGCTATATCAACTCAGGAGGTGATCCTGATCAAGAATATATATACTTTATAGGGTCGGAGATGTCTCCTTCACTGCGTTGCACACTTTTGACCAAAATTATAATACCCTCTGCAAGGGTATAAAGAGTCCTACCACACCAAGCTAAATTCTCATCCAAACCAGCTCGCCAGGGGCCTAGCCAGGGTTTCCAACCGGACCAGATTGCAACGCAATTCCAGCTCAGCAATAGTTATTAGAGCCACTAAATCTCGCGCCAGTCACCTTGACTGTCAGATAGATGGATTTTTAATTTAAGATTCTATATACTTATTGTTAGTCTCAATTCAGAGAAGATCCAATAAAATGCAAAATGTTAAAAAAAAGGCGTATGTGTGATTTTCTGCTAGAAATCATTTCTGGACCAAGAAACTAATTGTGTGTCAAAAGAACTTATATAATTGAATAGGATGTTTATTTAAATTGCATTTATGTATATATGGCAATGAAGCTTGATGTAAAACTTTTTTATATACCTTAATAACGAATATCTGCATATTTAATTCATAGTTTCGTTTTACATATTTTAATTAAAGCTAAAATCATAACTTTTAATACAAAACATATAAAACTGCTTTAGTAAATTTAAAAATATTTCAATAAAGTTTAATATATTCGAATATACTATGATTGTTAAACATATATTTAAATGGAATATATTTAAAGTTTATTAAATATATTTCGCTTTATTTTTTATCCATGGCTGTTTTTTTAAACTTTAAAATGGAAATATTAAATTTAATTTTTATTCAAATATATTAAACTTTGATTTAATGATTTATGGAAATATTAAATTTCATTTTTTTAATTTTTTTAATATATTAAACTTTGATTTAATGACTTAAAATATTTAAAGTAAATACGTGTTATTCGTATTATATCATATCTAATATTATCAACCTGCATTTATTTATTTTCATTTATAATCAAGCAGTTTTATTTTAATTATTTAATAGTATATTTAAACTATTGACTATTTAAATTATTTAATCAATTTAATAGAACATTTAACATATTAACTATTTTAATTATTTAGTATATTTAATAAATAAACAAGAGAGAACGCTATAGTCGGGTGCCCCGACTATCAGATACCCGTTACTCAGGTAAAGGGAGTGCGAGGGAGATGGAGATAGAAACTTTGAACCAATTTAAAACATTTCTTCTACATTTCGATAGGTATTGATAAACACAATAAAACTGCATTTTTACTTTTCCGAAATATTTAAATTTTTTAAATCGTATATAAGCGATTGTGGGCGTTAAAGGGGGCGTGGCACCTTTTTGAAACAAACTTGCGCTGCGTAGGAACTCCTAGAATCTGCATGCAAAACGCCAATCCTCTAGCTTTTATAGTTTCCGAGATCTCAGCGTTCATACGGACGGACAGACAGACGGACATGGCTATATCGACTCGGCTAGTGACCCTGACTTGCGCTGCGTAGGAACTCCTAGAATCTGCATGCAAAACGCCAATCCTCTAGCTTTTATAGTTTCCGAGATCTCAGCGTTCATACGGACGGACAGACAGACGGACATGGCTATATCGACTCGGCTAGTGACCCTGATCAAGAATATATATACTTTATAGGGTCGGAAACGCTTCCTTCTAGCTGTTACATACTTTTGCACGAATACAATATACCCTTTTACTCTACGAGTAGCGGGTATAACAAGAGAGAACGCTATAGTCGAGTGCCTTGACTATTAGATACCCGTTACTCAGCTAAACAACTTAATATAAATATGCCTTCTTGTATGTTTTTCGCCGCTCGAATTAGCACCTTCGCCAGCTGTTCCAAAGTCATCCGTTAGATGGCGCTACGGGCCATGAAAGGCGGAAATGTAGGAGCTAGCCAGGCTTAAGCGTTTAATGGGTTTTTTGGGCGTTAAGGTGGGCGTGGCAAACTTTTATTAGGCCAATCGATAGGTATTGACGAAACAAATACACATCAATTAAAATTTTCATAATAGCATCAAAACTGTGGCCACAGCTTGTGGCTTGTGGGCGTCAGAGGGGGCGTGGCACCATTTTGAAACAAACTTGCGCTGCGTAGGAACTCCTAAAATCTACATGCAAAATGCCAATCTTCTAGCTTTTATAGTTTCCGAGATCTCAGCGTTCATACGGACAGACAGACGGACAGACAGACGGACAGACAGACGGACAGACAGACGGACAGACAGACGGACAGACAGACGGACAGACAGACGGACAGACAGACGGACAGACAGACGGACAGACAGACGGACAGACAGACGGACAGACAGACGGACAGACGGACATGGCTAGATCGACTCGGCTAGTGATCCTGAACAAGAATATATATACTTTATAGGGTCGGAAACGCTTCCTTCTACCTGTTACATACTTTTGCACGAATACAATATACCCTTTTACTCTATGAGTAACGGGTATAAATAGCTAATATACAAATACATATACAAATATTTATTATATATTTTTACAGGGTAGGTTTGCTTTTCAAAATTTAGCTACCTTGCTATTTAGCTATTTATACCCTTGCATCTGCTTGAAACTATATGCTTGAAACTTTCCCAAAAGTTATCTTTCTATTGCAGGTAGTATATAAGTCGGAACGAGCCGGATCGGCCGACTATATCGGCTGCTATATAACTGAACGATCGGAAATGCCATAACTTTGGTGTTTGTAAAGTTAGAAAGTTGGGATTTTCTATGGGTTTTATATTTGGCTAATCAATCTGACCTACCAAATTTCATAAGGATCGGCCGACTATATCCTATAGCTGTCATTTAACTGATTGATCGGAAATGCCATAACTTTGGTGTTTTTAAAGTTAGGAAGTTGGGAATTTTAAAATAAAGAGTATATTTCGACAGCGCGCTGCAGCGAATTTCTTCGCTTGTGAATACATGTGCACACATACAGTCGTCGGTTGTCGTAGTATGCGTGCAAGAGAGCGGCGGGCTCTAGAGCGCTCTCTCGATGGCTTTTTGGCACGAGAGCGAAAAGCCAGTTGAAAAGCTAGCACAAAAAATTCGTGTGCAAAAAAATCGTATGGCGTTATGCATCTTTGAGTTTATATTGGTCTTTGGTCGTATCATGGCGTAGGTGGACGAGCTGGTGTCCACTTGGGTGGTGCTGGTGCCTCTTCCTCCTGTCTCCCAGTGATGTAGCGGGGAGTAAGGGGAACACTGAGCATTCCGGCCAAGGTCAACGGAACCTCGTCCATCAGCACGGGTCCTGCCCACAGGCGCTCCTCCTCTAGCTAGCCATAAGGGCAGCCTCCCGTTGTGCCACGGGATCCTCTTCGCGTCTCTCCACTTCTGCCTCTCTCCGCCTCTGCTTCTCTCCGCCTTCTAGCGATCTCCTCGCGGACCCTCTCCTCTTCCTCTTCGCAACTCCTCTTGCCTTGCCGGCGTGGCCGCTTGGATGGTCTCCATATCCGCTGGGGTAAGGACATATTCCACGTGCACCTCGACGGTGTTGACATCCCCGGGCGGGATGCTTCCCATCATGGGATCGACGGCTGACAGGCATGCGCCTGTCCTCCAACCATCCTAGCCCCGGGTTGGACCCTGCCTCGGTTTGTGCGGACAGCCTCCTTCGTGCCTCGGACCTGGTCATGTGCGTGCTCATTGTTGCTGCTGATCGACTTTGAATGATCATCCCTTGCTAAGCACAGCTCCGCTGTGCCGTCTCTCCCCTTTCTTCGGCCGCCAGTAGACTTGGCTAGATCTCACCCGTATAGAGTCTAACGATGCTTACGTGTACTACGTGGCGTACAGGCGGATGACTCTGGCTAATGCCGAACGCTGAATCCGTCTGCCTCGTTTTATGGGTCCTTGTGCGCCCCCTTTTTTTTTTATTTGTGTACACCTTCTTCTGCGCGGCGTATCGATGGATGACCGACGGTGAATCCGTCTGCCTCGATGTCGGGGTCCCTATGCATCATTTTCCCTTCGTGTATTGGCTGGTGTTCCTGGTCCGCCACTATGAAGAATCTGGCGTATACTTGATGCTATAGTTTGTCCGTCTGTGTCGTGTGTTTGCTGTATTTTTAATTCGTTAACAGGCACGGTAGGTTCTTTCTTGGTCCTTTGGTGACTAACTTTGCAAATGACTGGCGATAGAAATCTATTACTATGTATGGCCCGTCATACCTGGGTGCCAGTTTTGCAGCAAAACCTTCTGCGGCTTTGTAGTGTAGGGTGCGGTGAATTGTTGTTTGATACCCATCTCAGCCAGGAAACTTTTGAAGATACGGCTTGCAAACTGCACTCCGTTGTCCGTTATGACCAACTTGCGATTATGCGCTCCCTAACCACCTTCTTGAGCGACTCGGCTGTCGCACTGCGCAGGGGCACCAGTTCTGTCCATTTCGAAAATCTATCTATCAGGACCAGCAGCATTTGGTTGCCGTGCTTAGATCGTGGTAGAGGTCCGACGAAGTCTGCGCATACCGTGGCCCATGGTTCCTCTGGCACTTGAGTTAGCATTTTGCCGGCTGCCTCCAATTTGATTAGGTTTAAATCTCATGCAAGTCTGGCATTTTCTCACATGGGCTCGGTCGACTCTCTGCAGTAGTATACTCTCTGGCCAGTAGTATCGGGCTGCCAACCGTGCAATTGTCCTTCGGCTTCCTACGTGTCCCGCCGACTTTGGAAAACACATCTTCCATGACGCGACGTCTTCGCTGCCCGCTCATGAATAATTTTTCACCGCGCCGTTCAGTGTCCGGCTCGAGTAGCAGATTACCTTTTCGCCCTTTTCGGTGTCCTGGGTTAGTATCGCTCCGATGCCATAGTCGCTGGAGTCTGTTTGTAGGATGAAAGTTCTATTGAAGTCCGGGCATGCTAGCACCGGGTCTGTCACGAGTCTTGCTTTTACTTCTTTAAATGCCATCTGGTGATCTAATATCGACTCCCACTTGCTACCTTTGCGTAGCAGGTCATTTAGGGGTTCTGGAAAAATCTTGTACAAATCGGCGGTACCAGAACGCAACTCCGAGATATTGCCGGAGTTCTTTGACGGTCCAGTATGATTCCAGTTCAGCGATGGCGGGTACTTTTTCCGGATCGGTTCTTATTCCCTCGCTAGTCACTCGATGACTCAGGTATAGCAGTTCATTCTTAAATAATTGGCATTTTTCTTGATTCAGCCTCAGGTTTGCTTCTTTTAGACGCCGGATTACTTCTCTTAGGTTTTAATTGTGTTATTCTAGCGTGCGACCGATCACTGCTATGTCATACTGGTACGCGAAAGCGTGAAGCGACATCTCAGGGCCAATTACTTGGTCCAAACCCCGCTGAAATGTTGCTCACGCCGAGTGGAGTACGAACGGCCTTACCCTCCACTGAAATAGCCCTTTGCCTGGGACTATGAAAGCCGTGTATTGCCTGCTATTTTCTTCCAGTGGGTTCTGCCAGTATACATCATTCAGGTCCAAACTGCTAATGTACCGCGCTTCTCTTAGTTGATTTAGGATGTAGTTTATGCGGGGCATTGGGTAAGCATCCTCCACCGACTTGAATCCCATTTACAAACGCGAGGTGTTGCGTTTCGCGATGAAAATCGCATATCGTTAACTAAAATTTTTAATTAATTAAATAGTTAATCTTTACGCACTAACGATAAACAAATAATTAAGAACGTGGATCAGCGCACTCAACGACAAAAACAACAAGACGAAGCCCGTGAAAAAATTCAGAGAGAATTTTCTTCTCTTGGCCCGTTCTCTTTGGCCCGTAACAATGCTTATTTTACGGTGACGAGTAATACTCTAGAACCGAAAGTGCTTGAAGGTGCAAGTTTACTGACCGCCGAAAACCGGAGAGCTAACTCTTGCTCTCCCGCATAGAACCAACTGGCTGAAGTTCAAAAAATGCGTAAGTTCCCACATTGAACTAACTCCACAGCTTAACATCAAGGAGGACATCGACTGCTATGCCGATGCACTGGAGTCTGTACTCGTCGCAGCAGCCAAAGTCTCAACACCGCAAGGGTCGGATGGGCACACACCCCAACACAAAACTAACTAACTGCTCGAAAAATGCCTTTTGACGCGCATAATCCCATATCTGAAAGAGCACAACGTTATTCCAGCACACCAATTTGGATTTCGAGAAAGCCATGGAACAATAGAGCAAGTCAACAGACTAACAAGAGAAATACGGACTGCATTCGGGAACACTGCAGTGCGGTATTCCTTGACGTTGCACAGGCTTTCGACCGAGTCTGACTTGATGGCCTTATGCATCAAATCAGAACGATAATGCCGGGAAAAACTCACAGGATACTTGAATCGTACCTTTACAACAGAGCCTTCGTCGTGAGATGCAACACTACAACATCCGACGACTACGCTATACAGGCTGGAGTTCCCCAAGGTAGCGCCCTTGGTCCAACTCTATTTCTCCTCTACACCGAAGATATCCCCACGAACGAGCGCCTAACTACTTCAACATTCGCAGACGATACCGCGATCATAAGTCGGTCCAAATGCCCAATTCAGGCAACAGCACTACTAGCTGATCATCTCGTTGTAGTGGAGAGGTGGTTATCAGACTGGCGTATAAAAATAAATGCGCAAAAGTGTAAACACATAACGTTTACTCTTAACAGACAAACTTGTCCTCCGCTAACCCTAAATAACACGCCACTTCCACAAGCTGACGATGTAACGTACCTTGGCATCCACCTAGACAGGAGACTTACATGGCGGAGACATATCGAAGCTAAGAAAATTCACCTAAAACTAAAATCAAACAGTCTCCATTGGCTTATAAACGCGCGCTCCCCCCTCTGCCTGGACTTCAAGGTCCTGCTCTACAATTCAACGCTTAAGCCAGTCTGGACCTACGGCTCCCAATTGTGGGGAAACGCGAGCAGCAGCAACATCGACATTATTCAGCGAGCACAATCAAAAATCCTGAGAACTATCACTGGGGCACCTTGGTATGTTCGGAACGACAACATCCACAGAGATCTTGGCATTCTACCCGTAAAAGATGAAATATCAAAACAAAAAGAGTCCTACCACACCAAGCTAACTTCTCATCCAAACCAGCTCGCCAGGGGCCTAGCCAGGGTTTCCAACCGGACCAGATTGCAACGCAATGACCTTCCAGCTCAGCAATAGTTATTAGAGCCACTAAATCTCGCGCCAGTCACCTTGACTGTCACATAGATGGATTTTTAATTTAAGATTCTATATACTTATTGTTAGTCTCAATTCAGAGAAGATCCAATAAAATGCAAAATGTTAAAAAAAAAAGGCGTATGTGTGATTTTCTGCTAGAAATCATTTCTGGACCAAGAAACTAATTGTGTGTCAAAAGAACTTATATAATTGAATAGGATGTTTATTTAAATTGCATTTATGTATATGTGGCAATGAAGCTTGATGTAAAACTTTTTATATACCTTAAAAACGAATATCTGCATATTTAATTCATAGTTTCGTTTTACATATTTTAATTAAAGCTAAAATCATAACTTTTAATACAAAACATATAAAACTGCTTTAGTAAATTTAAAAATATTTCAATAAAGTTTAATATATTTGAATATACTATGATTGTTAAACATATATTTAAATGGAATATATTTAAAGTTTATTAAATATATTTCGCTTTATTTTTTATCCATGGCTGTTTTTTTAAACTTTAAAATGGAAATATTAAATTTAATTTTTATTCAAATATATTAAACTTTGATTTAATGATTTATGGAAATATTAAATTTCATTTTTTTAATTTTTTTAATATATTAAACTTTGATTTAATGACTTAAAATATTTAAAGTAAATACGTGTTATTCGTATTATATCATATCTAATATTATCAACCTGCATTTATTTATTTTCATTTATAATCAAGCAGTTTTATTTAAATTATTTAATAGTATATTTAAACTATTGACTATTTAAATTATTTAATCAATTTAATAGAACATTTAACATATTAACTATTTTAATTATTAAGTATATTTAATAAATAAACAAGAGAGAACGCTATAGTCGGGTGTCCCGACTATCAGATACCCGTTACTCAGGTAAAGGGAGTGCGAGGGAGATGGAGATAGAAACTTTGAACCAATTTGAAACATTTCTTCTACATTTCGATAGGTATTGATAAACACAATAAAACTGCATTTTTACTTTTCCGAAATATTTAAATTTTTAAAATCGTATATAAGCGATTGTGGGCGTTAAAGGGGGCGTTGAAACAAACTTGCGCTGCGTAGGAACTCCTAGAATCTGCATGCAAAATGCCAATCCTCTAGCTTTTATAGTTTCCGAGATCTCAGCATTCATACGGACGGACAGACAGACGGACAGACGGACATGGCTATATCGACTCGGCTAGTGACCCTGATCAAGAATATATATACTTTATAGGGTCGGAAACGCTTCCTTCTAGCTGTAACATACTTTTGCACGAATACAATATACCCTTTTACTCTACGAGTAACGGGTATAACAAGAGAGAACGCTATAGTCGAGTGCCTCGACTATTAGATACCCGTTACTCAGCTAAACAACTTAATATAAATATGCCTTCTTGTATGTTTTTCGCCGCTCGAATTAGCACCTTCGCCAGCTGTTCCAAAGTCATCCGTTAGATGGCGCTACGGGCCATGAAAGGCGGAAATGTAGGAGCTAGCCAGGCTTAAGCGTTTAATGGGTTTTTGGGCGCTAGAGTGGGCGTGGCAAACTTTTATTAGGCCAATCGATAGGTATTGACGAAACAAATACACATCAATTAAAATTTTCATAATAGCATCAAAACTGTGGCCACAGCTTGTGGCTTGTGGGCGTCAGAGGGGGCGTGGCACCATTTTGAAACAAACTTGCGCTGCGTAGGAACTCCTAAAATCTACATGCAAAATGCCAATCTTCTAGCTTTTATAGTTTCCGAGATCTCAGCGTTCATACGGACAGACAGACGGACAGACAGACGGACAGACAGACGGACAGACAGACGGACAGACAGACGGACAGACAGACGGACAGACAGACGGACAGACGGACATGGCTAGATCGACTCGGCTAGTGATCCTGAACAAGAATATATATACTTTATAGGGTCGGAAACGCTTCCTTCTACCTGTTACATACTTTTGCACGAATACAATATACCCTTTTACTCTATGAGTAACGGGTATAAATAGCTAATATACAAATACATATACAAATATTTATTATTTATTTTTACAGAGTAGGTTTGCTTTTCAAAATTTAGCTACCTTGCTATTTAGCTATTTATACCCTTGCATCTGCTTGAAACTATCTGCTTGAAACTTTCCCAAAAGTTATCTTTCTACTGCAGGTAGTATATAAGTCGGAACGAGCCGGATCGGCCGACTATATCCTACAGCTGCTATATAACTGAACGATCGGAAATGCCATAACTTTGGTGTTTGTAAAGTTAGAAAGTTGGGATTTTCTATGGGTTTTATATTTGGCTAATCAATCTGACCTACCAAATTTCATCGGCCGACTATATCCTATAGCTGTCATTTAACTGATTGATCGGAAATGCCATAACTTTGGTGTTTTTAAAGTTAGGAAGTTGGGATTTTTTATGAGTATAATTTACAGAGTATTCTGCAAGGGTATATCAACTTCGGCTCCGCCCTTTCTTGTTAGCTTTAAATGTGTATAACGAAACTATGAATTAAATATGCCGATATTCATTTCTAAGGTATGAAATAAGTTTATTCTGTTTGGTTCCAATTTGTGTTTTTTATTTAGTAGGAGCAGCAAAGGTGCCGCTCCAACGATCAAAATGTCTCTGATTTTTTACAATATTCTTTAAGTCTAATTAAGGCTAAGTCCCGTAGCTGCGCTGCTCGCAGGCGGCGGCAGAGAGACGGCTATGTACCTATATATTATATGTATTAAATTATGCTCTCTTAAGCTGGAGCGCGAGGGTATATGCATGCACTTGAGTTCGGCCGGCGCGTGTAACAGAATGCTGACACTTGCACTTTCTGTGAGCGCGCCGATCGACTCGTGTTCGGCCACTTGGGTTTTTTGACCGGGCCTTTATGAATGCACTGCAACAAAGTGTTACAGTGTGTTTACAGTAGATATTCAATATATGCGCATACTACATCTCCCTCCTTTTGAAAAATAACGTAATATATTATGAAGTTATTTTATTGGTATATTTTACTTAAAGGAATAATAATAATTTTTTTTTATTAAAATTTTTTTTAAATTTTGTTTTAAATTTTTTTTTTGATATAAAGAGAATGGAATTTATAATAGTATTCTTATTTAAGAAAGAAGTATTTCTATGCATGGCCATGCTAAATGCAATTATGAAATAAACGTTTTTAATCTATCCTTATGAACTTTTTGTTTTTTGTTTTTGTTATTCATTATTATAATGTTATTTCTTTCTCCTATTTCCGTTACTTTATACGGACCTGTATATTTAGGATCTAACTCGTTTTTTAATAAAACTTGGTCACCTACTGATATATCTATATCCCTTACTTTATGATCGTATATTAGTTTATTTCTATTCTTATTTGCTTCTAACATAACTCTAGCTCTTTTATAGGCTACTTCTAATCTATACTTACTCTCCTTAGCATAGTCATCTATATTATATAGTGCTTCTACACTGTCTATGCTATTAAAATGTTTCGGTAAATTACTTGTTTTACCGAATACTAGCTCATATGGACAATAAGTATGTGCCATAGAGGGGGTCGTGTTGAAACAAAAGACAAAATATTGAAGCCATACGTCCCAATCAGTTTTATCCACCGATATGTAAGATCTTATGTACTCATTGAAAGTTCTATGACTTCTTTCTATTGTTCCAACTGTCTGGTGGTGGTGTGCTGTGGATGTAATATTTTCAATATTTAAATATTTGCACAAATCGTCTATAATTGAATTCTTATATTCTGTTCCCATGTCCGTAATGAACGTCTTCATTGGACCGTACTTCAGGATAAAAGATTCAAATATTGCTTTAGCGACAGTATTAGCATTTTTATTCGGAACAGGTATGGCAACTAAATACTTAGTTAAATCACATATTAAAGTGACTGCATATTCATTGCCATTTTCTGATTTTGGTAGTGGACCAATTGTGTCCACTATCACTCTGTCGAAAGCATTTATTGGTGTGTCTGTAATTGTTAAAGGGGTCTTTGTGTGTTTAGTTATTTTGGCTTTCTGGCATTTTTTACATTTTCTTACGTACTCAGTTATATCTTTAGACATACTTTTCCAGTAATAGTGTCTTTTTACTTTGGCCAAAGTTTTTGATATGCCAGTATGCCTTGAATTGGATCATCATGAAATGTAGACAAAATTGCTTCTTTTTCTTTTAAATTTGTTATTTGGGTCACCGGGTTGAGTAGCGCTACTCTTAATGTTTTCAAGATTTTATTGCCCATTAAGTTGAACTTATCTATTGAATTATGTTCAAGGATATTTTCCCACGGTGCCACTTTGAGTTGGCTGATTATATGTATACCGGCTTGCATTTCAAGCCTTTGGAAAAATTGATCTAAGTCAATAACTCCATTAGTATATAAATCGCTAACATCATATCTACTTTACGTACTTCATCATTGTTTATGACGTCGTATACGTTGGGCTTGGAAGCTTTATTTAGAGATTGCGTAGGCAATTCTTGTTCTTGATTTTCCGCGCGGAATTTTTGTCTACTTTGATATCTAGTAGTGACTTTCAATATATTTCCAGTTATATTTTGTAGATCTTTGATGGTTATCCTTGATAACGCATCAGCTACATAATTATATTTTCCCTTTAAATATTCGACTGTAAAGTCGTATTCTTCTAGTTCGAGCCTCATACGTGTCAGTTTAGAACTGGGGTTGATCATTGAGAAAAGGTATGTTAAAGGTCTATGGTCTGTTTTTATTAAGAAATGTTTTCCATATATATATGGTCTGAAATGTAATATCGCCCAATGAATTGCAGCTAATTCCTGCTCAGTAGTACATTTGTTACTTTCACCTGTTGTAAATGCTCTTGATGCGTATGCAATGGGAAGTTGGAGACCATTATGGTTTTGAGTTAAAACCGCTCCACATGCTTGCTTACTTGCATCTGTTATTATACAGAATTCTTTAGTGAAATCTGGATATTGTAGCAAGGTAGGTTCCATAAGTTTTGTTTTTAAGTATTGAAATGCATATTCACACTCATCCGTCCATTTAAAAGGAACATTCTTTTTACATAATCTTGTTATGTGCCGTGAATAGTCGGCGAAATTTTTTATAAAACGTCTATAATAGTTACAGAATGCTATGAAACGTCTAGCACTGTCCGCGTCGTGCGGAACTGGGTAGTTCATAATGACATCGTATTTCTTGTCATCTGGAAGTATTCCTTTATCAGTGCATTTATGACCTAGAAAAGTCACTTCATGCATAAAAAATGAACATTTTTCTGGATGTAACTTTAGGTTGTATTTCCTACATTTCTCAAAAACATCTGTGAAGTTCTTAAGCATATGTTTTTCGGAACAACCAATTACTATTAAGTCATCCATATAAAGGAATGCTTGAGAAGGTTCTAGACCAGAGAACGCAATAGTCATCATCCTCTGAAACGAATTAGGAGCTATTTTTAATCCGAATGGTAATCGCGTAAAGCGATATGCGCCGTTGCTCGTTGAAAAAGACGTTATATCTCTTGAACCTTTTTCTAGTTCAATTTGATGGAATCCTGACATTAAGTCATGACATGAAAAGTATTTTGCTCGACCTAGTTGATCTAAAATATCATCAATTCTAGGTAATGGGAATTTATCAGATAGTAATTTTTTATTAATCTGGCGGTAGTCAATTACTAATCGCCATTTCTTTACATTTGACCCAGGGGATGATTTCTTAGGAACAAGTAACAATGGGCTATTATATTCGGATACTGACGGTTCGACAATCCCGTCAGAGATTAATTTTCCTACTTGCTTTTGTATTTCGTTCACCTGACTGTGTGGGCTTCGATAGTTCTTTATATAGACTGGTTCATCATCTTTTAATCTCAGTTTCTGTTTATAAAAATTATTTGTGGTTACTGATTCGGTTTCCAATCCGAATATATCGCTATACTGGGTGCATAAGCTAGAAAGCTGTGCCTTAAACTGTGGAGGGAAGTTTTTTGAAAGTTGTGATAGTACGGATTTTTTTCTATTGTCTGGATTTGTGTTGACTACATCGTAGTTCGAAAGTGATTCATATGTTAGGTTATCTGTACTGACTACTTGGTCGGTATTTGTTGTGTTTATTAATCTTATGAAGGCATTATTGGATGTTGCTATGGTATTTGCAACGTAAATACCATGCTGAATTTCCTGATTTGGAATTAATACACTGTCTTCTTTTGAATTAAGTTCAATTTTCCGAATAACTTGGGATCTTGCTGGCAGAAGTATTGAATTATTGCCAGAACTATGAGCTATTGGTACATTAATTGGAAATTTTAAATTATTGGGTCTAATTATGAGCCAATCTTCAGATGGCTTGAAGTCTAATTGACAGTTGTATTTTTAATAAAGTCGATGCCTAATATTCCATCGCATGGAATAGGAAATGTGAATTTACGATATGAAAATCGTGTGGAATTATGTATTTAGTTGTCTGTATCTCCATAGAAACTAAACCTTGGGATTTGGTTATTTCTTTACTTATGCCTTTTATGTCTATGATGTAATCATCTTGGATGTTTTGGAAGTTATCCGAAGTTTCTTTTAAAATGGAAATGTCTGCACCTGTGTCTATTAAAAAGATAAGTTCTTTTCCAGTAGCTACATTGAAAAATGAAACGAATATATTTTGGCTGAGATTAATGGTGTGAACTCTGACTTCTTTTATTGTTGAGTATTTAAAGGGCTTTGGGAGTTTTCCGATGTGTTTTGGTTAGTATTTTGGGTTATTCTGACATTGCTTTGGTTATTGCCATTGTGGCCTCGGTTCGAGTTACTACCACCTCTATAGTTTCCACTATAATGGCCTCGTCCTCCATTGTTATTTTGGTAATTGTTGTTATAGTTATTGTTGTTGTAGTTATTGTTGTTGTAGTTATTGTGATTACCACGAAAATTACCTCTATAATTTCCACGTCCGCGATTTGAGCCGCGCTGTGGATAGTTCTTGAAATATAGGACGGTGTTTGACTGTCCAGTTGCTTCAGTGCAACTATTGACAAATTTGTAAACGGCATCGTTCATAGTACTAAAGGTGCCAGCTTGCATGATAAGTTTTACCTTATCAATTGAGCAATTTTTAGTCATTGCCTTGACTGCATGTTGCGTGGAATAACTTCTGGCTAGCTCTAAAGGTAAACCATCTGTTATATATGCACCTTCTAAGGCTTTCGTCATCTGCTCAATTTCTTGTGTGTATTGGTTAGCAGTTTTATTGCGCTGCTGTAGGTTCATCAGCTTCGCTGATAATACTTCTACAGTTTCGCCTTTGACGTTGCCTCTTAGTCTGGAAATCACTTCAGTAATTGTTGTTTCATTACCGATTAGATTTCTGGCGACACCTTTTAGCTTTGTTTTAATTATGGAAACAGCTAATTCTTCGTGCTCGCCTTTTATTGATTCTATTATTTGTAAAACATCAATGAAGCTTGTTAAATTTTCAGCCTTACCATCAAAAACTGGTATAAGCTTGGATGCTGTATTAATAAAATCAATATTTGATTGTGCCATTGTGATAGAGTTACTTATTTTGTTTTCTATTACACTCGAAGTATCTGAATCTGTTGAATTGTCCAGATCAGTGTATATAGCCGGAATAGTAAGATTATTCAAATCGTCATCTTCTATTTTGAGGTTTACTTCGGGAAGCTCTTCTGACTCCGATTCGTTCGTTTCTGTTGATTCCGGGTCAGGTGCAGTGTCAACTTTTTATTTATTAGCTTGTATAATTCATTCGTCTATAATTCCATTCCATTATGTTATGGATATGAATTATTTCTTGAAAACTGTCATTACTATTGCTCTACCTAGTATTGGGTGCTCGTCTACTACCGATCTAACTTGTACGCCTGGAATAGTGGATAATACCCCCCATCCCTTTTGGGTGCTTGTGCAATGTATTAGTGGAGAAGTATCTAAATTAAATGTTTCAATATATAAATTTTCTAAACCATAAATGCTCACTGAAGTTGCTGAAACTAATTGCAGAATTCTTTCTTTAAAGTGAATGTCCCTATCATACGTGTCTCTAATTGCCTTTAGTGTAGCCATTTTTATTTAATATATATTTTTTATTTTTATTTATTCATTTTTATTGTATTCCATTTTCTTATATTTTAGGTGTTAACATTTATGAAATATATTTATGTGTAATCACTGTTGTTTGCGCTGTTTTTATTTTATTTTATTTTATTTTTTTTTTTATTTATTGATTTTGCTGCTTATATTTTATCCAGGTCATTTCCCCGGCTCATATACCTTTTTTTCATACAATTAATATGCAGCTTGTAAATTTTGTAAAAGAGAGTGATGCACATGATAACAACAATGATTATCAAGAGTATATGTACCCAATATAGATTGATGTTGCTAGATTCTACCTTGTTGATGACATTGGCAGTGGAATCCACTGTTTTTATGTCCAAAGTCATCAAAACCCACCAATTGAATATACTTTTATTTTATGTGTATAAAGTGTTTTATTAAAATTATTATGATCTTCTATTGAAAATTTACTTATCGCATTACTGCGCATTTAAATTAACAAACTTCCTACCTAGTTTTTTGCATAGCTTTTACGGGCTACACATCTAATCGGGCAGAAAAGGTTCCGCTCAATTTTACAAAATATTATATTATTGAAAAAAAAATATGCATCGTAGTGCAATCAAAAAAATTATGCAACGCAGTGCATGGGTAGAAAAAAATTTTTGCTTCCAGCTTGGTTGATTTCTCTTTCTTCCTTCTACGTCAACTGGTCGTCGCCGGTTTGGCTACGCTGACGCTCCTTCGAAGGCGCAGGTGGCGGTCGTGCCTCCCACGCTTGATATCTGCTGCTGCTGTCCTGGGCCTATGGGCTCAGGCGGTACCGGTGCTGGTCTTCGGCTTCATGCATGCGGAATTGCATGCCGCAGAGTTGAGAGGTCCGGGGCAGTCGGTCGGGCAGACTTGTGGTCGTTTCGGCAGTGGCTTGGGAATATTTGGTTTCGTTATTAGTTTTTAATTTATTATTTGTATTTGGGTTGCTGAGTGAGTTGTGCCTTGTGGTACTCTATTTTGGAGGGTTTCCTTTAAAAATTCAAGCTCATTATAAAGTTTTTGCGCCGTCGTCCACGCGGGCGGTGTTGATTGAGCAAATAGCAGCCACTTTATGCGGGCTATTCTTTTATTAATTTTATTCTTCTGACCTCCACGTACCATCACGCACACTCTACTCACTCAGACGTGTTTTTTGTGTATATCCTCCTTGTATCCTCATTGTATAATTAATCTTCCCGATTCGCTGCTCCTTGTGGTCCTGTCACGGTCGCCATGAAATAAGTTTATTCTGTTTGGTTCCAATTTGTGTTTTTTATTTAGTAGGAGCAGCAAAGGTGCCGCTCCAACGATCAAAATGTCTCTGTTCTTTTACAATATTCTTTAAGTCTAATTAAGGCTAAGTCCCGTAGCTGCGCTGCTCGCAGGCGGCGGCAGAGAGACGGCTATGTACCTATATATTATATGTATTAAATTATGCTCTCTTAAGCTGGAGCGCGAGGGTATATGCATGCACTTGAGTTCGGCCGGCGCGTGTAACAGAATGCTGACACTTGCACTTTCTGTGAGCGCGCCGATCGACTCGTGTTCGGCCACTTGGGTTTTTTGACCGGGCCTTTATGAATGCACTGCAACAAAGTGTTACAGTGAGTTTACAGTAGATATTCAATATATGCGCATACTACAGGTATATTAAAAAGTTTTACATCAAGCTTCATTGCCTTATATACATAAATGCAATTTAAATAAACATCGTATTTAATCATCCAATGTGAAGTCATTTAGATATATTTGGTCATTACTAAATAATTTTATACATTCGTATAATTAGTAAATAAAGTAAATATAAAGGCAATACAATATAAGTATTTTTAATAATGTTCGAATTTTAAAATAAAGAGTATATTTCGACAGCGCGCTGCAGCGAATTTCTTCGCTTGTGAATACATGTGCACACATACAGTCGTCGGTTGTCGTAGTATACGTGCAAGAGAGCCGCGGGCTCTAGAGCGCTCTCTCGATGGCTTTTCGGCACGAGAGCGAAAAGCCAGTTGAAAAGCTAGCATCTTTGAGTTTATATTGGTCTTTGGTCGTATCATGGCGTAGGTGGACGAGCTGGTGTCCACTTGGGTGGTGCTGGTGCCTCTTCCTCCTGTCTCCCAGTGATGTAGGGGGGAAATAAGGGAACACTGAGCATTCCGGCCAAGGTCAACGGAACCTCGTCCATCAGCACGGGTCCTGCCCACAGGCGCTCCTCCTCTAGCTAGCCATAAGGGCAGCCTCCTCGTTTGTGCCACGCTCCGCTTGTGCCGTCTCTCCCCTTTCTTTTCTTCGGCCGCCAGTAGACTTGGCTAGATCTCACCCGTATAGAGTCTAACGATGCTTACGTGTACTACGTGGCGTACAGGCGGATGACTCTGGCTAATGCCGAACGCTGAATCCGTCTGCCTCGTTTTATGGGTCCTTGTGCGCCCCCTTTTTTTTTATTTGTGTACACCTTCTTCTGCGCGGCGTATCGATGGATGACCGACGGTGAATCCGTCTGCCTCGATGTCGGGGTCCCTATGCATCATTTTCCCTTCGTGTATTGGCTGGTGTTCCTGGTCCGCCACTATGAAGAATCTGGCGTATACTTGATGCTATAGTTTGTCCGTCTGTGTCGTGTGTTTGCTGTATATTTAATTCGTTAACAGGCACGGTAGGTTCTTTCTTGGTCCTTTGGTGACTAACTTTGCAAATGACTGGCGATAGAAATCTATTACTATGTATGGCCCGTCATACCTGGGTGCCAGTTTTGCAGCAAAACCTTCTGCGGCTTTGTAGTGTAGGGTGCGGTGAATTGTTGTTTGATACCCATCTCAGCCAGGAAACTTTTGAAGATACGGCTTGCAAACTGCACTCCGTTGTCCGTTATGACCAACTTTGGGACCCCGTACCTTGCGATTATGCGCTCCCTAACCACCTTCTTGAGCGACTCGGCTGTCGCACTGCGCAGGGGCACCAGTTCTGTCCATTTCGAAAATCTATCTATCAGGACCAGCAGCATTTGGTTGCCGTGCTTAGATCGTGGTAGAGGTCCGACGAAGTCTGCGCATACCGTGGCCCATGGTTCCTCTGGCACTTGAGTTAGCATTTTGCCGGTTGCCTCCAATTTGATTAGGTTTAAATCTCATGCAAGTCTGGCAGTAGTATCTCTGGCCAGTAGTATCGGGCTTCCAACCGTGCAATTGTCCTTCGGCTTCCTACGTGTCCCGCCGACTTTGGAAAACACATCTTCCATGACGCGACGTCTTCGCTGCCCGCTCATGAATAATTTTTCACCGCGCCGTTCAGTGTCCGGCTCGAGTAGCAGATTACCTTTTCGCCCTTTTCGGTGTCCTGGGTTAGTATCGCTCCGATGCCATAGTCGCTGGAGTCTGTTTGTAGGATGAAAGTTCTATTGAAGTCCGGGCATGCTAGCACCGGGTCTGTCACGAGTCTTGCTTTTACTTCTTTAAATTCCATCTGGTGATCTAATATCGACTCCCACTTGCTACCTTTGCGTAGCAGGTCATTTAGGGGTTCTGGAAAAATCTTGTACAAATCGGCGGTACCAGGACGCAACTCCGAGATATTGCCGGAGTTCTTTGACGGTCCAGTATGATTCCAGTTCAGCGATGGCGGCTACTTTTTCCGGATCTGTTCTTATTCCCTCGCTAGTCACTCGATGACTCAGGTATAGCAGTTCATTCTTAAATAATTGGCATTTTTCTTGGTTCAGCCTGAGGTTTGCTTCTTTTAGACGCCGGATTACTTCTCTTAGGTTTTCCTTGTGTTATTCTAGCGTGCGACCGATCACTGATATGTCATACTGGTACGCGAAAGCGTGAAGCGACATCTCAGGGCCAATTACTTGGTCCAAAACCCGCTGAAATGTTGCTCACGCCGAGTGGAGTACGAACGGCCTTACCCTCCACTGAAATAGCCCTTTGCCTGGGACTATGAAAGCCGTGTATTGCCTGCTATTTTCTTCCAGTGGGTTCTGCCAGTATACATCATTCAGGTCCAAACTGCTAATGTACCGCGCTTCTCTTAGTTGATTTAGGATGTAGTTTATGCGGGACATTGGGTAAGCATTCCTCCACCGACTTGAATCCCATTTACAAACGCGAGGTGTTGCGTTTCGCGATGAAAATCGCATATCGTTAACTAAAATTTTTAATTAATTAAATAGTTAATCTTTACGCACTAACGATAAACAAATGAGTAAGAACGTGGATCAGCGCACTCAACGACAAAAACAACAAGACGAAGTCCGTGAAAAAATTCAGAGAGAGCAAGACAAATGTCGTCTCTCTTTGGCCCGTAACAATGCTTATTTTACGGTGACGAGTAATACTCTAGAACCGAAAGTGCTTGAAGGTGCAAGTTTACTGACCGCCGAAAACCAGAGAGCTAGATCTTGCTCTTCCGCTCTGCTCTTCACCGCTCAAACGCCATGGAGTGAGCAATGCAAGACTCCAACAGAGCTTCTGCCGCCTAGCGCAACAACAACAGCAACTACTACGGCTACTACAACGGTCTCTGTCGCCAACAATGCAATAACGACTCCACTCTCTTCTTGTGCTGCGGGTAAAGCAACAACACAACCAAGTGCAAAAAACGGTGCAAACGGCAAATACAAAGCTACGGTAGAAGAAATGAGAATTCTGCAAGCGGGTTCGGCCATGCAGACAGGCATGGATCGCTACATTAATATCTCCAAGCGCAAGCTAACACCCCCAAAAAACTCGGACGGCAATAAGCCAAAAAATAAATCGTTCCAACAAAGGCCCTGAAAATCCCGGGCCATTAGATGAAAATAGATTTTCCATTCTGGCGGAGCCTGAAACAGAGTCTAAACAATTAGCCCCAAGGAAACTAAAGCCCCCACCTATTTTTATTCGGGAGCAGATCTCGAATGCCCTAGTCAACAAAATAATAGATAACTTTCATGTTATTCCGCTTATGAAAGGGAATATAAGTGAAACTAAACTCCAAACCAAAAGCGAAGACGATTCCCGAGCAGTGTCGAAGTACTTAAACGATGCCAAAAAGATTTACTACACGTACCAGCTGAAAAGTTGCAAAGGTTTGCAAGTTGTGCTCAAGCGAATAGTGATGTGACCCCCTCCGAAATTACAGAGGCCTTAAAAGAAAAAGGTTTTTGCGCAAAAAATGTTATAAACATTATTGTGGAAACTGCCACAGCTCCGAACCCTGTCCTGCCAACAAGGAAGAATCTCTCACTAAAAAGTGTGTAATCCCAAGGAAACCACAAACTACAGAGGCTGTCCAGTCTACAAGGTGATGAAAAGTCGGATGCAACGAGCGACAACGGCACCCTCCCTGAACACACAAAACACTTACATGAGATCACAAACGACACCGGAAGATTTCTTCGCAAAAGCATCTTTTTGCCCTTCAATTACCACCACATAGAGCCGAAAATTGATAACATCTAGCAGGACATGGGACAGCCACAAAGTAACATGGAATCTATGATGATTACTTTGCAACAAAATATGAAGGAATTTATGTCCTTCATGAAAACCACCATGCAAACCCTAATGCAAAACCAAAATATCTTGTTACAAATGCTTGCAGCTCAGCAGTCCAAATAAACCATGCCTAGCCTTCGAATAACTCTGTGGAACACCAACGGTGTTTCACGGCATAAACCTGAAATAACTCAATTTCTGAAAGAAAACCACATCGTTATGTTGGTGGCAGAAACGCATCTCACCAGCAAATATAACTTTCAAATACGGGGATACGCGTTCTACGGCACCGATCATCCAGATGGTAAAGAGCATGGCGGAACTAGCATCTTAATAAGAGACCACGTCAAACACAGACGGTTTGCAAAAAATCATCTGCAAGCTACATAGACTTTAAGCACATCGTGAACATAGTGAACAGGGATAAAATTCCCCAACCACTGTTTAAGATTGAGCTGGCCCCAGAGACGAAACCTCTAAAGAAAAATGCAGTGCATCCTATTTACAATCTGCAATATCTCCTTCACCGAAGAATACCCGTAGAGGAACCGCATAAGCGGAACGGCCCCGTATAGTGTACAAACTGCCAGGAGTTCGGGCATACAAGAACCTACTGCACCCTGCGTCCAGTTTATGTCGCCTGTGGAGATTTGCATTGCATTGAAGCATGCCTGGGAAACAAAGAAGACCTGAGGAAATGCAGTAACTGTGGGGGAAATCATACTGCCAACTACCGGGGCTGTCCCGTCTACAAAGAACTCAAGAGCCGCCTAAATCAGAGACGCAGTAATCCACTCGCCGCTCAACACTCTGCCCAACCAAACATCTTCACCCCATCAACAACCACTCCTGGTGTCTCCTTTGCCAACGCACTCCGCTACCCTGGAATCTCACAAACATCTACCGCCCAACCTGCAGCATTGCGTCCACAGCCACCCATATCAAATCTAAATTTTTTTTTTTTAACATTTGCATTTTATTTATTGGATCTTCTCTGAATTGAGATTAACAATAAGTATATAGAATCTTAAATTAAAAAGCTATCTGACAGTCAAGGTGACTGGCGCAAAAATTTAGGGGCTCTAATAACTATTGCTGAGCTGGAAGGTCATTGCGTTGCAATCGGGTCCGGATGGAAGCCCTGGCTAGGCCCCTGGCGAGCTGGTTTGGATGAGAAGTTAGCTTGGTGTGGTAGGACGCTTTTTGTTTTGATATTTCATCTTTTACGGGTAGAATGCAAAGATCTCTGTGGATGCTGTCGTTCCGAACATACCAAGGTGCCCCAGTGATAGTTCTCAGGATTTTTGATTGTGCTCGCTGAATAATGTCGATGTTGCTACTGCTCGCGTTTCCCCACAATTGGGAGCCGTAGGTCCAGACTGGCTTAAGCGTTGAATTGTAGAGCAGGACCTTGAAGTCCAGGCAGAGGGGGGAGCGCGCGTTTAAAAGCCAATGGAGACTGTTTGATTTTAGTTTTAGGTGAATTTTCTTAGCTTCGATATGTCTCCGCCATGTAAGTCTCCTGTCTAGGTGGATGCCAAGGTACGTTACATCGTCAGCTTGTGGAAGTGGCGTGTTATTCAGGGTTAGCGGGGGACACGTTTGTCTGTTAAGAGTAAACGTTATGTGTTTACACTTTTGCGCATTTATTTTTATACGCCAGTCTGATAACCACCTCTCCACTACAACGAGATGATCAGCTAGTAGTGCTGTTGCCTGAGTTGGGCATTTGGACCGACTTATGATCGCGGTATCGTCTGCGAATGTAGAAGTAGTTAGCCGCTCGTTCGTGGGAATATCTGCGGTGTAGAGGAGAAATAGAGTTGGACCAAGGGCGCTACCTTGGGGAACTCCAGCCTCTATAGCGTAGTCGTCGGATGTTGTAGTGTTGCATCTCACGACGAAGGCTCTGTTGTAAAGGTACGATTCAAGGATCACTGTCAATATTGCCGGCATTCACTCGGATATTACTGCGGTTTAAACTTTTTTCATCCTTTTCTTTTTATACCCTTGCATAGGGTATTATTGTTTTTCTATTTTCAATACAACCACAAGTGTGCATTTTAATAATTTAAACAAGAGAGAACGCTATAATCGAGTGCCTCGACTATTAGATACCCGTTGCTCAGCTAAACAACTTAATATAAATATGCCTTCTTGTGTTTTTTTTTTGTTGTGAATATAGTGACCACAGGAAAAAAGGACAAAAAGTTCAAATTATCAATTTGAATTAGGAGATCTCTTAGCGCTGGCAGCTTTACAGCACGAGCATCACCACCAGCGCTGCTTTAGCGCAGGCAGCTTTTGTCCTGCACCAGCATACACACATACGCCATTGTTTGACTCAGACCTCCAATTTGGCTAACTTGATTTGATTTGCATAGTTCTTGGGATTTAGTTCGGTATTGACAAATGAAAACCATCGCAATTTCCTTTAATAGAAATCCTTATCGAGAATTAATGTTGACTCTAATGAGCACCTTGGGCAGCTGTTCCAAAGTCATCCGTTAGATGGCGCCATGAAAGGCGGAAATGTAGGCGCTAGCCAGGCTTAAGTGTTTAGTGGGTTTTTGGGCGTTAGAGTGGGCGTGGCAAACTTTTATTAGGCCAATCGATAGGTATTGACGAAACAAATACACATCAATTAAAATTTTCATAATAGCATCAAAACTGTGGCCACAGCTTGTGGCTTGTGGGCGTCAGAGGGGGCGTGGCACCATTTTGAAACAAACTTGCGCTGCGTAGGAACTCCTAAAATCTACATGCAAAATGTCAATCTTCTAGCTTTTATAGTTTCCGAGATCTCAGCGTTCATACGGACAGACAGACGGACAAAACGGACAGACAGACGGACAGACAGACGGACAGACAGACGGACAGACAGACGGACAGACAGACGGACAGACAGACGACGACAGACAGACGGACAGACGGACATGGCTAGATCGACTCGGCTAGTGATCCTGAACAAGAATATATATACTTTATAGGGTCGGAAACGCTTCCTTCTACCTGTTACATACTTTTGCACGAATACAATATACCCTTTTACTCTACGAGTAACGGGTATAAAAATATTATTTTAATTTTTTAAAACATCGATGTTTCTATGGCATAGAAACGATGACAAAATGCAGCGCAAAATCAACATAGTTTTATTGTGGCAACTCACAATTGCCGAAAAGCTTCTCTGATCGTAACATTGGGGAGTTTCTGACGCTCTGCTTCCATCCCCGTAGATAGCTGATGAGTCTGAGGTGACGTGCAGACGAAACTAGCTAGTCCTATCATAGTCGGGTTCACTCCCCAGGGAGTGTAAGTGTGATGAAAGTTAAGTGGAATAAATCGTTGTGTTATAGAAGAAATTAAAATATAACCAACGTATGACCTCGAGTAATTCAATAACACTACAATTTGAGTAATATATTAGTTAAACACGAGTGACTTCAGTATTTAAAAAAATATAAATTTTAGGACACTTGGTCCGCATTTGCACAAAAATTGGAACTAAATTATGTTTACAGAAATTGCCATATTTATACCCAATAACTTTGTCGCTGCCTCTGCCAACGTCGGAGCTTTGTCGTTGTCGTCGCTGCAGCGCGAAGTGGTTCAGACGCTGCAGTCAGTACTTTTTTGGGGGCTACTGACCGAAGCCGGGAAGTTGCCCTTGCACTTCTACTTGCTGGTGCAATACCGGATGCGCGTGGCCAACTTTGGTTGCGAATTCGTTTTGTGTTAACTCCTCCACCTTTAAAATCGAGTGTCCACGCTCGATGCGGTCATTGATCTCGTTATCAGAAGCTATTTTGTTGATGTGCAGTATTTTGACCCTTTTAATCAAGAAGCGGCTAGCTAGTGCAGTTAGTCCGATGATTATTATGGAAATTATTAGAAAATCGGCTGTATGCGATGTTGTTTTTAACAGTTCCAAGGTCTTGGTATTGTTGATGTTCAGTTCTTTTACCAATTCTAATGATAGCTTTACTTCTATCTTTTTAATGGTCATCTCAGTTTGGAGAATTTCTGGCATCGGGTGATAGTGCACCGTGTCTTTGTTGGTGAAGGTCTGTCCATCAATATTAATTGTGGAATTGCTGAAGTTAATAACAAAGGTTCCGTTGAGACTTGTGGATGTCCCATTTATTTGTACGTTGCCGGAGAATTTGTTGAGTAGAATGACTCCAGGTGCGAGTTCGTCAATAACTGGAATGTGTTGGTTGTTGATTCGAGTGCAGGTGGCAGGGCGACTTTTTAATAAATTTGGTAGGCAAGAGGAATTACTTATGTCTATCATATTTCTATGTTTACAAATGGTTATCTCATTATAATTATTACATTTGGAAATTTTTGCAAAAAGTTTTCCTTTACATTTGATTACATTTTCGCTTCGAATTTTATTAACATATTGACCAATTTTTATTGGTTTGATTAAAAGTTCTTCACAATAGTTGGTGTCGGTTATAGGAATTTTAATGATATAAATAAGTGTTGGCCCATTGCTTGCTACGCTTACTTCTGCTATTTTCATGGCTTCTTCAAAATTAGTGTATGGCAACTGGCCTTGATCAAGTGTTTTTATTACTTAATTTACCTCTTCATCTCATAATATCTGGGTGTTACTAATATCTGCTTTTGCCCATTGTATTGCGTGGTTTAAGTTGACAATTTCTTCTTTAAGCATTTTAATTTGAAACATTAATATTGTGCTAGTGTCTCTTTGAGGATCTCCTCCGGATTTTAAGCTGTTTATAAGATTTGCATTGGCCTGGGTGATATTATTTGTTTTTTCTACGATAAGTCTGTTTAGAATAACTTGATTGTTGTTGTTAGTTAATGCTGAATTTATTTTTTCTTGAACTATTTCGAAATCTCTACTGTCGGGAGAACCAGCTAACCATTTCCAGGCGCTGCCTAATAAATCTATATGTCTTTTCCTTCTACTCTTAATCTTGAGGTTATTAATTAAATTTTTTGAAATTCTAATTTCTTCGGTTATAAATGGCAATATTGGGTCGTATGTTTTTAATTTATAGTTAGTGTAATTAATTTTTTCAATTGTTTCTTCGTATTTTTCTAAGTCAATAATATGAATTAATCTGAAGGTTCCCGTTTGAACCTTTGCCAGTCCGGTAATTAGAGTCACGATATTGGATTTCGTGTAGTCAGTTATTTGTACGTCAGCAGCGCACGCAGTGAAAAGGGTTCTGTAAATGTGATTTAATTTCGAATAAGTTGTTTATGAATAATTCTTCCAGTTTCTGTTAGTACTGTGGTGTTTCTGTCTTCTTTTACGGTTTCTTTTTTATATCTGGCGGATAGTTTTGTACCTAATCTTTTATTATTTTGAACAAATATCTCATCTCCTGGGGAATATTTTTTTATTTGATCTCTACTTGTGTTATGGTATGTTAGGTCTTTTTCCTGAGTGGTTGTAATTCTCTCTGTAATTTTTTGTCTCTCTGTTTGTTGTAGTTTAGGGTTAAGTGCTACCTTTCTTCCAAAAAATATGTCAACTGGTTTTCTGTTAGTGGTTGAGTGTATTGAATAATTATATTTGACAACTGATCTGTCTATAAGATCTTTTAACGAAGCGTGTACTTTGTCGGCCTTTTGGCACCGAATAATTTCTGACAGTGTTGAGGAAACGTTCGATTTGGCCGTTTGCTGAACTGTTATATGGAGGTGTTTTGTAAACTTCGATATTAAATTGATCTTGTAGCATCCGCATTACGGGAGCCGAACCAAGTGATTTCTCATTATCCATTACTACTATTTCTGGGATACCAAAATTAATTAATAAATCTTTTAAAGGTTCTTTTATGTCTTGAGTTGCTCGAGATTTGACTAGCCTGTGCAAATTTTGAAAATTTATCTATTGCAGTCAAAACGACTTGTTTGCATGTGAGGTAAAAATCAACGTGAATAATTTGACCTGGGTATTGTGGTATTGGTGTTTTTTGTAACTCTGGTTTGTTGGGGTGTCTTTCGTATTTATGTTCCTTACAAATTTGGCATTCTTTTACAAGTTTTATTATTTTGGCCCTCATGTGTGGAAAGTAAATTTTGTTAAACAATTGTTGTTTGTTTTCATTGCTATTTCTATGTGCTCTTCTATGCTCTGTTATAATTGCATTCTCTTGATCAGTTTCGTCTTTTAAATCTTTAACTAGTCTGCTTGAGAATCTGGTTTTATATTTATTGAAAAGTGGATAGATTTCCTGAAGTTGACCTAAGTTTTTTTCGTCTGTATGAATTCCGTTAATGACGGACGGGTTGAGTCTATCTCTTAAAATTTTTGATAAGATTTCTGAATTAAAAATTGGTTCTGTAATAATGTGTCTATGGTACGTGGGAAAAACAAGTTCGAATTTATAGGAGGGTGTATTTCCTATATATAATAGTATTTGATTTTTAAAAACATTTACTGGTTCTTCTGCCATTGGTATTAGTCTCTCCGGAGAAATTTCTTAGAGTCTGTATAGACAAAATTATAGCTAGCATTTCCTTTTTGTTAGGGGCATAACTTTCTTCTGCCTTACTTAGAGTCCTAGAAATAAACATTATAGGTTTGTCTTCTTGGGCCAATACGGCACCAATAGTATAATCTGAAGCATCGGTAGTTAATTGAAATTCTTTATTGTAGTCTGGATATGATAACATTACCTCCTCGGAGGCGAGAGTTTGTTTTAATTTTCTAAATGCTTCCCTTGCCTCTTTGTCAAGATCAATCAGAGTTTTGCTTGAGGCATTTTTTGAGATACGGCCTCGGCCCTCTTCCCCCCTTAAAAGGGCTGTTAGAGGCTTTGCAAGCTTTGCATAATCTTTAATGAAGCGACGGTAGAACCCTGACAGTCCTAAAAAGGAACGAAGATTATTAAGTGTCTTTGGTTCGGGGAATTCGACGATTGCTCTCACCTTTTCCGGATTTTTCTTAATACCGGTATCTGCTACTAAAAATCCTAAAAATTCAACTTCTTTCTTAAAAAATTCGCATTTATCTAACTGCATTCTCATGTTTGCGTCTTCAAGAATTTTGAATACAATTTCTATGTCTTTTAGATGATTTTCTTCGTTTTTACTGAAGATAATAATGTCGTCAATGTAGACGAAACACCTAATTCCTATATGTTCTCTAAGAATGTCATCTAGCGCTCTTTGAAAAATGGAAGGGGCATTTTTAAGTCCAAACGGGAGTCTGGTAAATTCATATTTGCCTTGATTTACATAAAATTCAGTTTTTTCTATGTCTGATTGTCTGAGTGGGATTTGGTGAAATCCACTTTTAAGGTCTAAAACAGAAAAAAATTTATTTTGTCCTAGTTGTGCCAGTACATTGTTTATGTCTGGTATAGGGTATCTGTCTGGGATAGTGACCAAGTTAAGCTTCCTATAGTCAATCACCATTCTATGTTTTTTCTGTCCGGAGGCATCCATTTTTTTGGGTACAATCCATATTGGAGAATTATACGGAGACCTTGAAGGTCTAATTACGCCGTTTTCGAGTAGCTCTTGTATTTGTTTTTCGACTTCGGGCCTAAGAGCTTCTGGGTATGGGTAGTGCCTCGAGTATATTGGACTTTCGTTTGTACTTCTTATAGTGGCTTCTACTTTGGTAGTGTATGTCAGTTTTTCGTCCGGGTCGCCAAATAAGTTTGGAAATTTTAAGCAAATAATTTTTAAATTTTCTTTTTGCGTTTTTGTTGTATGGTCTATTCGAATATCTAACTTTTTGACTTCGGGAGAAGCTTTCTGTTTTATTTTAATTTTACGTTTGTTTTTAATTGAAATGTAACCTTCCTGCATATTTATTTGAGCATTGATTTCACGAAGTGTATCATTTCCTATAATAGCATCGAAAGATTTTAATGAGGGTAGTAAAAAGAATTTAACAAATGTATCTTTTAAGTCAAATGGGTTGGCAATTGTGTGGTGGGTGATATGGATATCTCCGGCTACGGAGCTTACAAAAAAAGATTTAGTATTTTCGATTGGTTTTTTTACCAATCGCGGTTGGATATAATTTTTATTAGAGCCGGTGTCTATTAAAATTTTGATCATCTCTCCATCACCGGTTTTACATTGAAAGTAAGGTAATGAAGAGGATTTTACTCTAAACAAGAAAGGAAAGCTAACTTTGGGCAGAATACTCTTTAAATTATATTCTCCAAAATTATTCATATGATGCATTCTTAATACCATCAAAACCCAACTTCCTAACTTTAAAAACACCGAAGTTATGGCATTTCCAATCGTTCAGTTATATGGCAGCTATAGGATATAGTCGGCCGATCCTTATGAAATTTGATAGGTCGGATTGAGTGGCTAAAAATAAAACCATAGAAAATCCCAACTTCCTAACTTAACAAACACCAAAGTTATGGCATTTCCGATCGTTCAGTTATATGGCAGCTATAAGATATAGTCGGCCGATTCTCATGAAATTCGGTAGGTCAGATTGATTGACCAAAAATAAAACCTATAGAAAATCTCAACTTCCTAACTTTACAAACACCAAAGTTATGGCATTTCCGATCGTTCAGTTATATGACAGCTATAGGATATAGTCGTCCGATCCCGGCCGACTTATATACTGCGTGCAAAGGAAAAATGGGTTTGTGCAAAGTTTCAATTCGATATCTTTAAAACTGAGAGACTAGTTCGCGTAGAAACAGACAGACGGACAGACAGACAGACGGACAGTCGGACATGGCTATATCAACTCAGGAGGTGATCCTGATCAAGAATATATATACTTTATAGGGTCGGAGATGTCTCCTTCACTGCGTTGCACACTTTTGACCAAAATTATAATACCCTCTGCAAGGGTATAAAAATAAAGGCCAGTATATTCGGTTTCCTCTGTTTCTTGTTCAAAATCTGGAATTTCCGCATAGTATTCGGCTGCTGTCTCGTCAGTTTCCGTTAATTGGTCAGTATTTTCTAATGTCTGTTCTTGTTCAGTGTTTATGTGAAAATTTCTCTGTCTTTTATCTACCCGTCCGCTTGTCATTTGAGGTGGTGGTCGTTTTCCCTGCATTTCATTATTTGGTCTGTTCATATAATTTATTTGTCTTGTCTGTAAACTTTTATCTATATCCATAGGTTCTGGCTTAGGCTGAGGTTTTGGAGCCAATGGACGTGGTGGTTGTATTGCTGGGTAAGCAGAATATTGTTGTTGATGTCTTTTTTTTTTTTTTTTTTTTTATTCATAAATTACATATATAGACAAAATAAATAAATATACATATGATATCCAGGCTTGCGGGACTGCCGTGAAGCATTGCTTCGCAAGGCTGGCTGGCCTGTTTAGGACCTCTCGTTCCTTATGCGTTCCAGCCGCCTCAGTTCCGTCGTGACTTCCGCAGCCAGACTGCATACAGCTGTCCAGTTATCCTGACTCTCCAGCATACTAGGAACAAGTCCCTCCACCGTGATCGGGGTCCCCAGGATTTGTTCAGCTCTTCGGCGCTCTTCTCCGAACCTGACACATGTGGTTAGTGCGTGTTCGGCATTTTCCACTGTTCCGCAGGTATCGCAGATTTGGCTGTCTCGTGTCCGAAGCGATGTAAATACTCCTTAAAGCATCCATGTCCGCTCAGCACCTGTGTCAGATGGAACGTTAGTTCGCCGTGTGGTCTGTTTACCCAAGCCGCTATATTGGGGATGAGCCGGTGCGTCCACCGGCCGGTTTCTGCCCTATCCCATCTTTGCTGCCAGTTTTCAAGGGACTTTGTTCTTGACCTTAGTTTTGCCAAGCGGTGGTCCGCCTGTGTGTCAGCTAATTTTCTCGCTTCAAAGTTCTCCTTGGCCTCAACAACTGCGAGCTCGACTGGTGTTATACCACTGATGACCAGAATGACCTCTGTAGCGACCGTGCGGAAGGCGGAGGCTACCCTAAGAGCTCCTATTCTGTAGTCCGACTCTATACTCTTTTTTGTTGTCGCCTCGGCCCATATTGGTGCTGCATACATGATGGACGACTTTGCTACGTTAAACAGTAGCTTCCTGCTCGTGGATTTTGGGCCTCTATGGTTAAGCATCATTCGGGACACTGCCATCGTGACTCCGTGAGCCCTCTTATGAGCCTGGTGTCCAGCATGACACCTTTTATAGCCCTTTTCGTCTCCACTTGGGCTCCGCCCACAGTGATTCGTGCCGTTTCCACTTTTTTCCTGCTGCTGATGAGTACCGCCTCGGTTTTCTGCTCAGCCAGTTCAAGTCCTACGATTTGTAGCCACTCACTTATCATGCTGATTGCTGCGTTTGTAGAGCTTTCTACCTCAGCTATGGACTTTTTGACCACTATGACCGCGACGTCGTCCGCGAAGCCAACAACGTTTACGCCCTGCTGGAAGTTTAGCCGCAGGATACCATCGTACATGGTGTTCCACAATAATGGGCCTAAGACGGACCCTTGTGGCACTCCTCCTGTGATTTTGTAGCGTTGAGGTCCTTCGTCCGTGTCATAGTGGAGCCACCTGTCGCTCAGGTAGTCGCTAACGATCGCCTGCAAGTACTTTGGGATGTTCAGCATCCCGAGTGAGGCCATTATTCTGCTCCAGGATGCCGAGTTGAAGGCGTTTTTGATGTCCAGAGTTGCCACCAAACAGTATTGTTTGTTTCCTCCCAGCCACCTTTTGCCTTCTATGGCCTGCCTGGCTATGCGGTCCACGGCTTCTAGTGCATCTAGGGTTGAGCGAGCCTTTCTAAAGCCATACTGACTTTCTGAGAGCCCTCCGGCAACCTCTATTGCCTCTCCGAGTCTTGCACTGACAATACTTTCCAATATTTTGCCGGCCGTGTCTAGAAGGCAAATGGGCCTATAAGCCGACGGTTCATCCTTGTCTTTTCCTGGCTTTGGAATAAGCACCAGCTTTTGCTGTTTCCACCGTTCTGGGAAGCAGGCTTGGGCCAGGCACTTAGTGTATGCACTGGCAAAGGTGCTCGGGTACATGCTGATGGCAAGTTTGAGTGCCCGATTTGGGATCCCATCTGGCCCTGGTGCCTTGTTGTTTGGTACCTTCTGGGCTATGTTGACCAGCTCCTGTAGGGTAACCGGCGGTATCTGGTGGTCCGGGACACCGAACGCTTCCGCTTGCCTCGTTTCCTGCGCTGGCAAAAGGTGCCTTATAATCTCTCCCAGTTTCTCGGAGCCTGTTGGGGTCACGTTTTTAACGGCGTTGGTTTTTTTCATTACCACCTTGTAGGCCTTTCCCCACAAGTCGTTTTCTGCTTCATCGCAGAGTTGCAGGAAGCACCGCCTTTTGCTGCTTTTTATTTTCCGCTTTAGGATCTTCCTCTTTTGGGTGAAAACTTCCCTGAGTATATGGAAGGCTTCGGTTCCGCGGGCCCTATGGTAGGCTCTCCTAGCGCTTATGCATTCGCGGCGTGCCTCCTCGATCGCTTGGTTCCACCAGTAGACTGGCTTGCGCCCCTTGAAGCTTTTACTGCGCTGCATGCTGGCGTCGCAGGCTTCCTTGACCTTTGCCATCAATGCCCGTTCGTTTTCCGCTAATTCCATCCCTTCCAGGGCCGCTCTAAATGCTGGTATGTCGAGCGTATTTTCTTTGTAGTGTCCTCGAGTAATTGTCGATGTGGCGGTTCTTCTCATGCGGATGGTGCTTATAATTGCACTATGGTCGCTCGCCGTGTAGGTCTCGCTAATTTCCCAGGTCGCCGTCGCCGCCAAGCTTGCGCTTAAGTAGGTGAGGTCGATTATGGACTGCGCTCCCGCTCTTCTAAATGTAGGGGTAGAACCCCTGTTTTGTAGGAGAACGTCCAGCGATGCGAACGTCTCAGTGACCACTCTTCCTCTGGCGTTTGTTGAGGCTGACTCCCACTCCGTTGACCACGCATTGAAGTCCCCGGGAACAATCGCAGGCGAGTGTGCTCTTATGTCGATTGCCAGGCTGTCTATCGTCTCGCTAAACTCCTCTAGTGTCCAGCTGGGTGGAAAGTAGCAGCTAAAAATCCAAAGGTCTTTTAGCTTCGCCCTTACGTAGCCTTTTGATGCTTTCACGCATGCTAGATGTTGGGCCGGTTGCCCACATGTCCAGATTGCTGCTTTTCCCAATTGATCCGTGACCCACGTGTTGGATCTAATTGCTTTATAGGGTTCGCTCAGAATTGCCAGGTCTATTTTGAGCTCGGAAATTGTTTGGGTGAGAAGGTCCTGGGCCACCCTGCAGTGGTTGAGGTTTAGCTGCATGACCCTTAGCATCTTTGTTGAGATTTTACCGCCTCGAACGCCTCAAACGCGTGGTTTGTTGGAAGATCTCTTTTCTGGGCGCAGAGTAGGCAATGTGGGTCCCTATTGCAGGTTCTGGCCTCGTGGTCTTTTCCACCACACTTGAAACATGCTCCGCGCAAATCCGTTTTTTCCGTGCAGTTCGACGAGATATGGCCGAACGCGAGACACTTATAGCAGCGTTTTGGCGAAAAAATGGGTTTAATCCGGCAGATCACCCATCCAATCCTTATTTTCCCCAAGTTTACCAGCTTGTTCGCTGTGGGTGTTGGCAACATTAGTGTGGCTAACTGCAGGCCGTTTCTGGTGGCTCTCAGCGACTTTACGGCCTCCTCCGAAAGAGGGATATCGCCTAGTTTACTGTTTAGAGCCTCCACTATCTCCTCCTTGGTTGTGACTTCGTCTAAGTCCTGGTTTGCTCGGTCAGGGCCCTTACAACTGCTTTAACCCCGAGAGCGTTTCCGACTGCCTTTTTAACCTCCTCCGCGCTGTGGTCTGGAGACTTCTTCAGCTGCAGCAAAAGATCTCCCTTGGCCGTCTTACGGATGGTCTGAACGTCCCCACTGACGTGTTTTAACGTGGAGTCTCCTTTAATGGCCTTGAGAAGTTCCGCGTAGGTAATCTCCCCGACTCTTGCAACCACGATGGCGTCTGGTCTGGCCCTGAGCTGCCTTTTGGAATTTCCCTTAGGGTTTCTGTCGGCTACTTGCTGGAAAACTTCGTGTCGCTTCTCATGTATCCGTTCCCGATGTACCCTCTTCATTGGTGGCGTACATTTTTGGCCTGCTGCTGGCTCCCTTGCCCTTTTTGGTGTCGCTACTATCCTTTCTTTTCCACACAGCTTGTCACGCTGTTCGGCTCTCGGTGTGGTTTGCGTGGCACTTTCCCTGCACTCCTTTCCTGTGGCTTCCTCCTGCTTGATGGAGGCCACTGCCGTTTTATGCAGCTCTACCAGCTCTGTTAGGAGATCGCGCATCGGCTGTTTGACGACCCTGTGGTCCTTAAACATGAGGGAGAGGCCATTCACGGCGAGGCCTATTTTCGCAATAATGTCCTCCAGGGACGTGATTGCCTCCGCTTGTTTTGGCTGCTGTTCAACCTTATGCTGCGCCTGCACCGTTGGCTATCTGGCCATCGCTGTGCTTTTTGCGAAGGGGTTTGCCTGCTCCATTGGTCTTTCACCGTCCGCGACAGGGGTTCCCTCGCTGGTCTCAGATTTCTCCTAGACTTTCAACGATGGGGGTTATACCGCCCCTTTTCGGTCCCCAGAGCCCCGTTTGCTGGGGCACCGCCTAAGCGGGGGGGTTGGAATTTGTCGGATCCTTGACTTGCTGCCCCTAATTCCCCTATCTAGACTAGTGTAGAAGATCGGCCTTTTGAACTCAACGCTTCGACCCTTTCAGAAGCTGACTGCTACGAGTTGGATATCTACTGGTTGAGCTCGGCCTAGAATTATGCAATTTTTCCTAGCTGATAGTAGCGGCTGGTTTCTGTTTCCGATTCTGGCTGTCGTTTGAGCGCTTTCCAGCACTATCGGAGTGATCAGCTGTTTGTCCAGTTGCCAAAAAAGGAAAACGCGCAGATCGCCCGCGGGAAAACTTTGTTTTTGTTTTCCCAGTGGGAAGAGAGCGGGAGAAAACAGAGTCTTGGTGACCCCTCTCCCCTCTAACCTCGGTGGAGCACCAGTTTTAACTGATCTAAACGCTAAAATATGGTGTACTCAACGCACAGACCCACCCTGGTACGTACCGCCTCCTATGGGGATCACGCTGTTCACTTTGTTTTTTTAATTGGAAAAACTCAGGAGGTAATTGGAAACACGTCTACACTCACTGACTACTACTCACTCAGTTGGTGTCTACTGAATTGCATTTGCTGCTGTGGAAAATAGAGTGTCATTTTCGGGGTCTGTGGAACGTGAGCTAAATGTGGGATAAATGGTTGTCTAGCTGCGTTGAATGGTTGCTGTGCGAATTTTTTTGGTAAGGCAGGTCCTATAGAAGGGCCTTCAAATTTTCTTGAATTGTTTTGATTATTATTGGCGTAATTGGTTCTGAAACTTTGATTTTCTAGTCTTTCGCAAAGTTGAAGTGCAGATGGAAGATCTGCCGGCTCTTTGGTACCTAGCAGTCTAGGCAAGTCGCCGTTAAGGCCTCTAATAAAAGTATCAAGCGCCTTGTCTCTGTAAGATTTGGCAAAAAGATCGATTGATTCTCTTCCCATTTCCATGCATGAAATTTTGTTCAAGATGAGTGATAAGTGAGTATAGACCTGTTGGTAGAAATCTGCTGTGGTTTGATTACCCTGTACTAACGAAGTCATCTGATATTCTAATGTCCTAACGTCTCGTTTATCAGCGTAGTGGGCTGTTAAACATTTGGAGATTGCTGTCCAGTTTAGTGGTGTGTTATATGATTCTAGAACTGAGTCTGCATTACCTACTATTTTGTTTCTAATAACATTTAAAATTGAATAGTACCTGGGGGATCCTTCTGTTAATTAATATATATTTTTATTATTCTCTCTACGCTCTTTCTCCAAGAGCTGAATTCTCCTGCTTGGCCAGAAAATTCCCTGAGGCTTTTTACTATGTCTGGGACTCTGTCAAATTCATTCATATTATTTGCATTAGCAGTATAGGTTGATATTAGTAGCGGCACTGAATCTGGATTTAATTTTTGATTTAGGATTCTCTCTACTATTTCTTGTATTTGGGCTTGCATATTAACTAAGTTTGCTGGGACTTGGTATATTTCAGGGGCTTGTACCCCACTATTGGGTAGCATCGCGGGCCTGATCAAATTATTAGGATTAGCCATTGTAATAAAATATTTTTTGTATGTGTAGGGTTGTATGTAAAATATAAATTCTTAAATTAATAATTTTTTAGATTTTAGATATGATTTGTTTTGTGTGTTCCTTTTAGCTTTTTAGCTTTTGTTTAAAAAGATTTCTTTTAGGTATGTTTCACTTTTGTGATTTCTTATTTGGTTTGTTGTTTGTAATTAAAAGTTAGCTTACAGTTAAATAAAATGCATCCTGAACCGGTCAGTTGGTAGTAGTCCTTTTTGCTCCTTGCTACTGGGGTACCTTTTCCTGACACTCCCGTCCAGTTGTCTACGGCGATCGCCTGCAGTCTGATGTAAGTGAGTCCTTTTCTTGGCGGGTCGTCCAGCAGTGTTGCCTTTCCTTAGGTGCGCCTTTTTTCCGGTGTTACCAGGGCAGCCTATGGGGTGCACTTGCAGGTGATTTTTGGAGTCGCGACTTATTTTTCGGATCGGTGGAACCCGGGCAGCCTATGGGGTGCTCTTACGAGTGTTCCTTTGATTCGATACCAAGGATATTTCCGCGGACAGGACCCTTAAACGTTGGGCGCCAGTTAAACACGAGTGACTTCAGTATTTAAAAAAATATAAATTTTAGGACACTTGGTCCGTATTTATTTGCACAAAAATTGGAACTAAATTATGTTTACAGAAATTGCCATATTTATACCAAATAACTTTGTCGCTGCCTCTGCCAACGTCGGAGCTTTGTCGTTGTCGTCGCTGCAGCGGGAAGTGGTTCAGACGCTGCAGTCTATTTTATTCTTTTTGGTTTAACTGCAAGGGTGTATAAACTTCGGCTTGCCGAAGGTTGCTTCCATATTTGTTTAATTACATGATTTAAGACATTTAACTGTTGTTCATTCTGCATTATATTATCACTTGTAGGGTGCCAACAGCTTTGCATGTGCATATCAAGTTGATCTGGATTTATATATAGCCGGCGACTATATCTTAAAGCTCTTTTGCAGTTGATCAAATAAAAGTATGCCTTGTCTTTAACCCTTAATATCTTTGATTCTCTGAATAAAATCTGTACAAAAATCTTACTCAGCTAAAGTACATCGGTACGGGAACTCTGATAGAGATCCAAGACGAACAAAATCCAACATTAGAAAGGGAAACCAGTTTACATAATTCAAAAATTGCATATATTGCTTAAAAAAAAAAAGTTCCTTTTTTTGTCGAAAAAAATAGGAAAGTTTGGATTTTTTTATGAATGTAACTATTGTTTTTATTAAATGAATGATTATATTTTCTGAAAGTTTAGATTGTTAACAATGTTTATGCAAAAAATTTAAAAAAAAATATTTAATAGTTTTTAAGGTGTGGCTGTTTTCCCTTAAACCCCTTTTTTTCAAAGAGCCTTGCGGTGATAATTCCCCAGGACGAACGGGTCAACTGATACCGAAACAAGAAAGGCAAGCTAACTTCGGGCGGAGCCGAAGTTGATATACCCTTGCAGAATACTCTGTAAATTATATTCTCAAAAATTATTCATATGATGCATTCTTAATACTCATAAAAAATCCCAACTTCCTAACTTTAAAAACACCAATCGTTCAGTTATATGGCAGCTATAGGATATAGTCGGCCGATCCTTATGAAATTTGGTTGGTCGGATTGATTGGCCAAATATAAAACCCATAGGAAATCCCAACTTCCTAACTTTACAAACACCAAAGTTATGGCATTTCCGATCAATCAGTTATATGGCAGCTATAGGATATAGTCGGCCGATCCTTATGAAATTTGGTAGGTCGGATTGATTGGCCAAATATAAAACCCATAGAAAATCCCAACTTTCTAACTTTACAAACACAAAAGTTATGGCATTTCCGATCAATCAGTTATATGGCAGCTATATGATATAGTCGGCCGATCCCGGCCGTTCCGACATATATACTGCGTGCAAAGGAAAGGGTGTGTGCAAAGTTTCAATTCGATAGCTTTAAAACTGAGAGACTAGTTTGCGTAGAAACAGACAGACGGACAGACAGACGGACAGACAGACGGACAGACAGACGGACAGACAGACGGACAGACGGACATGGCTATATCAACTCAGGAGGTGATCCTGATCAAGAATATATATACTTTATAGGGTCGGAGATGTCTCCTTCACTGCGTTGCACACTTTTGACCAAAATTATAATACCCTCTGCAAGGGTATAAAAATACGGGAATGCGCATACGGGAACGTTTTATGCAAAAAATTACGTTCCTGGACGCTTAAATTCTTACAAAACTATCTATTTCGGCGAAATAAAAATTTTTACATGAAAAAACGATCGTTCAAGTACTAATAAAATTCATTACGAACATTCAAAAAAAAATTTGAAGAGAATCGGTTCAGTAGTTTTTCGCCAAACCATATCACCGCAAAGTCATTTTTCAAAAGACACCATTTTGAGATATTCGCGTTTAAAGTTTTAAGTTTGGGTTTGGGCGGGGACGAGGCGCGCGGCTAGGAGCGCTGTAACTTTTTTTCTACTGCTCAAATCTCTATGAAAATTTGGGGAAATGTTCTCAAGAAGTTGTTCATTAAGATAAAGCAAAAAAAATTTTCGATTTTTCGAAAATGAAAAAGGTATGTACCCCCTTAAGCAAACTCCCTTTCGTCGCTTCGTTGCCAAAAATAAATTTTTCCCTGCAACCACAAGTTTCGCGTTTGTTAATACAAAACAGTATTAAACTTTTCAAATATATTTTTTTATGTAATTAAGGTGAACAAAATTGACATTTTGTTCTAACACCTCCAAAACATTCAACTTTCAACTCTTTTGGCCAGAGTTTGGGTCATGTTCTGAGAAAATATGTTACTAACGAAAGAAAAAATGATTGTAGATCAAAACTTCGACCTTTAGGTGTCCCGCAAGATGTGCGATCATCAATGGATACCAGTCTCTAACTACACTAATTCGGCGGAAATGGCATACAAAAATGTAAAAGTGTAGTTAACAATAGGAATAAACGTATTCGAATTTTTTTTTCTCAGTTAAAAAAAATCACCAAAAACAAACTTGAATTTCGGCCTCTTAAACCATTAATGCTTAGGGCTGGATCAGCAATGTAAAGCTTACAACGCTTGCGAAGGTAAAATTTGCATCTAGATCCAGATGCATATTGGTAGTTAAATAAAGTAGTTTAGAATCAAATACTTTTTGTTGGAGACTTGTATAACATTTAGCTTTCAACATTTAAAAAATTTTTACAAACAAATGGCGAACCACCAATTTCATCAGCCCCGTTTTAGGTAAAAGGTTCGTTTTTTGCTTTAAATAAGTTTGCTTCCTTTCTTGTTTGATATCATATTTATTCAAATATTTTCAATCGCTGTTTTTGTCAAAGACTCATCCTTGTTTTCCGTTCAAATCGTCACAAAAAATTTATAATATAGTGATTAGAGTAATGGTAAACGTGAATATAAAATTGTCTGAGAAAAACCTATTATAACGTTCGTAAAAAAGAAAAGTGTTTTTAGGGGATTCGAGGGGCCAGCAAATTATATTCAATACCTTAAATAAAATTTGCTAAAAATGTATATTTCTTTGCAATTAAATTACATGTTTTAATTGCTTTTAAATAATTAAGATATTTGCTTTTTAAGGCATTTGCGGGCCAGAGAGATATCATGTTAATATTGTTGTATAACTTTTTCTTTTTTTCAAAAAAATGAATGTATATTGTCCTCCAATATTACCGCGTCCATGGTAAAAATTAGTATTTAAGAGATGGTATTTTTTATTTTTAAGCTGATTTCACATTGGACCAATTTTTAAAATGAAAAATTTGAGTCCATTTTGCAAATTTTTTTCAAAAAAAGAAATGCAATTATATTTTGTTAGTGATGCCAAATACAAATGTGAAACGGGTCGTGTGAGTCGAAATAAGACCTGCTTATTACCAGGGATATTTCATGGGATCGTCTAGTAAATCTTAGAGGAACGGAGAAAGTAATATTACTCTAACAAGGAACTAGGGTCAACTTGGGTATTGATAAGTTTAAGTATGAACATATCGACATTGTATGTTCTACGGTCCTGCAAAGTTGGCACGTCTAGAAGCCGCAGTAGTTAATACTCGAGTAAAAGTGGAACAAGTGAAACAAAGAAGCTTAGGGGTGTAATGGTCGTCAAACTCTTTAGGCCAACGTTTGATAACGCTAATACCCCTTTGGCCATCCCACTATAATCCTTATATGATTGGCAAAATTTAAATTATGGGTAAATAGAACGCCTAAATTAGTTTTGTGCGAAATACTTTGAAGCTGGATTTGGAGTGGTTTAAGTATAAGTCATTACTAACGAACCAAGATTGTAGTTTATATAAATAATTTTGAAAACGGATTTGCGAGTCCCTGCTTTTTAAGTGCATACAAATTTGTCATCGTCGGCATACATCAGAATAGTTGACTCTTGTACTGCAGGAAAATCGATTATGAATATAACGAAAAGACTACCTTGCGAAACTCCGTAGATGGCGAGGTCATTTTTGGAAGGAGAACTGTTATATAATACTTTTTAAGTGCGATTTGACAAAAAATGTTCAATTAATTTGACTAAGCGAATAGGAAAACATAACAAAACTAGCTTTTTTAATAGCAGATAGTGGTCAATTGAATCGAAAGCCTTACAAAAATCTGTAAAAACTGTATAAGACGTAAATTCAAAGAGGTTTGTTCTTGTGATCCGGCCCTTCATAAAGCAATGCTCGGATGGGGACATAAGTAACTCGCATTGATATTTTAACTGAGAGGTTAATATCAGATGTTCAGAATGTGTCACCTACTACCTTTTTTATGAAGTGTTAAGATTAAGGATTCCTTCCAGATTGAATATATATAATTTTGTCTAAGTGGCAGTTGAAATATTTAGGACAATGGTTCTGACAAAGAGCTTGCGAAATTTCTTTGAACACTTTAAGGAGCTGAACAGAATGGGCTTATCAACTTTAGGTTATCACCATTATTTTCTTAATTAAAGTTATGGTATGTTTGTAAGAAATCTTGGCTTGATGGAGCTGTTTCGGCGTTGCTAGAGATAGTTTTCGACGAGCTTATGATCTTCTCTCTATGCTGGACTCGTAGTTTAATAGCCATAAGCTGTGAGAGGAGTCCCCTAAGTAGAACACCCGCATTCTCAATTAAAGGGACAGCAGAGCACTTCCGCGAATCAGCAGCTGATTGCAGCAAAACCTCAAATGTTGCTAGGATCACCATCTAAAAAAGATTCGGTATCCGAACAATCCGTAGTGGTATGTATGCAACCAGGGACTTCTAAGAATTCCGATTTTTCCGCTAAGGTTTCACAATTAGTGGATTATGGGGGTTATATGCCTCATAACATAGCTACACCACCTCAAATATAATTTCCCCAAATGATGCTTTAGCTTTGATTTTGGATCAAAGCCTCACAAAGGATCAATATTGTGCCATAAGGGAACAGTACAACAGTAAGCATTGCAATGTGTATCCTTCCTACAAAGAGGCAGCTGAGAAAACAGGACTGTCGGCCTGTTGATATTGTAGTGTCTGATACATAAGCGGAAGTGTCTTTACAAAATTTATCAAATCATACAGCTCTTCGACTTATTATTTTACGAGAAGAGGTAGAGGTCCTTACTAGCATTATAATGGAGCAAAATACAGATTTTCTGATAACTGATCTAATTTGATAACTGATCTAATTGATTAAACTACAATCAGAAATATTCTAATGAACAGCTTTTGGAAGCGGACTCCAGCATTTTTGCGACGACCGTAACTCCGTTAAGATTTGTCAATGCGTCGGCGAACATTATATTGAACAATAGAACGCCCCAATCGATGTCGACCCTTAAAGTTGGATTTTATTAAAGAGACAAGGGGTTATATCATTGCAGAAAATACCCATATTAAGACACAGATTCAATTTTTGAAAACATGCAAAGTTACTTTAAATAACGGAAAGTTGGTTTATATCAACTTCCAGTTGTACCTAACAGCAAAGTGTTTAACGCCTTGACTGACACTAGATCACCCAAAAATGTCCAATTTGAGGAGCAACTCCAGTGGATTTTTAAACAACCAAAATTTTAAATGCGAAAAGTTAAGGGTTAAGTCCACTGCATTCTTGGATACGGCTTTTTGAGGACGGAAGCTAACTTCGGCAAGCCGAAGTTTTAATACCCTTGCAGACCTTGCCGAAATTGAAAAAGTAGCGAAAGAAATAAGGTATACATAAATAAAATAGATTTGCATAGTTTCATGTCAATAGCTTTTATACTGCAAAAATGTCATACAAAAAAATAGAAAACAAGAAAGGAAAGCTAACTTCGGGCGGAGCCGAAGTTGAAATACCCTTGCAGAATATTCTGCAAATTATATTCTCCAAAATCATTCATAATGCATTCTTAATACTCATAAAAAATCCCAATTTCCTAACTTTAAAAACACTAAAGTTATGGCATTTCCAATCGTTCAGTTATATGGCAGTTATAGAATATAGTCGGCCGATCCTTATGAAATTTGATATGTCGGATTGATTAGGCAAAAATAAAACCCATAGAAAATCCCAACTTCCTAACTTAACAAACACCAAAGTTATGGCATTTCCGATCAATCAGTTATATGGCAGCTATAAGATATAGTCGGCCGATCCTTATGAAATTTGGTACGTCTGATTGATTGGCCAAATATAAAACCCATAGAAAATAACCAACTTACAAACACAAATTATGGCATTTCCGATCAATCAGTTATATGGCAGCATAAGATATAGTCGGCCGATCCTATGAAATTTGGTACGTCGTTGATTGGCCAAATATAAAACCCATAAAATCAACTCAACTTACAAACACCAAAGTTATGCATTTGACAATCAGTTATATGGCACTATAAGATATAGTCGGCCGATCTAGAAATTGGTACGTCGGATTGATTGGCCAAATATAAAACCCAGAAAATCAACTTCCAACTTACAAACACCAAAGTTAGGCATTTCGATCAATCAGTTATATGGCACTATAAGATATAGTCGGCCGATCCTATGAAATTTGGTACGTCGATTGATTGGCCAAATATAAAACCCATAGAAAGTCCCAACTTCCTAACCTAACAAACAGCAGAGTTATGGCATTTCCGATCAATCAGTTATATGGCAGCTATAGGATATAGTCGGCCGATCCCGGCCGTTCCGACTTATATACTGCGTGCAAAGGAAAGAAGGGTGTGTGCAAAGTTTCAATTCGATATCTTTAAAACTGAGAGACTAGTTCGCGTAGAAACAGACAGACGGACAGACAGACGGACAGACGGACAGACGGACAGACGGACATGGCTATATCAACTCAGGAGGTGATCCTGATCAAGAATATATATACTTTATAGGGTCGGAGATGTCTCCTTCACTGCGTTGCACACTTTTGACCAAAATTATAATACCCTCTGCAAGGGTATAAAAAGGGATATTTTCGCAGCCTTTAACAATTTTTCCTACGGAAGCTATAAGATATAGACGTCCGATTGGCAAGCGATTTTACCCTGATCAAGGTATGCCAATAGCTTATACACTGCGCGAAATATTCTGAAAACATCATTTTGACCGATTGCACCCTATTGTTCCTATGGGAATATAGACGTCCGATCGGGGTGATTTTCAAACTTGATCTGCGTACACATGTTTTAGGATGACTGTGAAAGTTTCAGATCGCTAGTTTTAAACTGAGCTCGCAAACGGTATTGAAATAGACGGATAGACCGACAGACAGGCATGGCAATATCGACTCCCCTATTGACCCTGATCAAGAATATATATTCTGTATGGGGTCGGAAACGTCTCCTTCACTGCGTTACAAACTTCTGACCAAAATTATAATACCCTCTTCAAGGGTATAAAAAACTGAAAGTTTCGTTTCAATCAAATTTTTCTTTCCTTCCAAAAATAGTCCTCGAAAAATTTTTTTTTAACTTGCGAGAATTGACGAATACTAGCTTTTGACGAATCTGAAAATATGTGTGAATATTCTTTATTTAAGTACAAACTAAAACCAAACTCTGGAATGATATTATTAGGTAAAATATTTTTGAGTTTTTCCGGCTCGAGGTCAACAGTTGAAAAATGTTTTAAATAAAAGTTTTTAAATTTTATTTTTTTCAATATATTTCGGTTGCACTTCGACAACCGTCTTCAGGGCAACTATAATCAACATAAAAACACATAAAATAACATAAATTTAGACAATATAAAACAAAGCTTTAAAAATTATTACACCTACATCCCTCAGGGAAGTCATCTGGGCCCTTTGCTGTTTACTTTGTTTATCAACGATCTTCCCTCTATCATAACACATTCTCGTGTTCTAATGTATGCTGATGATGTTAAGCTTTGTTTATCATATAATGATATAGCGTCGGGATTTAACTTACAGTCAGATATTGATTGTTTTCATGAATGGTGTGAGTACAACCTTTTAAAGTTGAACTACCTTAAATGCAACGTCATGACTTTTTATAGGGGTACTCCTACGTTTATTAGTTATTTTCTTGAAAATACGTCACTCGACCGTATATATTCAGTTAACGATTTAGGTGTTCTTCTTGACCCTAAACTTAAATTTGACTGCCACATAATGTCCACTGTTAATAAAGCCATGAGTGTTCTTGGCTTTATAAAGCGTTGGTCAAAAGAATTTGATGACCCTTATACGACCAAATTATTATTTACCTCCCTTGTCCGTAATATTTTGGAATATTGTTCGTCGGTTTGGAGTCCACAATATCAAGTGCACATTGACCGTATTGAGTTGGTACAAAAAAAATTTCTTCTTTTTGCCCTTCGTAGTTTGAACTGGGATCAAAACGTAAGGCTACCTTCCTACCAGAGTAGATTACTGTTGCTTAATTTACCTACACTTGTAAATCGTAGAAAAATGCTTGGTACTATTTTTATGCATAATCTTATAAGAGGTGATATTGATTCTGCAGAACTTGTAAACCGCCTAACTTTCAATGTTCCTGTTAGACTAACACGAAATTATATCCCTCTAAGTTTGCCACGATGTTCATCAAATTTTTGTCTGCACGAGCCCTTTCGCGTTCTATGTAATACTTATAACAACCTTTATCATCTAATCTGCATTTCCACTTCTATCCCGTTACTAAAAACTAATATTTTAACTCATTTGCTTTTCTCTTAATTGTGCCTTTTATTTTCACTTGTGCCTTGTCTTTATTTAATTTATGTATTTTCCTCGCGAACTCGCATTTTTTGCCCAAATTGATAATAGGGCGTAACAAGCACGTTCTTGGTGTCGTTGGGCCACTTGTTTGTACTGCTCGTAGTGCATCAACGTCCATCAGATATAATTTTACACGTCTGCACCGTCGGACGTGGAGATTAATAGTAGTTGTTATTAAGTAAGTGTCTGTAAATGTGAGCGCAATTTTCAACGTCTGTTTTGTAGTTCAGTCTTATGCTTGTGGGTGTGTTTGTTATATGTAACATTTCTATGGTAAAGCGTTTTTTGTAATGTTGTTCTTGTTCCAAAATAGTCGTTGCTTCAAAATTTGGTGAGTGACCGCTGGTTTCACAGTGGGCCATAAGTGCTGTTTTTTGTATATTAGCTTGGTGTCTTCATTTGAAGTCTAGTCTGTGTTGTGATATTCGAGTTTTTAGTTTGGATTTAGTTGTTCCTACATATATACTGTCATATTTTTCATTTGTATCTCCATTGCATGGTATTTTATATACAACATTGTTTTTGTCAAACATTTGTATTTTGGACTTGGTCTTGTTGAATATTGGTCGTAGGGTATTGTTGGGCTTGTGTGCTATCGTTATTTTTTGTTTATTGTAAAATTCTGACTTTTTAAGGCGTTTTGATAGACTTGGTACATATGTTACGGACATGTATTGTGTAGGTTCTCTACATTTTGTTTTTTGTTCCATGTTTTGGTGTCTTTTAATTAATGTTCTAAAAATTAATGTCCTTTAAAATTTGTCTTATTTCATTTTTGGTTTCTTCATGAAAAATGTTGTCCGAAATGGCTAGCATTCGTTGTATACAACCTACTGCTGTACTGATATTCATTGTTTTAGGGTGTTTTGAGTTAAAGTTGATAATTCGTCCTGATGCTGTTGGCTTTTATACCACTTTAGTTTTAGAATGTTCCCTTGTCTATGAACCATTGAGTCCAAATATGCTAGTCCTCCATCTTTTTCCTGTTCCAGTGTGAATTTTATATTTTTATTGAAAGAGTTTAAAGCGTCAAGTGTGTTTTGTATTTCGTCTTCTTTTACTATTGCGAATAAATCGTCCACATACTTCGTCTTGGTTTGTGTCCTAGTTTTTATACCCTTGCAGAGGGTATTATAATTTCAGTCAAAAGTTTGCAACGCAGTGAAGGAGACATTTCCGACCCTATAAAGTATATATATTCTTGATCAGCATCACCACGAGAGTCGATCTAGCCATGTCCGTCTGTCCGTCTGTCCGTCCGTCCGTCCGTCCGTTTCTACGCAAACTAGTCCCTCAGTTTTAAAGCTATCTGCTTGAAACTTCTCCAAAAGTTGTCTTTCTATTGCAGGTAGTATATAAGTCGGAACGAGCCGGATCGGGTGACTATATCATATAGCTGCCATATAACTGAACGATCGGAAAAGCCATAACTTTGGTGTTTTTAAAGTTAGGAAGTTGGGATTTTCTACGAGTATTATTTTCGGCCAATTAATCCGACCTACTGAATTTCATAAGGATCAAACGACTATATCCTATAGCCGCCATATAACTGATTGATCGGAAGTGCCATAACTTTGGTGTTTGTAAAGTTAAGAAGTTGGGATTTTCTATGGGTTTTATTTTTGGACAATCAATCCGACATACCAAATTTCATAACGATCGGCCAACTATATCTTATAGCTGCCATATAACTTAACGGTTGGAAATGCCATAACTTTGGTGTTTTTAAAATTAGGAAATTGGGACTTTTTATGAGTATTAAGAATGCATCAAATTAATAATTTTGAAGAATATAATTTACAGAATATTCTGCAAGGGTATATCAACTTCGGCTCCGTCCGAATTTAGCTTTCCTTTCTTGTTTCAAAGTGTTGTCTAATAGCTCTTCCATTACAATGTCTGCAATTATTGGTGAAGCAGGGGATCCCATCGGCATTCCTTTTAGTTGTGTGTATATATCGTCATTAAATTTTAAATATCTGTTGTGTTGTATGCAAAATTGTACTATGTCCATAAACATTTTTTTTCGGCACATTTGTATGTTTTTTTTATTTTTGTCAAATTTTCTCTAATTGTGTCTAGTGCAAGGTCTATAGGTATGCTGGGAAATAGTGAGACTACATCAAATGATATTAATTTTTCATCATCACAGATGTACGTGTTGTTGATTCTTTCTTTAAATTCTACTGAGTTTTTGATGTTGTAGCTAGAGTCTATGGTGATGTTCTTTAATGTGTTTGAAATATATTTACAAAGTCCGTGTGATGGTGATCCAATAGTTGAGCATATATCTTAATGGAGTCCCTTCCTTGTGGATAGTCCGTATATGCGTGGTGGTAATGCCGTTGTCGTGACTAACTTATTCCTTTCGCTCCGTGAAATACGTCCTTTTGTGAATAGATTTTCCGCTAATTCATTGTTTCTTGTTTGAAGTTTCGATGTTATATCCTTTCGTAAAATCCGATATGTGTTTCTTTCCTCCAAAATGTTATTCATTTTTTGATTGTAAGTATCTTTGTCCATAGCAACTGTCTTGTTTCCTTTGTCAGAAGTTAAAATTAGTATTTCGTAATTTTCCTTTAAAAATTTTCGTGTCTGCCCCAATGTGTCCAGTATTGCGCGATCTATTGCACTTTCCCGAACCGACGTCATATGATCTTTAATAAGTTAAGAGAATTTAGTGCGTGACTCTTCTTGTTGCTCTTTACCTGTTAAGAGTTTGCACCGATTCCTTGAAGACAGGGAAATTCTTCTTTTTGGACCCTTTGCAAGAAGTGCTTTCACGTCTGGCGGGAACTCCACATTCGTTTTGTGGACAATCCAATCGTTCGTTTTGTTGTTGTTCGTGAATGTATTATTCCGTTCCTTTTGTAGTTTTCTATACTTCCTCTCATGTCTCTCTTTCAATGTTGTTGTTAGTTTATTCGCGACATTTCTATCGGTCTTCATAAACTTTAACAGTATATATGTAGGAACGACTAAATCCAAACTAAAAACTCGAATATCACAACACAGATCAGACTTCAAATTAAGACACCAAGCTAATATACAAAAAACAGCACTTACAGTGGGCCGTAAAACCAGCGGTCACTCGCCAAATGTTGATGAAACGACTATTTTGGAACAAGAACAACATTACAAAAAACGCTTCACTATAGAAATGTTACATATAACAAACACACCCACAAGCATAAGACTGAACTACAAAACAGACGTTGAAAATTGCGCTCACATTTACAGACACTTACTTAATAACAACTAATATTAATCTCCACGTCCGACGGTGCAGACGTGTAAAGTTGGGAAGTTGAGATATTTTATGAGTATCAAGAATGCATCATATGAATAATTTTGGAGAATATAATTTACAGAGTATTCTGCAAGGGTATATCAACTTCGGCTCCACCCGAAGTTAGGTTTCCTTTCTTGTTTATTGTCTAAATTTTTGTTATTTTATGTGTTTTTATGTTGATTATAGTTGCCCTGACGAATGTTGGCGAAGTGCAACCAAAATATATTGGAAAAAATAAAAAATAAAATTTAAAAACTTTTATTTAAGTCATTTTTCAACTGTTGACCTCGAGCCGGAAAAACTCAAAAATTAAACATACATCAAAGGTCGCCAACAAACAAAATTAAGTAAAATATATTTTTTTATGTAATTAAGGTGAACAAAATTGATATAAAAACTTGACATTTTGTTCTAACAACTCCAAAACATTCAACTTTCAACTCTTTTGGCCAGAGTTTGGGTCATGTTCTTAGAAAATATGTTACTAACGAAAGAAAAAATGATTGTAGATCAAAACTTCGACCTTTAGGTGTCCCGCAAGATGTGCGATCATCAATGGATACCAGTCTCTAACTACACTAATTCGGCGGAAATGGCATACAAAAATGTAAAAGTGTAGTTAAAAATAGGAATAAACGTATTCGAATTTTTTTTTCCAGTTAAAAAAAATCACCAAAAACAAACTTGAATTTCGGCCTCTTAAACCATTAATGTTTAGGGCTGGATCAGCAATGTAAAGCTTACAACGCTTGCGAAGGTAAAATTTGCATCTAGATCCAGATGCATATTGGTAGCTAAACCTTCGGTCGGGCTGAATAAAGTAGTTTAGAATCAAATACTTTTTGTTGGAGACTTGTATAACATTTAGCTTTCAACATTTAAAAAATTTTTACAAACAAATGGCGAACCACCAATTTCATCAGCCCCGTTTTAGGTAAAAGGTTCGTTTTTTGCTTGAAAGAAGTTTGCTTCCTTTCTTGTTTGATATCATATTTATTCAAATATTTTCAATCGCTGTTTTTGTCAAAGACTCATCCTTGTTTTCCGTTCAAATCGTCACAAAAAATTTATAATATAGTGATTAGAGTAATGGTAAACGTGATAATAAAATTGTCTGAGAAAAACCTATTATAACGTTCGTAAAAAAGAAAAGTGTTTTTATGGGATTCGAGGGGCCAGCAAATTATATTCAATACCTTAAATAAAATTTACTAAAAATTTATATTTCTTTGCAATTAAATTACATGTTTTAATTGCTTTTAAATAATTAAGATATTTGATTTTTTAAGGCATTTGCGGGCCAGAGAGATATCATGTTAATATTGTTGTATAACTTTTTCTTTTTTTCAAAAAAATGAATGTATATTGTCCTCCAATATTACCGCGTCCATGATAAAAATTAGTATTTAAGAGATGGTATTTTTTATTTTTAAGCTGATTTCACATTGGACCAATTTTTAAAATTAAAGTTTGAGTCCATTTTGCAAATTTTTTTCAAAAAAAGAAATGCAATTTTATTTATTTATTTATTTATTATTAAAGATAGAAAAGTTTACAAAACTAGACTAACTTAGTTGGTAAAGCGCTGGCAACAAGGCCTTCGGCTTTTAGGATAATGATATGATATCTATTTATTAGTGTATTTACATATTGTGCATTGTAATTTTGTTACTTAAATGGTAATTTTTGTAATATCTGTACATTTTTGGTTACGTTTTATATTTTGTGATACAGGTTTGAGGTTTTTAAGAAAGCTAAGATTTTTTCTAAATTATCTTGGTTGAGGTCGTTGAGGAGATTTATTGGGTTTGTGTTTTTGAAGATGGATAGTTTGGTGGGTAGGAGTGATGGACATGAGTTTAGTAGATGGGATATGGTGTTGTCGCCTTGGCAGAAGGGGCAAACTGAAGTTTGATTTTGATTAAAGTAGTGCTCGTGTGTAAGTTTTGTGTGGCCTAGCCTAAGGCGTACAATTTTTATTTGATCGAGTCTGCTCCATTTGGAATAGAATGATCTGCAGTATTTGTCGATGTTTAAGTAGTCTTTGTTCATAGTCTTGTACCATTGATTGCAGTGTTCTATATTTTGTCTGTTTCTTGTTAGGAATTCTTGTTTTAGGTGTCTGTTGATGTCTGTTAGATTTATGTTTGGGGTGTAAATAAGGGGCATTTTGCTTGTGGATTTTGCGGTATGGTCGGCTAGCTCGTTGCCTGCTATGCCTGCATGACCAGGGATCCATAATATTTTTATTTTTGGGGCTAGTTTTGTTAGAAATGATCTGATTTTGTTCGCATAAAAGTTGTTGTTGTTAGTGTTTGCTATGGCGTCAATTGCTGAGAGAGAGTCAGAGCAGATCATGAACTTTCCGATCGCTATTAAGATGGCTATTATTTCTGCAGAAAGTACTGATGAGTATGGGGGTAGTATGCCATATTTAATAATATTAGTATCTGTTGTAACTGCGTAAGATATAGTGGAGTTAATTTTTGATCCGTCCGTAAATATAAGTTTATGTGTTTTATGCCTGTCTTTGGTATGTTCGAATAGTTTTCTGTATGTCTCTGGTGGTGTGTTTTGTTTATTGTGCGCTCTAAATGTTGTATCTATGAGATTCGGGAGATCCCACGGTGGTTTGTATTTTTGTAGTTTTACTGGTTTGTAGGGTAGATTTAATGATTGGCAAAAATGTATTGTGCGGTCTATGATTGATAGGTGTTTTTTAGGTTTTCTATATTTGACAAGTTTGTGTATTGGTGTATCTTTGGAAAGTATAAGGTTTTTTGTGAGTTTGGCTGTTTGGAAGTCTCGTTTCTGTTCTAGTGGGAGGATATTGGCTTCGTATAGCAAGTTATTTATGGGCGTGGTTCGGTAGGCGCCAAGGGCTAGCCGGATTGCAGTGTTAAAAGGTGTTTTAAGTTTGTTTAGCACGCTTTTGGGAGTGTGTCCGTATAGAAACAAGCCATACTCTATTTTTGATATGACTGTTGCTTTCGCAACGTGAAGTAGTGTTTGTATATTGCAGTTGAATTTAGCGTTGGAAAGGCATTTAATGATATTCAATTTTTGGTGCAGTGATGGAAGTAGTGATTTTATGTGTGTATCCCATTTATATTTACTGTTTAGGGTTATCCCTAAGATTCTGAGTGAAGAGACTTGTTGAATTTGCATATTGTTACAGCTTATGGTGCTTCTGCAGCCGTGCTTTTGACAGATATGGAGGTGTTGGCATTTGGCTAAGGATAGAGATGCCCCTGAGTACGAGCACCAGCTGTTTATGTTGTGTAGTAAGTTGTCTAGGTTGAAGTTTAGGTTTTTGTTTTTGTTAAAGTTTATTATGAGGAAAAAATCATCGGCGTACGCATTAAATTTAATTTCCCTGTGTAAAGATATTATTTTTGAGAGTTTATTGTATGCTATGAGAAAAAGAATTACGGAAATGGGAGATCCTTGAGGGATACCATTGGATAATGGGAGGGAATTGGACGTATGTGGTCCGACTCGGACAATTATTTTCCTTTTAAGCATAAAATTTTTGACGTAATTTATTATTTTTGGGCCAGTTTTCCATTCTTGGAGTTGGTCAATTATCGTGTGCACACCTACTCGATCAAAGGCTCTTGAGAAGTCAAGGGTGACGAGAGATGTGTGCTTGTTTGACTTCGTTATAAGATGGTCTACGTAGAGTAGACTATCCGAAGTCGATTTGCCTTTTTTAAAGCCAAATTGGTTTTCATTTAGGAGTTTGTTGTGGGTCACAAACCACCATAGTCTTTTTGCTATGATTTTGTCTAGCGTTTTTGCTAGACAGCAGTTAAGTGAAATGGGTCTGTATGAGGTGATATTTGTTTTGTCGGTTTTTGGTTTGAGAATCGGTATGACTAGGCTTATTTTGTAGGCTTGAGGTATGTGGTTGTCAAAAATTTGGTTAAAGAGATTTTTAATTCTGTTTTTTGTGGTAAGGGAGCTGTTGCGTATCATTTCGTAAGAGATTCTGTTTAGTCCTGGAGTAGATCCTTTAAGTGTTTGTAGTGCTGAAGTCAATTCTAGGAAAGATATGCTTTCCTCTATTGTTTTGGCTGTTGGGGTGGGTGTGTAGTTGGCTATGTTGATTTTGTATTTGTTAGTTCGAAATTCGTCTGAGAAGTTTAGATCGCTTGAGAGCTCTGAGAAGTGTTGGGAGAAGGAGTTGGCTATTTCTATAGTATCTGTTGTTGTTGTGTTGTTTTTGGGGTTAAGTATGGCATGAATTTGTTTGACTGGGTTAAGTCCACAGAAGCGTCTTATATTGCTCCATATTTTAGATGAGGGCGTTGTTGGTTTTATGGAGGAAGTAAAGGAGCTGGAAGCTTCACTTTTACTTCTTTTTATTTCAAACCTGTATTTGGCGTTTAAACGTCTATAGTTTATTACATTTGTGCGGTTGATGTTGCGGTTTAGTGTTTTCCAAGCTAATTGTTTTTCTTTTTTTAACTGAGTAAGTTCAATGTTCCACCAGGGGACTTTGTGGGGTTTTGTGTTTGCTGAGGTTTGTGGGATGGAAATATTGGCGCTGTGTAATATAATTTTGTTGATTTGTGCTGCTTCTTTATTAATATTTACTGATGTGGGGAATGTTTCGTTATTTTTGTGTGTGAGAGTCTCAAATTGCTGCCAATTGGCTTTTTTTAATTGAAAAAAGGGTTTCCTAAATTTGTTCATTTGGTTTGGAGGGAATAGGGAGATAATTATTGGAAAATGGTCACTGCCGTGGAGATCGTTGAGTATTTCCCACTTGGAGTGTGGGGCTAATGATGCTGAGCAAAGTGTAAGGTCGAGGTGTGTGTATGTATTGTGAGTTGTGAAGTGTGTGGGGGACTTGTCGTTTAGTAAGATTAGCTGTGTGTTGTCAATGAATTTTTGTATTGTTTTACCTCGAGAATTTGTTTTCGGGGAGCCCCAGGCTGGGTGCCATCCGTTAAAGTCTCCTACAATTAGTGAGGGTGTTTGGTTCATGTATAAGGTGTCTTCAAGCATTTGATTTGTGACGGTTCTGTTTGGGGCAATGTATGCTGTCTTAATGTGTATGTTTTGCTTGGATTTTATGTGTATTGCTAGGGCTTCAATGTCGTTTGGGATGTTAGCTATAGAATATTGAATTGATTTGTGTATTAAGAGCGCTACGCCGCCAAATCTGTTGGTGGCTATGTTTGTTAGTAGTGTGTAATTTACTGGAGTTGGTATATTGTTGGTGTATTGTATGTGAGTTTCTTGAAGTGCAATGATATGAGGAGAGTATTTCTTTATCAGGATTAGGAGTTGGTTATAGTTATTTGTAAGTCCTTTAATATTCCATTGAATTAGAATTAGTGACATGTAAAAAATATAAAGTTTTTAAGGGTATTCCTTAAAGTGAGGGAAATCTAAACTGAATCGTTGTCGCTGTTATTGGTAGGTTTGTTTTTGTTAGTAGATTTGGTTTTTGATTTGGTTGGTTTGAAGTTAGTACAGAGAGGGTTTGACTTATCTTTAGGGAAAATTTTAAGTTTAAGGTCCTTTGTGAGTTGTGATCCGTATGCTGTTGTTATTCTGGTGGGGTTGGCGTTGTCAGTTTCCATGGCTTCGATGTCGTCTTGGTCGTGTTGGTTGTGGTTTTGGAGAATTTCTTTTAATGGCAGTGTTGTTTTGATTGATGATGAGGTTGTAGGTGTGTTTGAGTGGCTGTGACCACTTGATGTGGATGTAGTTTGAGCATTTGAGGATGGTTTCTTTGTAAATGTATGAGTGTTCGGAGATTGAGTTATTGTTGTACTATGTGTTGTGGTGTTTATGAGTGTGTTAGCATATGAATTTCTTGTTTTGGATCCGTGTCGCCCAAAGTATATACCTAGAGCCGTTTTATGGTCGACTTTTTCGGTGATCTTTATGGCAGTGAGTTCCTGTTGTTTACTGAATGTGGGGCATTTGCGGTCTAGAGGGCTGTGTTTCGAGTCGAGTTCAGGATTGTTTTCGCAGTTTAGGCATTTTTTTTCGTTTTCGCAGTGTTCTCCATCGTTGGTGTGTTTATCTTCCGAACAGTTTAAACATTTCTCTGTGCTCTTGCATATGGGTGCAGGGTGTCCGTAGCGGAGGCACTTTCTGCAGCGCAGTGGGCGAGGAATGTAGTTGCGTACTCGAACAGTTTCATAGCCAACTCGCAGTTTTTCGGGGAGCTGAAGTGTTTCAAAAGTAATTATTATAAGTCCGGTTTCAGTTAAGGAATTGCAGTCGTTGTTGGTGCTTTGTCTCTTCATGATTTTTTTTGACTTCAGTTACATTCTGTGGTTTTAATTCTTTTAGAATGGTTTCTTCGTCTATATATCTAAGGTCATTACAGTATATAACGCCCTTTGAAAAATTTAGTGTTTTGTGTTCGGTTGCTGTTATTTCAATATCTGCGATTCTGGTAAGTTTGAGAAGTTTTGTGGCTTGTGTGTTGTTTTTTGTTTTAATCAAAAGTGCGCCGTTCCTTATTTTTTTTTCTGAATCAACTCTTCCTCCGCAGGTAAAGTCCACGGATTTTTCGATGATGAAAGGGGAAACAGTTTTGAATGAAGTTCCATTATTGCTCTTGATTACAATAAATTTGGGTTCTCCTGGTTGGTATGATCTCGTTTTGTATTTTGCTAAGTCCGGTGGCTCGTGCATGGTTGCGCGTAAAGGGCTTGCGCCCGAGTTGTAAGAGTTGGTGTGTTTTTGTTGTTGTCTTTTTTGTTACGTTTTGTGGTTGATATTTGTTTGTCAAAATTTTGCTGATAAGCTTTTTTGGTTTTTTGCAAACGCGGGATAGGTGCTGTTGAAATACTACTTGTCTCTTCGGAGGTTGAAGTTGTACTGAAGAAATGCAATTATATTTCGTTAGTGATACAAATGTGAAACAGGTCGTGTGAGTCGAAATAAGACCTGCTTATTACCAGGGATATTTCACGGGATCTTAAATCTTAGAGGAACGGAGAAAGTAATATTACTCTAACAAGGAACTAGGGTCAACTTGGGTATTGATAAGTTTAAGTATGAACATATCGACATTGTATGTTCTACGGTCCTGCAAAGTTGGCACGTCCAGAGGCCGCAGTAGTTAATATTCGAGTAAAAGTGGAACAAGTGAAACAAAGAAGCTTAGGAGTGTAGTGGTCGTCAAACTCTTTAGGCCAACGTTTGATAACGCTAATACCCCTTTGGCCATCCCACTATAATCCTTATATGATTGGCAAAATTTAAATTATGGGTAAATAGAACGCCTAAATTAGTTATGTGCGAAATACTTTGAAGCTGGATTTGGAGTGGTTTAAGTAGAAGTCATTACAAACGCACCAAGATTGTAGTTTATATAAATAATTTTGCAAACGGATTTGCGAGTCCCTGCTTTTTAAGTGTATACAAATTTGTCATCGTCGGCATACATCAGAATAGTTGACTCTTGTACTGCAGGAAAATCGATTATGAATATAACGAAAAGACTACCTTGCGAAACTCCGTAGATGGCGAGGTCATTTTTGAAAGGAGAACTGTTATATAATACTTTTTAAGTGCGATTTGACAAAAAATGTTCAATTAATTTGACTAAGCGAATAGGAAAACATAACAAAACTAGCTTTTTTAATAGCAGATAGTGGTCAATTGAATCGAAAGCCTTACAAAAATCTGTAAAAACTATATAAGACATAAATTCAAAGAGGTTTGTTCTTGTGATCCGGCCCTTCATAAAGCAATGCTCGGATGGGGACATAAGTAACTCGCATTGATATTTTAACTGAGAGGTTAATATCAGATGTTCAGAATGTGTCACCTACTACCTTTTTTATTATAAGTGTTAAGAATAAGGATTCCTTCCAGATTGAAAATATATAATTTTGTCTAAGTGGCAGTTGAAATATTTAGGACAATGGTTCTGACAAAGAGCTTGCGAAATTTCTTTGAACACTTTAAGGAATTGGATGAGGGCCAGCTGAACAGAATGGGCTTATCAACTTTAGGTTATCACCATTAATTTCTTAATTAAAGTTATGGTATGTTTGTAAGAAATCTTGACTTGATGGAGCTGTTTCGGCGTTGCTAGAGATAGTTTTCGCCGATCTTATGATCTCTCTATGCTGGACTCGTCAGCCATAAGCTGTGAGAGGAGTCCCCTAAGTAGAACACCCGCATTCTCAATTAAAGGGACAGTAGAGCACTTCCGCGAATCAGCAGCTGATTGCAGCAAAACCTCAAATGTTGCTAGGATCACCATCTAAAAAAGATTCGGTATCCGAACAATCCGTAGTGGTATGTATGCAACCAGGGACTTCTAAGAATCCCGATTTTTCCGCTAAGGTTTCACAATTAGTGGATTATGGGGGTTATATGCCTCATAACATAGCTACACCACCTCAAATATAATTTCCCCAAATGATGCTTTAGCTTTGATTTTGGATCAAAGCCTCACAAAGGATCAATATTGTGCCATAAGGGAACAGTACAACAGTAAGCATTGCAATGTGATCCTTCCTACAAAGAAGAAAACAGGACTGTCGGCCTGTTGATATTGTAGTGTCTGATACAAAAGCGGAAGTGTCTTTACAAAATTTATTAAATCATACAGCTCTTCGACTTATTATTTTACGAGAAGAGGTAGAGGTCCTTACTAGCATTATAATGGAGCAAAATACAGATTTTCTGATTACTGATTTTCTGATAACTGATCTAATTTAAAGTTATGGATTTGACGGAAGCACTGGTCAGGCAAACTACAATCAGAAATATTCTAATGAACAGCTTTTGGAAGCGGACTCCAGCATTTTTGCGACGACCGTAACTCCGTTAAGATTTGTCAATGCGTCGGCGAACATTATATGGAACAATAGAACGCCCCAATCGATGTCGACCCTTAAAGTTGGATTTTATTAAAGAGACAAGGGGTTATATCATTGCAGAAAATACCCATATTAAGACACAGATTCAATTTTTGAAAACATGCAAAGTTACTTTAAATAACGGAAAGTTGGTTTATATCAACTTCCAGTTGTACCTAACAGTGATCGACGGCAAAGTGTTTAACGCCTTGACTGACACTAGATCACCCAAAAATGTCCAATTTGCGGAGCAACTCCAGTGGATTTTTAAACAACCAAAATTTTAAATGCGAAAAGTTAAGGGTTAAGTCCACTGCATTCTTGGATACGGCTTTTTGAGGACGGAAGCTAACTTCGGCAAGCCGAAGTTTTAATACCCTTGCAGACCTTGCCGAAATTGAAAAAGTAGCGAAAGAAATAAGGTATACATAAATAAAATAGATTTGCATAGTTTCATGTCAATAGCTTTTATACTGCAAAAATGTCATACAAAAAAATAGAAAAAAAGGGATATTTTCGCAGCCTTTAACAATTTTTCCTACGGAAGCTATAAGATATAGACGTCCGATTGGCAAGCGATTTTACCCTGATCAAGGTATGCCAATAGCTTATACACTGCGCGAAATATTCTGAAAACATCATTTTGACCGATTGCACCCTATTGTTCCTATGGGAATATAGACGTCCGATCGGGGTGATTTTCAAACTTGATCTGCGTACACATGTTTTAGGATGACTGTGAAAGTTTCAGATCGCTAGTTTTAAACTGAGCTCGCAAACGGTATTGAAATAGACGGATAGACCGACAGACAGGCATGGCAATATCGACTCCCCTATTGACCCTGATCAAGAATATATATTCTGTATGGGGTCGGAAACGTCTCCTTCACTGCGTTACAAACTTCTGACCAAAATTATAATACCCTCTTCAAGGGTATAAAAAACTGAAAGTTTCGTTTCAATCAAATTTTTCTTTCCTTCCAAAAATAGTCCTCGAAAATTTTTTTTTAACTTGCGAGAATTGACGAATACTAGCTTTTGACGAATCTGAAAATATGTGTGAATATTCTTTATTTAAGTACAAACTAAAACCAAACTCTGGAATGATATTATTAGGTAAAATATTTTTGAGTTTTTCCGGCTCGAGGTCAACAGTTGAAAAATGTTTTAAATAAAAGTTTTTAAATTTTATTTTTTTCAATATATTTCGGTTGCACTTCGACAACCGTCTTCAGGGCAACTATAATCAACATAAAAACACATAAAATAACATAAATTTAGACAATATAAAACAAAGCTTTAAAAATTATTACACCTACATCCCTCAGGGAAGTCATCTGGGCCCTTTGCTGTTTACTTTGTTTATCAACGATCTTCCCTCTATCATAACACATTCTCGTGTTCTAATGTATGCTGATGATGTTAAGCTTTGTTTATCATATAATGATATAGCGTCGGGATTTAACTTACAGTCAGATATTGATTGTTTTCATGAATGGTGTGAGTACAACCTTTTAAAGTTGAACTACCTTAAATGCAACGTCATGACTTTTTATAGGGGTACTCCTACGTTTATTAGTTATTTTCTTGAAAATACGTCACTCGACCGTATATATTCAGTTAACGATTTAGGTGTTCTTCTTGACCCTAAACTTAAATTTGACTGCCACATAATGTCCACTGTTAATAAAGCCATGAGTGTTCTTGGCTTTATAAAGCGTTGGTCAAAAGAATTTGATGACCCTTATACGACCAAATAAATTATTATTTACCTCCCTTGCCCGTAATATTTTGGAATATTGTTCGTCGGTTTGGAGTCCACAATATCAAGTGCACATTGACCGTATTGAGTCGGTACAAAAAAAATTTCTTCTTTTTGCCCTTCGTAGTTTGAACTGGGATCAAAACGTAAGGCTACCTTCCTACCAGAGTAGATTACTGTTGCTTAATTTACCTACACTTGTAAATCGTAGAAAAATGCTTGGTACTATTTTTATGCATAATCTTATAAGAGGTGATATTGATTCTGCAGAACTTGTAAACCGCCTAACTTTCCATGTTCCTGTTAGACTAACACGAAATTATATCCCTCTAAGTTTGCCACGATGTTCATCAAATTTTTGTCTGCACGAGCCCTTTCGCGTTCTATGTAATACTTATAACAACCTTTATCATCTAATCTGCATTTCCACTTCTATCCCGTTACTAAAAACTAATATTTTAACTCATTTGCTTTTCTCTTAATTGTGCCTTTTATTTTGTCTTGTCTTGTCTCTATTTAATTTATGTATTTTCCTCGCGAACTCGCATTTTTTGCCCAAATTGATAATAGGGCCCGCGCGTAACAATCACGTGCTTGGTGTCGTTGGGCCACTTGTTTGTACTGCTCGTTGTGCATTAACGTCCATCAGATATAATTTTACACGTCTGCACCGTCGGACGTGGAGATTAATAGTAGTTGTTATTAAGTAAGTGTCTGTAAATGTGAGCGCAATTTTCAACGTCTGTTTTGTAGTTCAGTCTTATGCTTGTGGGTGTGTTTGTTATATGTAACATTTCTATGGTAAAGCGTTTTTTGTAATGTTGTTCTTGTTCCAAAATAGTCGTTGCTTCAAAATTTGGTGAGTGACCGCTGGTTTCACAGTGGGCCATAAGTGCTGTTTTTTGTATATTAGCTTGGTGTCTTAATTTGAAGTCTAGTCTGTGTTGTGATATTCGAGTTTTTAGTTTGGATTTAGTTGTTCCTACATATATACTGTCATATTTTTCATTTGTATCTCCATTGCATGGTATTTTATATACAACATTGTTTTTGTCAAACATTTGTATTTTGGACTTGGTCTTGTTGAATATTGGTCGTAGGGTATTGTTGGGCTTGTGTGCTATCGTTATTTTTTGTTTATTGTAAAATTCTGACTTTTTAAGGCGTTTTGATAGACTTGGTACATATGTTACGGACATGTATTGTGTAGGTTCTCTACATTTTGTTTTTTGTTCCATGTTTTGGTGTCTTTTAATTAATGTTCTAAAAATTAATGTCCTTTAAAATTTGTCTTATTTCATTTTTGGTTTCTTCATGAAAAATGTTGTCCGAAATGGCTAGCATTCGTTGTATACAACCTACTGCTGTACTGATATTCATTGTTTTAGGGTGTTTTGAGTTAAAGTTGATAATTCGTCCTGATGCTGTTGGCTTTTATACCACTTTAGTTTTAGAATGTTCCCTTGTCTATGAACCATTGAGTCCAAATATGCTAGTCCTCCATCTTTTTCCTGTTCCAGTGTGAATTTTATATTTTTATTGAAAGAGTTTAAAGCGTCAAGTGTGTTTTGTATTTCGTCTTCTTTTACTATTGCGAATAAATCGTCCACATACTTCGTTTTGGTTTGTGTCCTAGTTTTTATACCCTTGCAGAGGGTATTATAATTTCAGTCAAAAGTTTGCAACGCAGTGAAGGAGACATTTCCGACCCTATAAAGTATATATATTCTTGATCAGCATCACCACGAGAGTCGATCTAGCCATGTCCGTCTGTCCGTCTGTCCGTCCGTCCGTTTCTACGCAAACTAGTCCCTCAGTTTTAAAGCTATCTGCTCGAAACTTTTCCAAAAGTTGTCTTTCTATTGCAGGTAGTATATAAGTCGGAACGAGCCGGATCGGGTGACTATATCATATAGCTGCCATATAACTGAACGATCGGAAAAGCCATAACTTTAGTGTTTTTAAAGTTAGGAAGTTGGGATTTTCTACGAGTATTATTTTTGGCCAATTTATCCGACCTACCGAATTTCATAAGGATCGGACGACTATATCCTATAGCCGCCATATAACTGATTGATCGGAAGTGCCATAACTTTGGTGTTTGTAAAGTTAAGAAGTTGGGATTTTCTATGGGTTTTATTTTTGGACAATCAATCCGACATACCAAATTTCATAACGATCGGCCAACTATATCTTATAGCTGCCATATAACTTAACGATTGGAAATGCCATAGCTTTGGTGTTTTTAAAATTAGGAAATTGGGACTTTTTATGAGTATTAAGAATGCATCAAATTAATAATTTTGAAGAATATAATTTACAGAATATTCTGCAAGGGTATATCAACTTCGGCTCCGTCCGAATTTAGCTTTCCTTTCTTGTTTCAAAGTGTTGTCTAATAGCTCTTCCATTACAATGTCTGAAATTATTGGTGAAGCAGGGGATCCCATCGGCATTCCTTTTAGTTGTGTGTATATATCGTCATTAAATTTAAAATATCTGTTGTGTTGTATGCAAAATTGTACTATGTCCATAAACATTTTTTTTCGGCACATTTGTATGTTTTTTTTATTTTTGTCAAATTTTCTCTAATTGTGTCTAGTGCAAGGTCTATAGGCATGCTTGGAAATAGTGAGACTACATCAAATGATATTAATTTTTCATCATCACAGATGCATGTGTTGTTGATTCTTTCTTTAAATTCTACTGAGTTTTTGATGTTGTAGCTAGAGTCTATGGTGATGTTTTTTAATGTGTTTGAAATATATTTACAAAGTCCGTGTAATGGTGATCCAATAGATGGGCATATGGGTCTTAATGGAGTCCCTTCCTTGTGGATAGTCCGTATATGCGTGGTGGTAATGCCGTTGTCGTGACTAACTTATTCCTTTCGCTCCGTGAAATACGTCCTTTTGTGAATAGATTTTCCGCTAATTCATTGTTTCTTGTTTGAAGTTTCGATGTTATATCCTTTCGTAAAATCCGATATGTGTTTCTTTCCTCCAAAATGTTATTCATTTTTTGATTGTAAGTATCTTTGTCCATAGCAACTGTCTTGTTTCCTTTGTCAGAAGTTAAAATTAGTATTTCGTAATTTTCCTTTAAAAATTTTCGTGTCTGCCCCAATGTGTCCAGTATTGCGCGATCTATTGCACTTTCCCGAACCGACGTCATATGATCTTTAATAAGTTAAGAGAATTTAGTGCGTGACTCTTCTTGTTGCTCTTTACCTGTTAAGAGTTTGCACCGATTCCTTGAAGACAGGGAAATTCTTCTTTTTGGACCCTTTGCAAGAAGTGCTTTCACGTCTGGCGGGAACTCCACATTCGTTTTGTGGACAATCCAATCGTTCGTTTTGTTGTTGTTCGTGAATGTATTATTCCGTTCCTTTTGTAGTTTTCTATACTTCCTCTCATGTCTCTCTTTCAATGTTGTTGTTAGGTTATTCGCGACATTTCTATCGGTCTTCATAAACTTTAACAGTATATATGTAGGAACGACTAAATCCAAACTAAAAACTCGAATATCACAACACAGATCAGACTTCAAATTAAGACACCAAGCTAATATACAAAAAACAGCACTTACAGTGGGCCGTAAAACCAGCGGTCACTCGCCAAATGTTGATGAAACGACTATTTTGGAACAAGAACAACATTACAAAAATCGCTTCACCATAGAAATGTTACATATAACAAACACACCCACAAGCATAAGACTAAACTACAAAACAGACGTTGAAAATTGCGCTCACATTTACAGACACTTACTTAATAACAACTAGTATTAATCTTCACGTCCGACGGTGCAGACGTGTAAAGTTGGGAAGTTGAGATATTTTATGAGTATCAAGAATGCATCATATGAATAATTTTGGAGAATATAATTTACAGAGTATTCTGCAAGGGTATATCAACTTCGGCTCCACCCGAAGTTAGCTTTCCTTTCTTGTTTATTGTCTAAATTTTTGTTATTTTATGTGTTTTTATGTTGATGGTTGGCGAAGTGCAACCGAAATATATTGGAAAAAATAAAAAATAAAATTTAAAAACTTTTATTTAAATCATTTTTCAACTGTTGACCTCGAGCCGGAAAAACTCAAAAATTAAACATACATCAAAGGTCGCCAACAAACAAAATTAAGTAAAATATATTTTTGTATGTAATTAAGGTGAACAAAATTAATATAAAAACTTGACATTTTGTTCTAACACCTCCAAAACATTCAACTTTCAACTCTTTTGGCCAGAGTTTGGGTCATGTTCTTAGAAAATATGTTACTAACGAAAGAAAAAATGATTGTAGATCAAAACTTCGACCTTTAAGTGTCCCGCAAGATGTGCGATCATCAATGGATACCAGTCTCTAACTACACTAATTCGGCGGAAATGGCATACAAAAATGTAAAAGTGTAGTTAAAAATAGGAATAAACGTATTCGAATTTTTTTTTCTCAGTTAAAAAAAATCACCAAAAACAAACTTGAATTTCGGCCTCTTAAACCATTAATGTTTAGGGCTGGATCAGCAATGTAAAGCTTACAACGCTTGCGAAGGTAAAATTTGCATCTAGATCCAGATGCATATTGGTAGTTAAATAAAGTAGTTTAGAATCAAATACTTTTTGTTGGAGACTTGTATAACATTTAGCTTTCAACATTTAAAAAATTTTTACAAACAAATGGCGAACCACCAATTTCATCAGCCCCGTTTTAGGTAAAAGGTTCGTTTTTTGCTTGAAAGAAGTTTGCTTCCTTTCTTGTTTGATATCATATTTATTCAAATATTTTCAATCGCTGTTTTTGTCAAAGACTCATCCTTGTTTTCCGTTCAAATCGTCACAAAAAATTTATAATATAGTGATTAGAGTAATGGTAAACGTGAAAAAAAATAAAATTGTCTGAGAAAAACCTATTATAACGTTCGTAAAAAAGAAAAGTGTTTTTATGGGATTCGAGGGGCCAGCAAATTATATTCAATACCTTAAATAAAATTTACTAAAAATTTATATTTCTTTGCAATTAAATTACATGTTTTAATTGCTTTTAAATAATTAAGATATTTGATTTTTTAAGGCATTTGCGGGCCAGAGAGATATCATGTTAATATTGTTGTATAACTTTTTCTTTTTTTCAAAAAAATGAATGTATATTGTCCTCCAATATTACCGCGTCCATGATAAAAATTAGTATTTAAGAGATGGTATAAGCTGATTTCACATTGGACCAATTTTAAAAAATTAAAATTTGAGTCCATTTTGCAAATTTTTTTCAAAAAAAGAAATGCAATTATATTTCGTTAGTGATACAAATGTGAAACGGGTCGTGTGAGTCGAAATAAGACCTGCTTATTACCAGGGATATTTCACGGGATCGTCTAGTAAATCTTAGAGGAACGGAGAAAGTAATATTACTCTAACAAGGAACTAGGGTCAACTTGGGTATTGATAAGTTTAAGTATGAACATATCGACATTGTATGTTCTACGGTCCTGCAAAGTTGGCACGTCCAGAAGCCGCAGTAGTTAATATTCGAGTAAAAGTGGAACAAGTGAAACAAAGAAGCTTAGGGGTGTAATGGTCGTCAAACTCTTTAGGCCAACGTTTGATAACGCTAATACCCCTTTGGCCATCCCACTATAATCCTTATATGATTGGCAAAATTTAAATTATGGGTAAATAGAACGCCTAAATTAGTTTTGTGCGAAATACTTTGAAGCTGGATTTAGAGTGGTTTAAGTAGAAGTCATTACAAACGCACCAAGATTGTAGTTTATATAAATAATTTTGCAAACGGATTTGCGAGTCCCTGCTTTTTAAGTGTATACAAATTTGTCATCGTCGGCATACATCAGAATAGTTGACTCTTGTACTGCAGGAAAATCGATTATTAATATAACGAAAAGACTACCTTGCGAAACTCCGTAGATGGCGAGGTCATTTTTGGAAGGAGAACTGTTATATAATACTTTTTAAGTGCGATTTGACAAAAAATGTTCAATTCATTTGACTTTAATAGCAGATAGTGGTCAATTGAATCGAAAGCCTTACAAAAATTTGTAAAAACTGTATAAGACGTAAATTCAAAGAGGTTTGTTCTTGTGATCCGCCCCTTCATAAAGCAATGCTCGGATGGGGACATAAGTAACTCGCATTGATATTTTAACTGAGAGGTTAATATCAGATGTTCAGAATGTGTCACCTACTACCTTTTTTATGAAGTGTTAAGATTAAGGATTCCTTCCAGATTGAATATATATAATTTTGTCTAAGTGGCAGTTGAAATATTTAGGACAATGGTTCTGACAAAGAGCTTGCGAAATTTCTTTGAACACTTTAAGGAATTGGATGAGGGCCAGCTGAACAGAATGGGCTTATCAACTTTAGGTTATCACCATTATTTTCTTAATTAAAGTTATGGTATGTTTGTAAGAAATCTTGGCTTGATGGAGCTGTTTCGGCGTTGCTAGAGATAGTTTTCGACGAGCTTATGATCTTCTCTCTATGCTGGACTCGTAGTTTAATAGCCATAAGCTGTGAGAGGAGTCCCCTAAGTAGAACACCCGCATTCTCAATTAAAGGGACAGCAGAGCACTTCCGCGAATCAGCAGCTGATTGCAGCAAAACCTCAAATGTTGCTAGGATCACCATCTAAAAAGATTCGGTATCCGAACAATCCGTAGTGGTATGTATGCAACCAGGGACTTCTAAGAATTCCGATTTTTCCGCTAAGGTTTCACAATTAGTGGATTATGGGGGTTATATGCCTCATAACATAGCTACACCACCTCAAATATAATTTCCCCAAATGATGCTTTAGCTTTGATTTTGGATCAAAGCCTCACAAAGGATCAATATTGTGCCATAAGGGAACAGTACAACAGTAAGCATTGCAATGTGTATCCTTCCTACAAAGAGGTAGCTGAGAAAACAGGACTGTCGGCCTGTTGATATTGTAGTGTCTGATACAAAAGCGGAAGTGTCTTTACAAAATTTATTAAATCATACAGCTCTTCGACTTATTATTTTACGAGAAGAGGTAGAGGTTCTTACTAGCATTATAATGGAGCAAAATCCAGATTTTCTGATAACTGATCTAATTTAAAGTTATGGATTTGACGGAAGCACTGGTCAAGCAAACTACAATCAGAAATATTCTAATGAACAGCTTTTGGAAGCGGACTCCAGCATTTTTGCGACGACAGTAACTCCGTTAAGATTTGTCAATGCGTCGGCTAACATTATATGGAACAATAGAACGCCCCAATCGATGTCGACCCTTAAAGTTGGATTTTATTAAAGAGACAAGGGGTTATATCATTGCAGAAAATACCCATATTAAGACACAGATTCAATTTTTGAAAACATGCAAAGTTACTTTAAATAACGGAAAGTTGGTTTATATCAACTTCCAGTTGTACCTAACAGTGATCGACGGCAAAGTGTTTAACGCCTTGACTGACACTAGATCACCGAAAAATGTCCAATTTGCGGAGCAACTCCAGTGGATTTTTAAACAACCAAAATTTTAAATGCGAAAAGTTAAGGGTTAAGTCCACTGCATTCTTGGATACGGCTTTTTGAGGACGGAAGCTAACTTCGGCAAGCCGAAGTTTTAATACCCTTGCAGACCTTGCCGAAATTGAAAAAGTAGCGAAAGAAATAAGGTATACATAAATAAAATAGATTTGCATAGTTTCATGTCAATAACTTTTATACTGCAAAAATGTCATACAAAAAAATAGAAAAAAGGGATATTTTCGCAGCCTTTAACAATTTTTCCTACGGAAGCTATAAGATATAGACGTCCGATTGGCAAGCGATTTTACCCTGATCAAGGTATGCCAATAGCTTATACACTGCGCGAAATATTCTGAAAACATCATTTTGACCGATTGCACCCTATTGTTCCTATGGGAATATAGACGTCCGATCGGGGTGATTTTCAAACTTGATCTGCGTACACATGTTTTAGGATGACTGTGAAAGTTTCAGATCGCTAGTTTTAAACTGAGCTCGCAAACGGTATTGAAATAGACGGATAGACCGACAGACAGGCATGGCAATATCGACTCCCCTATTGACCCTGATCAAGAATATATATTCTGTATGGGGTCGGAAACGTCTCCTTCACTGCGTTACAAACTTCTGACCAAAATTATAATACCCTCTTCAAGGGTATAAAAAACTGAAAGTTTCGTTTCAATCAAATTTTTCTTTCCTTCCAAAAATAGTCCTCGAAAAATTTTTTTTTAACTTGCGAGAATTGACGAATACTAGCTTTTGACGAATCTGAAAATATGTGTGAATATTCTTTATTTAAGTACAAACTAAAACCAAACTCTGGAATGATATTATTAGGTAAAATATTTTTGAGTTTTTCCGGCTCGAGGTCAACAGTTGAAAAATGTTTTAAATAAAAGTTTTTAAATTTTATTTTTTTCAATATATTTCGGTTGCACTTCGACAACCGTCTTCAGGGCAACTATAATCAACATAAAAACACATAAAATAACATAAATTTAGACAATATAAAACAAAGCTTTAAAAATTATTACACCTACATCCCTCAGGGAAGTCATCTGGGCCCTTTGCTGTTTACTTTGTTTATCAACGATCTTCCCTCTATCATAACACATTCTCGTGTTCTAATGTATGCTGATGATGTTAAGCTTTGTTTATCATATAATGATATAGCGTCGGGATTTAACTTACAGTCAGATATTGATTGTTTTCATGAATGGTGTGAGTACAACCTTTTAAAGTTGAACTACCTTAAATGCAACGTCATGACTTTTTATAGGGGTACTCCTACGTTTATTAGTTATTTTCTTGAAAATACGTCACTCGACCGTATATATTCAGTTAACGATTTAGGTGTTCTTCTTGACCCTAAACTTAAATTTGACTGCCACATAATGTCCACTGTTAATAAAGCCATGAGTGTTCTTGGCTTTATAAAGCGTTGGTCAAAAGAATTTGATGACCCTTATACGACCAAATAAATTATTATTTACCTCCCTTGCCCGTAATATTTTGGAATATTGTTCGTCGGTTTGGAGTCCACAATATCAAGTGCACATTGACCGTATTGAGTCGGTACAAAAAAATTTCTTCTTTTTGCCCTTCGTAGTTTGAACTGGGATCAAAACGTAAGGCTACCTTCCTACCAGAGTAGATTACTGTTGCTTAATTTACCTACACTTGTAAATCGTAGAAAAATGCTTGGTACTATTTTTTATGCATAATCTTATAAGAGGTGATATTGATTCTGCAGAACTTGTAAACCGCCTAACTTTCCATGTTCCTGTTAGACTAACACGAAATTATATCCCTCTAAGTTTGCCACGATGTTCATCAAATTTTTGTCTGCACGAGCCCTTTCGCGTTCTATGTAATACTTATAACAACCTTTATCATCTAATCTGCATTTCCACTTCTATCCCGTTACTAAAAACTAATATTTTAACTCATTTGCTTTTCTCTTAATTGTGCCTTTTATTTTCACTTGTGCCTTGTCTCTATTTAATTTATGTATTTTCCTCGCGAACTCGCATTTTTTGCCCAAATTGATAATAGGGCCCGCGCGTAACAAGCACGTGCTTGGTGTCGTTGGGCCACTTGTTTGTACTGCTCGTAGTGCATCAACGTCCATCAGATATAATTTTACACGTCTGCACCGTCGGACGTGGAGATTAATAGTAGTTGTTATTAAGTAAGTGTCTGTAAATGTGAGCGCAATTTTCAACGTCTGTTTTGTAGTTCAGTCTTATGCTTGTGGGTGTGTTTGTTATATGTAACATTTCTATGGTAAAGCGTTTTTTGTAATGTTGTTCTTGTTCCAAAATAGTCGTTGCTTCAAAATTTGGTGAGTGACCGCTGGTTTCACAGTGGGCCATAAGTGTTGTTTTTTGTATATTAGCTTGGTGTCTTAATTTGAAGTCTAGTCTGTGTTGTGATATTCGAGTTTTTAGATTGGATTTAGTTGTTCCTACATTTATACTGTCATATTTTTCATTTGTATCTCCATTGCATGGTATTTTATATACAACATTGTTTTTGTCAAACATTTGTATTTTGGACTTGGTCTTGTTGAATATTGGTCGTAGGGTATTGTTGGGCTTGTGTGCTATCGTTATTTTTTGTTTATTGTAAAATTCTGACTTTTTAAGGCGTTTTGATAGTCTTGGTACATATGTTACGGACATGTATTGTGTAGGTTCTCTACATTTTGTTTTTTGTTCCATGTTTTGGTGTCTTTTAATTAATGTTCTAAAAATTAATGTCCTTTAAAATTTGTCTTATTTCATTTTTGGTTTCTTCATGAAAAATGAAAAATTAGAGAGTTTTCTAATTATTAATTACCGAAAAAACTTGGCGGTGGCTAAAATTATTATTTGCGAGAAACGAAAACGAAAGAAAAGGTGTCGACGGCTCAAATCAATTTCAACGAATACTTCTATATTTTTCGACAAAGTACTTAGAGCCTAGCTTAACGAAGGTTGGCGAAGACGGGGCGACTTCGCCGAGAGCGAGAGAAAACTTTATTGTGCTCCCGCCTTCGCCCTAAACTAACTTACACTAAACTTCAAGTTTTTTAACAATTTCATTAAAAATTCAAATTTGCGCGAACAAAAAATGTTGTCCGAAATGGCTAGCATTCGTTGTATACAACCTACTGCTGTACTGATATTCATTGTTTTAGGGTGTTTTGAGTTAAAGTTGATAATTCGTCCTGATGCTGTTGGCTTTTATACCACTTTAGTTTTAGAATGTTCCCTTGTCTATGAACCATTGAGTCCAAATATGCTAGTCCTCCATCTTTTTCCTGTTCCAGTGTGAATTTTATATTTTTATTGAAAGAGTTTAAAGCGTCAAGTGTGTTTTGTATTTCGTCTTCTTTTACTATTGCGAATAAATCGTCCACATACTTCGTCTTGGTTTGTGTCCTAGTTTTTATACCCATGCAGAGGGTATTATAATTTCAGTCAAAAGTTTGCAACGCAGTGAAGGAGACATTTCCGACCCTATAAAGTATATATATTCTTGATCAGCATCACCACGAGAGTCTATCTAGCCATGTCCGTCTGTCCGTCTGTCCGTCCGTCCGTTTCTACGCAAACTAGTCCCTCAGTTTTAAAGCTATCTGCTCGAAACTTTTCCAAAAGTTGTCTTTCTATTGCAGGTAGTATATAAGTCGGAACGAGCCGGATCGGGTGACTATATCATATAGCTGCCATATAACTGAACGATCGGAAAAGCCATAACTTTGGTGTTTTTAAAGTTAGGAAGTTGGGATTTTCTACGAGTATTATTTTTGGCCAATTTATCCGACCTACCGAATTTCATAAGGATCGGACGACTATATCCTATAGCCGCCATATAACTGATTGATCGGAAGTGCCATAACTTTGGTGTTTGTAAAGTTAAGAAGTTGGGATTTTCTATGGGTTTTATTTTTGGACAATCAATCCGACATACCAAATTTCATAACGATCGGCCAACTATATCTTATAGCTGCCATATAACTTAACGATTGGAAATGCCATAGCTTTGGTGTTTTTAAAATTAGGAAATTGGGACTTTTTATGAGTATTAAGAATGCATCAAATTAATAATTTTGAAGAATATAATTTACAGAATATTCTGCAAGGGTATATCAACTTCGGCTCCGTCCGAATTTAGCTTTCCTTTCTTGTTTCAAAGTGTTGTCTAATAGCTCTTCCATTACAATGTCTGAAATTATTGGTGAAGCAGGGGATCCCATCGGCATTCCTTTTAGTTGTGTGTATATATCGTCATTAAATTTTAAATATCTGTTGTGTTGTATGCAAAATTGTACTATGTCCATAAACCTTTTTTTTTCGGCACATTTGTATGTTTTTTTTATTTTTGTCAAATTTTCTCTAATTGTGTCTAGTGCAAGGTCTATAGGTATGCTGGGAAATAGTGAGACTACATCAAATGATATTAATTTTTCATCATCACAGATGTACGTGTTGTTGATTCTTTCTTTAAATTCTACTGAGTTTTTGATGTTGTGCTAGAGTCTATGGTGATGTTCTTTAATGTGTTTGAAATATATTTACAAAGTCCGTGTGATGGTGATCCAATAGATGAGCATATATCTTAATGGAGTCCCTTCCTTGTGGATAGTCCGTATATGCGTGGTGGTAATGCCGTTGTCGTGACTAACTTATTCCTTTCGCTCCGTGAAATACGTTCTTTTGTGAATAGATTTTCCGCTAATTCATTGTTTCTTGTTTGAAGTTTCGATGTTATATCCTTTCGTAAAATCCGATATGTGTTTCTTTCCTCCAAAATGTTATTCATTTTTTGATTGTAAGTATCTTTGTCCATAGCAACTGTCTTGTTTCCTTTGTCAGAAGTTAAAATTAGTATTTCGTAATTTTCCTTTAAAAATTTTCGTGTCTGCCCCAATGTGTCCAGTATTGCGCGATCTATTGCACTTTCCCGAACCGACGTCATATGATCTTTAATAAGTTAAGAGAATTTAGTGCGTGACTCTTCTTGTTGCTCTTTACCTGTTAAGAGTTTGCACCGATTCCTTGAAGACAGGGAAATTCTTCTTTTTGGACCCTTTGCAAGAAGTGCTTTCACGTCTGGCGGGAACTCCACATTCGTTTTGTGGACAATCCAATCGTTCGTTTTGTTGTTGTTCGTGAATGTATTATTCCGTTCCTTTTGTAGTTTTCTATACTTCCTCTCATGTCTCTCTTTCAATGTTGTTGTTAGGTTATTCGCGACATTTCTATCGGTCTTCATAAACTTTAACAGTATATATGTAGGAACGACTAAATCCAAACTAAAAACTCGAATATCACAACACAGATCAGACTTCAAATTAAGACACCAAGCTAATATACAAAAAACAGCACTTACAGTGGGTCGTAAAACCAGCGGTCACTCGCCAAATGTTGATGAAACGACTATTTTGGAACAAGAACAACATTAAAAAAATTGCTTCACCATAGAAATGTTACATATAACAAACACACCCACAAGCATAAGACTAAACTACAAAACAGACGTTGAAAATTGCGCTCACATTTACAGACACTTACTTAATAACAACTAGTATTAATCTCCACGTCCGACGGTGCAGACGTGTAAAGTTGGGAAGTTGAGATATTTTATGAGTATCAAGAATGCATCATATGAATAATTTTGGAGAATATAATTTACAGAGTATTCTGCAAGGGTATATCAACTTCGGCTCCACCCGAAGTTAGCTTTCCTTTCTTGTTTATTGTCTAAATTTTTGTTATTTTATGTGTTTTTATGTTGATGGTTGGCGAAGTGCAACCGAAATATATTGGAAAAAATAAAAATAAAATTTAAAAACTTTTATTTAAATCATTTTTCAACTGTTGACCTCGAGCCGGAAAAACTCAAAAATTAAACATACATCAAAGGTCGCCAACAAACAAAATTAAGTAAAATATATTTTTGTATGTAATTAAGGTGAACAAAATTAATATAAAAACTTGACATTTTGTTCTAACACCTCCAAAACATTCAACTTTCAACTCTTTTGGCCAGAGTTTGGGTCATGTTCTTAGAAAATATGTTACTAACGAAAGAAAAAATGATTGTAGATCAAAACTTCGACCTTTAGGTGTCCCGCAAGATGTGCGATCATCAATGGATACCAGTCTCTAACTACACTAATTCGGCGGAAATGGCATACAAAAATGTAAAAGTGTAGTTAAAAATAGGAATAAACGTATTCGAATTTTTTTTCTCAGTTAAAAAAAATCACCAAAAACAAACTTGAATTTCGGCCTCTTAAACCATTAATGTTTAGGGCTGGATCAGCAATGTAAAGCTTACAACGCTTGCGAAGGTAAAATTTGCATCTAGATCCAGATGCATATTGGTAGCTAAACCTTCGGTCGGGCTGAATAAAGTAGTTTAGAATCAAATACTTTTTGTTGGAGACTTGTATAACATTTAGCTTTCAACATTTAAAAAATTTTTACAAACAAATGGCGAACCACCAATTTCATCAGCCCCGTTTTAGGTAAAAGGTTCGTTTTTTGCTTGAAAGAAGTTTGCTTCCTTTCTTGTTTGATATCATATTTATTCAAATATTTTCAATCGCTGTTTTTGTCAAAGACTCATCCTTGTTTTCCGTTCAAATCGTCACAAAAATTTATAATATAGTGATTAGAGTAATGGTAAACGTGATAATAAAATTGTCTGAGAAAAACCTATTATAACGTTCGTAAAAAAGAAAAGTGTTTTTATGGGATTCGAGGGGCCAGCAAATTATATTCAATACCTTAAATAAAATTTACTAAAAATTTATATTTCCTTGCAATTAAATTACATGTTTTAATTGCTTTTAAATAATTAAGATATTTGATTTTTTAAGGCATTTGCGGGCCAGAGAGATATCATGTTAATATTGTTGTATAACTTTTTCTTTTTTTCAAAAAAATGAATGTATATTGTCCTCCAATATTACCGCGTCCATGATAAAAATTAGTATTTAAGAGAAGGTATTTTTCATTTTTAAGCTGATTTCACATTGGACCAATTTTTAAAATTAAAATTTGAGTCCATTTTGCAAATTTTTTTCAAAAAAAGAAATGCAATTATATTTCGTTAGTGATACAAATGTGAAACGGGTCGTGTGAGTCGAAATAAGACCTGCTTATTACCAGGGATATTTCACGGGATCGTCTAGTAAATCTTAGAGGAACGGAGAAAGTAATATTACTCTAACAAGGAACTAGGGTCAACTTGGGTATTGATAAGTTTAAGTATGAACATATCGACATTGTATGTTCTACGGTCCTGCAAAGTTGGCACGTCCAGAAGCCGCAGTAGTTAATATTCGAGTAAAAGTGGAACAAGTGAAACAAAGAAGCTTAGGGGTGTAATGGTCGTCAAACTCTTTAGGCCAACGTTTGATAACGCTAATACCCCTTTGGCCATCCCATTATAATCCTTATATGATTGGCAAAATTTAAATTATGGGTAAATAGAACGCCTAAATTAGTTTTGTGCGAAATACTTTGAAGCTGGATTTGGAGTGGTTTAAGTAGAAGTCATTACAAACGCACCAAGATTGTAGTTTATATAAATAATTTTGCAAACGGATTTGCGAGTCCCTGCTTTTTAAGTGTATACAAATTTGTCATCGTCGGCATACATCAGAATAGTTGACTCTTGTACTGCAGGAAAATCGATTATTAATATAACGAAAAGACTACCTTGCGAAACTCCGTAGATGGCGAGGTCATTTTTGGAAGGAGAACTGTTATATAATACTTTTTAAGTGCGATTTGACAAAAAATGTTCAATTCATTTGACTTTAATAGCAGATAGTGGTCAATTGAATCGAAAGCCTTACAAAAATTTGTAAAAACTGTATAAGACGTAAATTCAAAGAGGTTTGTTCTTGTGATCCGCCCCTTCATAAAGCAATGCTCGGATGGGGACATAAGTAACTCGCATTGATATTTTAACTGAGAGGTTAATATCAGATGTTCAGAATGTGTCACCTACTACCTTTTTTATTATAAGTGTTAAGAATAAGGATTCCTTCCAGATTGAAAATATATAATTTTGTCTAAGTGGCAGTTGAAATATTTAGGACAATGGTTCTGACAAAGAGCTTGCGAAATTTCTTTGAACACTTTAAGGAATTGGATGAGGGCCAGCTGAACAGAATGGGCTTATCAACTTTAGGTTATCACCATTAATTTCTTAATTAAAGTTATGGTATGTTTGTAAGAAATCTTGACTTGATGGAGCTGTTTCGGCGTTGCTAGAGATAGTTTTCGCCGATCTTATGATCTCTCTATGCTGGACTCGTCAAGCCATAAGCTGTGAGAGGAGTCCCCTAAGTAGAACACCCGCATTCTCAATTAAAGGGACAGTAGAGCACTTCCGCGAATCAGCAGCTGATTGCAGCAAAACCTCAAATGTTGCTAGGATCACCATCTAAAAAAGATTCGGTATCCGAACAATCCGTAGTGGTATGTATGCAACCAGGGACTTCTAAGAATTCCGATTTTTCCGCTAAGGTTTCACAATTAGTGGATTATGGGGGTTATATGCCTCATAATATAGCTACACTCCAGACACACAGATCAGGCAATTGCTGATTTATTCCCTCAATTTTTTTAACCGACCTATTTCACTTTAGATCGTTCCTCACAGCCTTATTCTTACACCATATTCAAGTCTTTTGCAAATAAAGGCAACCGAAAACTATCTTATTTTGAATCTGTTTCGTGTTCAGCCTGTTTATTTGCCACGCCCCGATGGTTGTCCTGGGTATTTGTTTAAGTATTGCTCTGAAGCCCTGTGAAAACCACTTCAAAAATTATTTACCTTATCTCTAAAAACTTCCTAGTTTCCACATATTTGAGAGTAATCATTTGTAATTTCTCTTCACAAGGAAGGTAACACGTTAGATGCTAGTAAGAATTAAGGTATAACTTAGTTTTCTAGCTTCTTAAGTTATCTGAGTGTCACGACACAAAGGTCCATTTTGAGAATGCTCTTTCTAAAACTCTCCGGTTTTCCACGAGGCCCCTTTTTGGTCCTCTTATTTTTCCATTATTTATTAACGACCTTCACTTGGTCATTCTCGCGTAATTATGTACGCAGATGATGTTAAATTATCCGTGCAGTATAGGGATATTTCCCGTCATTTAAAATCCAATTTAGATAACTTTCAAAACTGGTGACGGAATAATTTACAAAGTTCAAAGGGCAAGCTGATGACTCTTTATCAGGTCAATCCGAAATACGCGACTTCCTGGTTAAATGTCAGGTGCTTGGATAGAATAACTCTTCTAAACGATCTGGGCGTCCTTTTGTACCCAAAACTAAAGTTGTTTTATTTTGTCCAGGGTTAATAAAGGCAAGGGCGTGCTGGTTTTATTACAAGTTTGTCAAGGGTTAACAAAGGCAAGGGCGTGCTAGTTTTATTACAAGTTTGTCAAAAGAATTCGATGATTTTTATGTCACTAAGACTTTATTTATTTCTCTTCTTCGTCCGATTGTGGAGTATCGGTCTCCTGCCTGGAGTCCAAAATATTGGATCAGTACAAAAAATCCTTCTCATTCTAGTAGACTACTATTAATTAATTTAACCTCCCTAGCCAAACGTTGAAAGATGGCGGGAAATGTCTTCACTTTTAGCCTTATTCATGGTGAGATTACCAGCCCTGACTGACTTGACTATAATACGTTTTTACTATAATCTTCAAAATATCGATTTTTCCGAGGACTATTTTGGGAAGGACAGAAATATTTGATTGAAACGAAACTTTCCGGTTTTATATTTTATTTATTTAAACAGTCCCCTCAAATTAAAATGTATGTCATATTATGCGTAAAACAAGCATCCGATCGCCTCGAGTGTGCATGTGTCGTGCGGCGGGAAAGATGCAGGTCGCAATTTCCATCTGAAACAAAAAAACCCAAACAATTTTCTATTTTCAATAGTACAGCTTCTAGTTAAACCAAGAAAAAATTCAAAAATGTTTCGAAAATCAAAACTGTTTTAAAGTTTTTTAGGTTTTACTAAAAGAGCATTTAATCCCGAATACACTAAATTTTGTCTTGTTTCGATTTTCCCTATCTTTCCCGCCAATTAGCAAAAATCGTAAAAATGAACAAGAAAAGAAAGCTAACTTCGGGCGGAGCCAAAGTTGATATACCCTTGCAGAATACTCTGTAAGTTATATTCTCCAAAATTATTCATAATTCATTCCCAACTTCCTAACTCTACAAACACCAAAGTTATGGCATTTCCGATCAATCAGTTATATGGCAGCTATAGGATATAGTCGTCCGATCCCGGCCGTTCCGACTTATATACTGCGTACAGAGGAAAGAAGGGTGTGTGCAAAGTTTCAATTCGATATATTTAAAACTGAGAAACTAGTTCGCGTAGAAACAGACAGACGGACAGACGGACGGACAAACAGACCGACAGGCGGACATGCTTATATCAACTCAGGAGGTGATCTTGATCAAGAATATATATACTTTATAGGGTCGGAGACGTCTCCTTCACTGCGTTGCACACTTTTGACCAAAATTATAATAACCTCTGCAAGGGTATAATAAATGCACAGCTTATGCGAATAATTTGTTATAAAGCTTTAACAATATTTAAGTAAATATCAGTAATAATTTTTTTTTTTTTTTTTTTAATATATAAAGCATATATTTATTGAATCTTCTCTATATGAGACTAACAATAAGTATATCAAATCTTAAGAATATAACTTAACTTACAGTCATGTAGACTGGATTTAGACTAACGGGCCCTGATATTTATTGCTGGGCTGTATGATGTCAACGTTGCTGTTGCTCGCGTTCCCCCAGAGCTGGGAGCCGTAGGTCCAAATGGGCTTAAGGGTGGAGTTGTAGAGAAGAACTTTAAAGTCCAGACACAGGGGTATCGAGGGGATCGAGAATTCATAATCCAGTGTAGGCTGCTAGCTTTAAGTCTGAGATGTACTTTCTTGCATTCAATGTGCCTCCGCCAGGTTAGGCGTCTGTCGAGGTGGACGCCGAGATATGTTACATCGCTGGCTTGGGGAATCTGCGTACCATTCAAAGTTAGCGGCGGGCACGATTGTCTGTTAAGGGTAAACGTTATATGTTTACACTTTTGTTCATTAATTTTGATTCGCCAGTCTGATAGCCACTTTTCAACTACCACCAAATGATCAGCCAGTTGAGCTGTTGCTCTAGTTGGGCATCTCGAGCGGCTCAGGATAGCGGTGTCGTCAGCAAATGTGGACGTAGTCAGCCTCTCGTTCGTAGGGATGTCTGCTGTGTATAGGATAAACAGGGTAGGGCCCAGGGCGCTACCTTGTGGGACTCCGGCTTCAATGTTATACTCGTTGGATGTCGTTGTATTGCATCTAACCTCAAAGACTCTGTGGTAGAGGTACGACTTAAGTAACTTATGAGTGTTTTCTGGCAGTAAGGTTATGATTTTATGCATAAGGCCTTCAAGCCACACTCGGTCGAATGCCTGAGAGACGTCGAGGAATATGTAAAGCGCGTGAGCAGGCATTTTTCCAGTAATTTGGACAGGCACGATAGTAAGCTTATTGGCCTGTACGATGAGGGAATTGTGTTGTCTTTCCCAGGCTTCGGTATCATTATAACCACGGACTTTTTCCATTTTTTGGGGTAATAGCCAAGTTTTGTGATCCCGTTAAATAGCTTGCATATAACATCCACTGCGCAGGAAGTTCAATTATCATTTTTGGGGTTATTAGGTCGCTCCCTGGAGCCTTTTTCGGTTTTATTTGCTTCCTAATGACATTAGCAATTGTAGATGCTTGAAACAAAATCCGGTTAATTGCAATTTCATAGCTAAGCGGCGGTAGTTGAAGAGAGTTTCTGACGGCGTTCGTCTGAAATACATTTCGTAGATGTAAAGCAAATGTTTCGGCTCTGTCTTCGTCACTGCGGGCCCAAGTACCCGAGGAGTTTCTAATCGGAGTGACTGATTCTATCGGTGAGCTTAAATTTGGGTGAGCTCTCCACAAAGGATGCTTTGAACTGGTCGGCGACAGTTTCTCGATGTACCGGCGCTGCGCAAGCTCCTCTTCTTGCTTGAGGGTTTTGGTGAGTCTGCGAGTGGCATCATTATAGAATTGCTTCGAATGGGGCGATCTGCAGGATTGCCAAACGCGTCGTAGACGTCGTTTTTCCCGAACCAGTTGTTCGTTTTGCAGATTAGTTTTGTATTGGTGGCTACGCACGATTTTCTCTTCTGGTGTTGAGATTTTGGCTGCTGCCACGAGTACTGACTCCAGGGCATCAGCACAGAAGTCGATGTCGTTCTCTATGTTTAACTGTGGTGTTGTTCAATGTGGGAACTTACGTACTTTTTGTATTATTATAACCACGGACTTTTGCCATTTTTTGGGGTAGTAGCCAAGTTTTGTGATCCCGATAAATAGCTTGCATATAACATCCACTGCGCAGTTTGGAAGTTCAATTATCATTTTTGGGGTTATTACGTCGCCCCTGGAGCCTTTTTCGGTTTTATTTGCTTCCTAATGACGTTAGCAATTTCAGGTGTTTAAAACAAAATCGGGTTAATTGCAATTTCAGAGCTAAACGGCGGTAGTTGAAGAGAGTTTGTGGCGGCGTTCGGCTGAAATACATTTCGTAGGTGAAAAGCAAATGTTTCGGCTCTGTCTTCGTCACTGCGGGCCCCAGTACCGGAAGAGTTTCTAATCGGAGTGACTGATTCTATCGGAGAGCTTAAATTTGGGTGAGCTCTCCTGCTTTGTACTGGTCGGCGACAGTTTCTCGATGTACCGGCGCTGCGCAAGCTCCTTTTCTTGCTTGAGGGTTTTGGTGAGTCTGCGGGTGGCATCATTATAGAGGTGCTTCGAATGGGGCGATCTGCAGGATTGCCAAACGCGTCGCAGACGTCGTTTTTCCCGAATCAGTTGTTCGATTTGCAGATTAGTTTTGTATTGGTTGCTACGCACGATTGTCTCTTCTGGTGTTGAGATTTTGGCTGCTGCCACGAGTACTGACTCCAGGGCATCAGCACAGAAGTCGATGTCGTTCTCTATGTTTAACTGTGGTGTTAGTTCAATGTGGGAACTTACGTACTTTTTGTACTTTAGCCAGTTGGTTCTAGTCGAGGTCAGCCTGAAGGGGTGCTCGATTACTTTCGGGCTTTGAAGGAGAGTTATTAAAACAGGCGAGTGGTCCGATGATAAGTCCGATAGCGATTTGGCGCTTACTAAATTTCTTGGGATGTTCTTGGTCACAGCGAAGTCAATTAAGTCCGGGAGTTTTCTGGGGTCAGCTGGCCAATATGTGGGGCTGCCAGGGGAGACATAGTCGAGTTTGTTGCTCAAATTTATGATTGCCTTATACAGTTGTCTTCCTTTAGGCGTCACGAGTCTTGATCCCCAGTGCGTGTGCTTGGCGTTGTAGTCTCCTCCTGCTATAAAGCGATCTCCGAGTGAATTGTAGAAGTCCAAGAATTGCTCTTCAGTTATTGTAAAACGCGGTGGGCAATAGACAGCGGCTATAGTGATACTGCCGTTGCCTGCTTGTAGATTTATAGATGTAGCCAGCAAATAATTTGTTGCAAACCTCTGGTGAAAGTGGTGCTTAAGGCGTTCCCTGATTAGGATTCCAGTTCCTCCGTGAGCCTTACCGTCCGGATGATCTGTGCAGTATGAAGTATAACCTCTTATTTGGAAGTTGTATTTACTTGTGAGATGCGTTTCTGCCAGCAGCATTACATCTATTTGGTTTTCATTGAGGAATTGAGTTATTTCAAGTTTGTGCCGTGAAACGCCATTGGCATTCGATTATTTAGATTGTTGGGATGTGAGCAAATTTATTAAAATGTTTTGATTTTGCATAAGGTTTGTCATTGTTGTTTTCATGAATGACATAAATTCCATAATACTCTGTTGTAAAGTCAGCATCATGGTTTTCATGCTGTTTGGTATTTGTCCTATTGCTTGCTGAGGTGTTATTATATTTTGCTCAGAGCATTGAGCTTGTGGGAACCCCGTTTGATTGGCAAGTCCTGATTTTAGGGCACTGGCGTATGAAACTCCCCCATTTGTGTTGAGGGGCCCAAATGAAGATCTGGCTGCTTTCGCAAAGAAAACATTAGGTGTGGTTTGGGATTGCACGTACGCATTTCGTGCATTCTGGGAGCGTGCTTGTTTTGCTTGTTGAATCTGACTCTTAAGCTCTTTATAGACCGGGCAGCCTCTGTAGTTTGCTGTATGGTTATCTCCACAGTTAGCGCATTTCTTTGTCTTTGGGGCTTCTTTGCTTGCAGGGCAAGGTTCGGATTTGTGGAAGCCACCACAAGCTACGCAGACTGAACGAAGCCCGCAGTTGTTTCTGGTGTGTCCATACTCTTGGCAGTTTGTGCATTGCAAGCGGGCCTTAAACAGTAATCCTTCTGTGCAACAGAAATTGCAGTTTATAGATCGGGTGCACTTCATTTTTCTTCAAGGCTCTGCTTTCTGGCTCCAGTTCGACCTTAAAGAGTGGTTGCGGCTTTTTATTTTTGTTGATAATATTAATAATATTTTTGAAGAAGAATCCTTTTTCTTTCAGTGCCTCTTTTACCTCATTGGTGGATACGTCGGGATCTATGCCCTTTGGCACTACTTGCAAGCCCTTGCTACTCTTGAGCTGGTACGTGTAGTAGGGTTTCCTAGCCTCGTATAGGTAATTTGTTACAGCTCTGAATTGATCTTCAGTTTTAGCTTGAAGCTTTGTTTCATAAATATTCCCTTTAACAAGGGGAGTAACATAAAAGTTGTCATTCCCGACCAGCGCAACAATTTTCTTTACTAGGGTATTTGAATTCTGTTCCCTTATGTAAATTGGTGGGGGCTTTGGTTTCTTTTGAACAGCCTGTCCAGATTCGGATTGATTATTATCAATTTCCGACAATAGGGCGAATCTGTTGTTACTAGATGCCCCTGGTTGTTCGCTGCCTTTATTAGGGCAATTTTGTTTTGGTTTATTTCCAACCATTTTATTTTGCGGGCTTTTAACGGCGACCGTTGATGTTGTTGTTGCAGTGGCTGCGGTTGCAGAAATTAACGAGGTCGCAGTGCATGTGGCTGGTGAGCTGTGAGTCGAAGCTGGGGGTGGGGTTCTACACGGCAAGCTCCATGAGGTGGGAGTTGGTGTGAGTAGGGCGGGAGAACAAGACCGTGCTCTCGCACTGTCAATGGTCAGTAGGGCTGAGTTGCTCTTTGAAGAAGTTCTTTCTACTTCTGTATCACGGGTTGAGAAATAAGAAATATAACTGTTTCTCTGGTCTACGGAGCTTCTACGCTCATTTTTTGAATCGCCGCTCATTGAGCTATCACTCGTGGCACTTCTTAGTTTTTATAATAACTTTGCACTAGTTTTTTACATAACACTAATTATTATTTACTGTTTTTAGCAATAAGATTGCCTTTATTACACCCCTCCAGTATTTTTAGTTATTGTTTTTTCACTTTTGAGCGGTTTTTTTCCGGAGCTCGCGCAAAACACGTCTGCACTCTCCGGCTGTTGTTTAATAAATTTAACATTATAAATATTAAATTCCACAAATATTTCCAGACGTTTCCATTAATTTTAATTCGAAATCAATGTCGAAAAATTAAAAGCCGATTTGGTAATAGGTATAGTATTAAATTTTTTTTCCATTTTTTTCTGAATGCACAACATTTGAGAATATTGTGTTAAAATTTAAGATCGATCCGAGCTAAACTTCCGAACTTATGGGCAGTTGAACGTAGGTAACTAAGAGCGTTTTATATTCAATTTTTGGGTGTCCCAAACTTTAAAACGCTCTCCTGAAAAGTTGCCATTTCAAAGTCGGTGTACACTACCTGCAATAGAAAGACAACTTTTGGGAAAGTTTCAAGCAGATAGCTCTAAAACTGAGGGTCAAATTTACGTAGACGGACAGACGGACGGACATGGCTAGATCAACTCTCCTGGTGATGCTGATCAAGAATATACATATATACCTTTTAAGGTCGCAAATGTCTCTTTTACTGCGTTGCAAACTTTTGACTGAAATTATAATACTCACTGCAAGGGAATAAAAAGTAATTTGTTAGAAAATAAAATAGCAATAGTTTAAGAAGAAAACAACAAAGAAAACATTGGTATCGTCCTATTTTTGAATCAGATGAAGTTCGCAAATCTAAATTTAATATATTTATTTAATTAATTACATTAATTATTTACAAGATCATACATTTAAATCTTTGAATAGTTGCATTCCGTATGTATGCCCTAATAATACTTCTTATTGACAAATTTTCAAACTTTTTCAAAACTATTTATATTTGAAAACAGGCCGAATTCTTCCTTTAAAGAGTATGCAACTCTCAATAACAGACTTACCTTAAAAAAACGAGTATTGATCCGTTTTTGGACTACAATAAATGAAATTTTGATCCGATCTCCACAAACCATTTCAAATTGTGGAATTTCGTATTTCGAGCAAGTAATCAGCTGACCATCTCCGATTCCATCTCTGAAAATTGATTCAAAAATTATAGGTTGTTAATAATTTAAAAAGTTGGATAGTTTTGGATATATAAATAGCTTATGTTCAATAGAAAGTATGCTTAATTTATCAAAATCTGGGCTTTCTCTACTCATGGTTTTCTTATAAAACCCGCGATGGCATATAGTTAAAGTATGGTTTCAAAATGTATTATATAAGGTTGTCAAATATCTCACTTCCGTTTTTTTTTGGTTATTGAATTTGGCGGCTTTGTGCACAACGCTACATATCGGTATCGGGCAATGTTATATATCGATTGAAAGGTCTTGACATAACCTACAAATCGACACTATTCATAACATAGTTTGGCTATTGCGTTGAAAAGTTATACATGTGTAACATGAAGTTAGCAAACGCCGAAATTCGCGCTGTTTTAAAGTTTTCCTTCGTAAAAGGTAAATCCGCTAGAGAAACATTCCGTGAGATTAATGGTGTTTTAGGGGATGGTACTCTATCACTTCGAACCGCGGAGGAATGTTTTCGACGATTCAGAGCCGGTGAAAACGTCACCATGGATGAGCTAGCCGGCGGAAGACCTGTGACGAAGAATACCGATCAAATCATGGAAAACATTGAGCTAGACCGGCATGTGACATCTCGTGACATCGCTGAGGAGATAGGAGTTAGTCACCAAACCGTTTTAAACCATCTGCAGAAGGCTGGATACAAAAAAAAGCTGGATATTTGAGTGCCGCATGATTTGACGCAAAAAAACCAGTTGGACAGAATCAACGCCTGCGATATGCTGCTGAAACGGAATGAACTCGACCCATTTTTGAAGCGGATGGTAACTGGCGACGAAAAATGGATCACATACGACGATATCAAGCGAAAACGGTCGTGGTTGAAGGCCAGTGAATCGTCCAAAATAGTGGCCAAGCCGGGATTGACGGCCAGGAAGGTTTTGCTCTGTGTTTGGTGGGATTGGAAGGGAATCATACACTATGTGCTGCTCCCATATGGCCAGACGCTTAATTCTACCATCTGGACAACTTGAAGCTGGCGATCGACCAGAATTGGCCAACAGGTGTTGTGTTTCACCAGGACAACGCCAGACCACACACTTCTTTAATGACTCGTCAGAAGCTACGGTACCTTACTGATGTAAAGTTGGGCCCAAAAGAGGGTTGTGAAAAGTGGATGTCAGAGTTTTTCGCAAATAAGGAGGGAAGTTTCTACGAGGGGGGTATTATGAAGTTGCCGTCTAAATGGGAACACATTATCGAACAAAACGGCGCATAGCTTAACTTAATCCGTTCACTGTATCAATTTTTATAAAGCATTTAATTAAGAGCAAACGAGGACGGAAGCTAACTTCGGCAAGCCGAAGTTTTAATACCCTTGCAGACTTTGCCGAAATTGCTAAAAGTGAAAAAGTAGTGAAAGGAATAAGGTATACATAAGTAAACTAGATTTGCATCGTTTCAAGTTAATTGCTTTTATACTGCAAAAATGTCATATACAAATAGAAAAAAAGGGATACTTTCGCAGCCTTAAAATTAATTAATTAATTTTTCCTATCTCCTTTAAGATATAGACTTCCGAGCGGCAAGCGCTTTTACCCTAATCAAGATATGCGTAAATAAATAAGAATTGGAAAAATTTATGATAGTAGCTTACACACTTCGCGAAATATTCTGATAATCATCAAATTTGGACCGATTTCACCCTATTGTTCCTATGGGGGCTATAGGATATAGACGTCCGATCGGCACGCGCCTTCACCTTGATCAATGTATGCATAAAAAAATACAATTTGGAAAGATTCATGTCAATAGCTTGTATACTGCGCGAAATATCCTAAAAATCATTAAATATTAACCGATTTTACCCTTTTGTTCCTATGGGAGCTATAGGATATAGACGTCCGATCGTCACGCGCTTTTACCCTGATCAAGGTACGCATAAAAAATACGATTTGGAAAGATGTATGTCAATAGCTTTTACACTGCGCGAAATATCTTCCATTCTTGCAAGTTATATCCGATTGTTCCTATGGGAGCTATAGGATATAGACATCCGATCGGGGCGGTTTTCAAACTTGATCTGCGTACACTTGTTTTAGGACGAGTGTGAAAGTTTCAGATCGCTAGCTTTTAAACTGAGCTCGCAAACGGTATTGAAACAGACGGACAGACGGACAGACGGACATGGCTATATCGACTCCCCTATTGATCCTGATCAAGAATATATATACTTTATGGGGTCGGAAACGTCTCCTTCACTGCGTTACAAACTTCTGACCAAAATTATAATACCCTCTGCAAGGGTATAAAAAGCGGATGGGAGTTATTTGACAACATAATATACTACATGTACTTATACATTTGTCTTTTCTATAGAAGCCTCAGCAAGGAGAGTTGACGGCCAGGAAAGTTTTGCTCTGTGTTTGGTGGGATTGGAAGGGATTCATACACTATGAGCTGCTCCCATATGGCCAGACGCTTAATTCTACCATCTACTGCGAACAACTGGACCGCTTGAAGCTGGCGATCGACCAGAAGCGACCAGAATTGGCTAACAGGTGTAGTGTTTCACCAGACCACACATTATCGAACAATATCGAACACAACATTATTTTTAAGCTCAAAAAATAGACTTCTTTATTCTTTTGATGTTTTGAGTATGTTTTGAATATTTTCAAAATTAAACTTCTGTATCCGTCGGTGCGTGCTATGTTAGCTTAAACACTTAGCCGCTTATTTTAGGATTAAAAATAAAAATATCATCAAAACTTAATCCCCACCAATGCATTCAAATGAGGAGGAAATTTAACAATTTTTTCTGTGATTGTCGGTTTAAGACTTTTTGTTTAGATCAAAAGAAGTTTTACCTGCTATTCTTAAAAAATGATTGTTTGCTGAATGCAAAAAAGTGATTTCAGCAGGCTGTGCCCCGCCCCACAGCTATCACAGGCCAGGCATGTTACAGGTTTACAAAGTTAATTATAATATTATTAATTTTTATGATAGGAAAATAAATAAAATGACTATACATACATCGCCTAAATTACCTTCTCTACCGATTCATACACATGCTATGAGTGTACGAAGAACTCGATCATGCCAATTCCCGACTTGAACCAATCGGGAGAGAATAGATAAAAGCGAAGCGGCTGTTTTTTTGTTTTCGAGTTAGTCGAGTGTGAGCCTTGCGAAGGAAAAGACGCAATTAAGAAATAAAGAAACAATTAAAAAAATAAAACAACAGTGCATTATAACTTATTCCAATAAATATTTCAATATTAACACCAAAAGTGTTATCAACATATTGGTAACTCCCGCGTTGAAGAACTCCAGGTTTTCAATCTAATGGTAATGGGGCAAGATAGTGTTCTCTTGTATGTTCCAGATTTAGTCTTTACGACTGCAACTCGAACATTCCCATCTGTTCTGAAGATCATCTCAGTGATGATTCCAAGCAGCCACAACTGGGGTGGCAAGTTAATAATAATAATAATAATAATAATAATAATTAATAACGACGACGTCTCCAGTTCTTAAATTCGCAGATTCCTTTGTCCACTTGGCTCTTTGTTGCAAGCTTGTAAGGTACTCGCGAGACCAATCTCGCCAGAAAAGCTGCTTGATTGCCGATAAGAGTTGTCACATCTCTGTAGACAACTCAGGTTGACTTTCGTCGATGCAGGCAGGCTAGCTGGTGGCAATGTAGCAAGTGTGGTGCCAACGAGAAAGTGGGCAGAAGCAATAGTTTCCCTATCGTTAGGGCTGCAGCTATCAGCGACCAACGGGCGTGAGTTCAGTACTGCTTCTACCTCGAGAGACGAGAACGGTCTGGATTTCATCTTTCTTTAAGGGGACTCCTCGTTCTCGGTTTCAAAAAAATTGATTTTTTTTATTTAATTCGAACCTAAACCTATTCAAGAGTGTTGCTTTAAAATTTCAAGTGAAAATTTTAAAAACTTTTGAAGAAATAGCCGATTTATGGTGGAAGCGTCAGGCGACGGCGAGAGCTTCTCAAAACTATAAAAGCGTTTTTCTCGAAACAGTATTTTTACGATTGTCGCATTACTCAAAAACTATTAATCCAATCGAGTCCAAATTTTAGTACGTTATACTATACATAGATCTTCTTTACTTTTCAACTAGATTTGTGGATTAAAAAAGAAGTAGATTTTCAAAAAAAAATGTTCAAAGGTCCGCCATTTTGTTAATTCTTGTGCGAAAATAATAATCTTAGTTCATTTCAGAGCCAAACATGTACAGTCCCTTGCCATATTATTAGACTCATGCTGCAAATCTTCTTTTACATACTTGATATTTCTTGTTGTTAATATGACCTTTTTGTAGATATGTTGGTAGAACTTGGGTTTTTGAATATCGCGGGCACTTTTATCGTTTGTTTTATAAAATAAAAAATAGACCTCGGTTGAAGGCGGCATTGAAGTTTCGCAAAGAACAGTGCAGCGGAAGTTAGCAGAAGAGGGTCTTATTGGACGTAGACCAGTTGAAGCGTTGAAGCTGTGTTGGCTGCGAAAGGTGGTCATACAAAATACTGATTTTTGCAAAAAAATGTATTTTCATCTAAAAAGATTTCATTTCGATGTAAATTTCTAATTTTCTATGTGACATTTATTGTATTTACGTGTTCTAAGCCAGAAAAAGCATGAGTCTAATAATATGGCAAGGGACAATACTCTTCCTAATCCCGTTGGAAAATATGGAAAATTTTGTTCTTTTTTTAAAGACTTCAAATAAATGGATGCAAAGTTACAAGGCTAAAAAATAATAAATGTTCATTTACCAACCCATTGAAAATCGTCAAAATTTGAAAGCGAGTATGGGGGCGGGGGGTCCCCTTAAGAGGGCGTTGCCCACGATGAGGAGATGCTTAGCTGACTATACAGGTGCTTCCCACAGGTTGACAAAATAGTGTGGTGCGGTGAAGGTACTCCCCCTTTCCGTTAGACGTGATCTCTTGAAGCATTCTTGCCGAACCCACAAAATTTGTTGCGTTGCCGCAGTAGTAGATCAGTGTTTCCAGAGGCCCACGGCGACCGGTGAATCTGCTAAGTTAAAGAAGAAATTAATTAAATGTGAGATCCTTTAAAAGCTCCAGAAGCAGATAAAAAGACATACATTTTGAGTGGTGTTTTTCCGCGGATTCCTAACGATACTCTAATGGGCCCGAAAAGACCGACTCCGCTAACTCTAAATGGCTGATTGCGAAATTTGTGACAACAACCAGGGCTTGTATCGAAAGCAGTGAGTGCATTGACGAACAACAGTAGTACATTTGCCACGAGCGTTAATAAGCCAAATACTTTGATGAGTGCTCGAGGTCCAACGTAACACTTCGTGCGGTGGGGATGCTGAATAATAAGGGTAACTTGGCGTTATGTTCCAACGGAGCGCGCAAAAAGCGGCCACCAACTCGCAATTGCTTTAATGTAAGCTTACCGACTGTTTCCGTGCTTATGAATGTCTAGCTTTTGATACGAATCTTGCAAGTGTAGGTTCCTATATAGTTTTTCAAATTCGAAACCAAATGACTCTCGTTGAAAAGCCTGAACGATATTTAAAAAAGAGAAGGCTAATTCTGTGACTGATGGAGTCAAGCTTGTCCACATAATCAAATTTCGGACATTTATAAAACGAATGATGAATGGAACGATTCGGATAACTTTTAAATAAGATGAAATATGATTTGTAAAGTTGAATTTGAATCAGATTCTATTGGGTTCGGATTTCAGATTGTGCGTCTGGCAGAGTGTTTGAAACTCCACGAAAGGGTGGACCATTGAACCACAAGAACATGCTTAACTCCTTGACAGTACAGCCTCGCGATGGAAGCTCCGCCGAAAGTATGTAGCTAGTAGGCACGTGTTTTAAAACTGCAGTTTGGCCTCGTTGATGAATAGCGGATCAAAAAGTACTATTTCCGAGTCCGACCACATTACTACCTGTACTATACGAACGTTTATCAATTTCAGGACATTGTTCCAGAGTTTAGCACGTAGGTGGGCGGCGCAAAGCTCTAGACGTGGTACGCCCAGACGATTAATAGGCCTTGATATTGCAGTCAATAATGTTTTTGTAACCACTTCTAGGGAAACCACACGAACATAAAGACTGAAACCTTTCATATATCCGTGTATATGAATGGTAACTGTTTGATTTGTGCCGACATGTTAAGGAATTTTTATAGAATCTAATTCTTTAAATGAGGAATGTCGTCGTGACGAGTGGACATAACAAACCTAGTGGGTGGTTAATAGGATGGTATATAGGATGGTATATTCCCGCATAAATTCGAGATACATCTCCTGTACAGTAGGATTAGCTTGCATTCTTTGTTTAAGCGCTAGAAAACGTGTTCTGGTGCTCGATTTGAAGAGAGGGGTTATTAAGGGTTATTAATCAGCCAGATAAAAGTCGAGTTACTGTATCGAGGACTTCCTGTCCTTTTCGCAAACAATTTAAGCAAAGCGGTGAACTTTTCGCAAACTTAAAACGCGATTCGATCGACAAATTTTCGAATGACGAACAAGCTAGCATGTAATGATCTTTGGGTCTACTTTGGTCATTACAATGTGGGTGGTCATAGCGTTTCCCATTGTTCTATCACTGCCCAGAGATTGTAGAGAGTCATAGATTGCAGTGACCGTATCAATAAGCGACCTCAATGAAGTGGCTGAGGGATGAAAAATTGTAGAAATGCTTAACAGGCGCGCTATATTATCGAAGAATATTATTCAAGGGTTTTTTATAATGCTTTTGGATGATTAGGATCTGTTACCTGATACGCCTTGACTGTTCCCAGGGCTTCTTTTTCTAGACTCGATAGGAGATGGTTGAACTTTTCTACATTTGACATTAGTGGATCCACGAAAAGACCCATCAAGTTTATTAAATCGGCATAGTTGCCATGAAATTTTTGTTATTTCATGTGTGCAAACCGACAGAAATAACGACTTGGATAACTCTTCCAAATCCGCACGGCAAGAAATATCAAGAGTGACTTCTTTAATTAAAGATGCAGTTTCCGGCTAAATTGGAGGTAGGACAAATGAATTTGGGGCATGATTTGGCTGGAAAACACTTTGAAGATATGAACCAAATGTTTCAGCTTTGTCTAAGTCGCTTCGGGCCAAGCACCTTTTTGGAGTAATCGTTTCGATCGGAGCGCTTAAATTTGGGTGAGCCCTCCATATTGGATTATTTATACTGGTTTCCGAAAGTTACCGCAGCTGTGCATTTTCTGCCTGTTGCCGTAGAGCAAGGGCGAGAGAGCAACCCGGCGTTGATTTGAAAATCGCGACCTGTTGGTCTGCCAAGCACGTCGCATACGCCTCTTTTCCCGCACCAGCTGTTCGATTTGCCGATTGGATTAAAAGTATTTGTTTGCTTGTACCTCCGTTCCTTGTGGACTGGAGATTTTGGTTGCTGCAGTAGTGCAGTCGATGCCCGATTCCATATTAAGTTGAGGGGAGAGTTCTATGTGAGAACTCACATACTTGTTGTATTAGGTTGTTAAATAACTCCCTTCCACTTTTCTGCCCTTTATTCAATGCTTCATAAAAATTGATACAGTGAACGGATTTAGCTAAAATATGCGCCGTTTTGTTCGATAATGTGTTCCCATTTAGACGGAAACTTCATAATACCCACTCGTAGAAACTTCCCTTCTCTGTTGAGCCCAACTTTACAGCAGTAAGGGCATTCGCCACGGGCAGGAACAGGTGGTAGTCACTTGGCGCCATGTCCGGGCTATATGGTGGATGCGATAAAATCTACCAACCGAGCTACCGTAGCTTCTGACGAGTCATCAAAGAAGTGTGTGGTCTGGCGTTGTCCTGGTGAAACACTACACCCTGCCTGTTAGCCAAATCTGGTCGATTCTGGTCGTTCGCCAGCTTCAAGCGGTCCAGTTGCTCGCAGTAGATGGTAGAATTAGGCGTCTGGCCATATGGGAGCAGCTCATAGTGTATGATTCCCTTCCAATCCCACCAAACACAGAGCAAAACTTTCCTGGCCGTCAATCCCGGATTGGCCACTATTTTGGACGATTCACTGGCCTTTAACCACGACCGTTTTCGCTTGATATCGTCGTATGTGATCCATTTTTCGTCGCCAGTTACCATCCGCTTCAAAAATGGGTCGAGTTCATTCCGTTTCAGCAGCATATCGCAGGCGTTGATTCTGTCCAACTGGTTTTTTTGCGTCAAATCATGCGGCACCCAAACATCCAGCTTTTTTTTGTATCCAGCCTTCTGCAGATGGTTTAAAACGGTTTGGTGACTAACTCCTATCTCCTCAGCGATGTCACGAGATGTCACATGCCGGTCTAGCTCAATGTTTTTCATGATTTGATCGGTATTCTTCGTCACAGGTCTTCCGCCGGCTAGCTCATCCATGGTGACGTTTTCACCGACTCTGAATCGTCGAAACCATTCATCCGGGGTTCGAGGTGATAGAGTACCATCCCCAAAAACACCAGTAATCTCACGGAATGTTTCTCTAGCGGATTTACCTTTTACGAAGGAAAACTTTAAAAACAGCGCGAATTTCGGCGTTTGCTAACTCCATGCTTACACATGTATAACTTTTCAACGCAATAGCCAAACTTGTTATGAATAGTGTCGTTTTATAGGTTATGTCAAGACCTTTCAATCGATATATAACATTGCCCGATACCGATATGTAGCGTTTTGCACAATGCCGCCAAATTCAAAAACCCAAAAAAGCGGAAATGAGATATTTGACAACCTGATATTTAGGCCAGTTAGTTCTGTGCGACGTCAGCCTGAGGGGCTGTGTGATTATATCAGGGCTTTGAATAAGTGTTATTGGCAAAGGTGGTCTGAAGATAGATCAGAAAGCACTTTGGCTCTTATTAGATTGTAAGATATGTTTCTTGGGTTTGCTGGCCAGAATGTTGGGCTTCCAGGGGAACTTAGTCAAATTTGTTTCTTACATTTATAATTGCATTCTACAATTGCATTCCTTTGGGAGTCACAAGACGTGATCCGCAGTGCGTATGTTTGGCATTGTAGTTTCCTAAGTCACTTGATTTTGAACATGTGTTTGCATAGTCGTTTTCATGAATGACATTATTTCCATCCACCTTTATTGCTTTGAACAACGTTTTCAAATCTGCTGTGACGTCATAATTAACACTTAATATGTAATATAACTTTTCTTTTGAAAAATTGTTGGTGTGTCGATATATAATTACGGAATACGCTTTTTAATGCCTTTAACAGGTCTCTTTTTGTTATTTTTTATTTTGTTATTGGTAGACATGACAACATTAAGTTGGCCGGGTAGGTAAATATCCTTAAAAAGGCATTTCGTTGAGCTTTGAAAGATAAGAAGTATCCTTGCTTCAGAAAACGTTATCCTTCATGGATATGAGTCATGATGTGTCATCACATCATATTGGAGTAGGCGTCCACGCCGAATAAGCGACTATGTATAGTGTTTGGTACTAAGACTTCCCATAAAATTGATTTAACTGACATAATTACGCCCAACGTAGTGAATGCCGTTGTCAGGGCAACTATAAATAACATAAAAACACAAAGAGGAACATCAATTTCGGAATGTTTTGACTCGCTTGATATGTCAGAAACTCGCAGCTTAATTTACAGCTAAAGGTTATGATGTTGCCAAATCTGAATAATCAGAGTTTATCGCAAGTCTAAATTTATAAGGATTTAAAAAAGTCGGGAAATAATTTTGTAGTTTGAGGATGATATAAAATATATATTCTTTATCAGGATCAAGAGCCGCGTCGATTAAGCCATGCCCGTAAGTTTTGAGATTTAGCATGAAATTACAAAACACTTTAGAGACCTTGTAGATGCTAGATATTGAGCGGAATATGTCAAAAATACTTTTTCGGTCAATATCTACGGGTGCACCAAATATGTTCCAAATCGCACCATTACTTTAGAACTTGTGACGCCATAAATTAGTTAGATGTACATATTGGTTTAAGGGTCCACTCGGTTAGTTGTGTCAAAAAATAGGCAATATTCAGGAATTTTTTTTGGACAAAGAAAACATAGGTACATTAAACTTTTTAGGTATATTTCTGATATTTTAAAGATGATTATAATTTCGAAAATTTTGATGCATTTCCGGACGCAGGGCACGTAGGCGAAGTAGGCCAATTCGTAAAAAAAGTTTTATGTACGCTCCCTACCTGCTTTGAGTCGGTCGGCTCGGAAACTCATATCTTTTAAACTTTAAGTATTTCGATTTAGTATAATATTCTAGAGCTATCGAAAAATGCAAAAAAAAATTATATTTTTTTAACAAAACTAACCAGAATGAACCCTTAAGTACATCTCGTTGTCTTTAATTAATTTTTTTGTCTGGGTAACAGTTCTTTTTTGTCGTATAATAATCTAATTAATCTTCAACATATTGTTCACATCTGTCTTTTCTTTCTTTGTTATACCCTTCCAGAGGGTATTATAATTTTGGTCAAAAGTGTGCAACGCAGTGAAGGAGACATCTCCGACCCTATAAAGTATATATATTCTTGATCGGCCGACTATATCCTATAGCTGCCATATAACTGATTGATCGGAAATGCCATAACTTTGGTGTTTGTAAAGTTAGGAAGTTGGGATTTTCTATGGGTTTTATTTTATAGTATTTAAATTTTTTTTTTCATTTTTTTTTTTACAGCGTTACCTGAGGAATCTTATTCTTTAACTAAAGCAATTGGATTTTTTCATTTCGGATGATTCTGTGACCGGTAATCGTGTACACCGCAAAACATCTTTTCTTCGAGGCGCCGCCAAAAATTGCCTGTATCTAAGTCAATTTTTAATATTTTTGGAAGAAAAAAATCACACATATTGTTTAAATGTTGGCCAATCACATGCAAAAATTGAGCTAAGACTATACGTATCGCCAATAAAATTTTTTTAAAAATTTCCGATTTTTTACGGAATTAACTATATTACGCGAAATTACGCGGGTCTATCGTATTTTCCTTCCTTACATACCCTGTTTTGCTTGAATACTTTCTTTTGTTTCATTTTTGGAAAAAAAATATTTTTCTGAAAGTTGATTTTTATTTATTTCTTAACCGCAATCCCTCCCTTCTAAATACAATCATGTGTAAGTAGTTCGCGATCCCCTTGGTGCCACTGTAAATTTATCGTATAACCAATTTTAAATCCTTAGAAAACATTAATTTTTTTGCGGTTTCGGTCCAAGATATTGATATTGGTCTGCCTTTTTGTGAAAATAGTGCTTTCATCGCTTGCATCTTGTTAATAATACGAATTTTGAAAAGGCTGGACGCCATTCTGGTACGGATCGGATAAGTACATTTTTAAAAGCAGGTTGTTGCCCTTAGCACGGAATGCTTGGTTCTCTAGTTTTTAGCAAAGGTGAATGCTGATGGTAAATCTGTTGGTTTTTTACATAAAAAAAAAATCACCGCAAAGTCCGAGTACAAATGTATATAATACTAGCAAGGTAGCCCGCAGCTTCGCCTGCGGAAATTAAGATTAGCAATTTCCTAACTATATCGCTTAAAACTATACTTTTGATTAACTTTTTTATTTGCTACTTTATTTAAACTAAAACCATTCCACATTTCCACACCACCATAGAGGTAGAGGTTTTGGCGCGTTTTTTTTTTTTGTGGTTTCCACATGAGGCCTATTCTACAGTGCATTTTAATTAGAAATGTTTAACATTTTTGCAAGACTTCTCTATAAACGATATTTTTTGATTTTCCTTCTGGCGCTAAAATAATTAAAGACTCAGAGGAGCTAACTCTTGAACAGGCCACATAAAACTGACCATGAGAGAAGCAATCGTCCCTTAAATCTAGTCCAGCTAGTTTTAAGGTCTGACCTTGCGATTTATTTATCGTTATTGCAAAGCAAACTTTTACAGGGAACTGAAGTCTTTTAAACTGAAACGGTAGATTTGATGGTATTAGGGGTATTCGTGGTATAAAAACAATTTCTCCTTTGGCACAGCCAGTAAAAACCACAGCTTCGATTAAATTGTTATGAAGAGCTTTTACTTGCAATCTTGTACCGTTACATAGTTTTGGAGGTCTTAAATTTCTCAACAGCATAATTGGTGCACCAATCTTAAGCTTTAGAATGTGTAAGGGAAGTCCAGGTGGATTTTGTTGGTTGAGAAATTCAACCGGAAAATGAACTGCTTCATCAACTTCAGTGACTGAATCAATAGACTTATACGTAACTTCAATACCATCAAATGATTTTAACAGTATGTTATTTATTACCACAGCTCTATCATTTCTAGCAGTTAATATTGCTCTCTCCGAAAACCAATCTAATGATTTGGTTGAGATTTTTGAAATTTCCGGAAATATATTTGATGTGAGCTCCTCAAGGGAAGTTACAACAGTTCCTAAACCTGAAGGAATAATTATTTTTCCTTCGACAGTTGGAAAAAGACCGTCTCCAATTCTCAATAATGTATGTGCAAAAATTCCAGCAGTTGTATCGCCTTTTAAATGCACACGCATGTTTTTTGTTAGGCACAATTTTTGAATAGTAGGCCAAAGAAATGATGATTTTAAGCAGGCTTGTATTTCATCTGCCCTTGTTCCTCGAGGAACTACAGGAAGCGTTTGACGAAAATCTCCAGATAATAAAACCGTCATACCTCCCATTAGAAAATCATAACCACGAATATCTTTCAACATTCTATCCAACGCTTCAAAAGCACTCTTATGAGCCATTGTGCATTCATCCCAAACAATAAGTCTACATTCTTGAAAAACCAATGCCATATTACACCGTTTAGATATTGAGCAACATGGTGTTTCTACATTTATTAAATCCAATGGGAGTTTAAACACAGAGTGGGCTGTGCGTCCCCCATTTAACAGCGTAGCAGCTATACCTGAAGAAGCAACAGCCAATGCTACATTATTATTATGTCGTAATTTTGCTAACAACAAATTCAATAAAAAAAATATTTCACCGTTTTCATTTTGAACACTTTGTAATATTTTTTGAAATGCCATTCTTTGCTCATCGTTAAGGGAATTTTCGTCTTTACTTAATTCGAATTCATTAATATTGTAATTTATTTCGTTTAAATATTCCCTATTTTGAAGTGGTCTACTAACTCTAATCGGTTCGGGCAAACCATAGTCTAATAGACACGTACCTCCAATGGACAGTGTTATATCTTCGATTAAAATAAGACATTTATTAAACACTCTATCCAGTAGATCTTGATTGACTTCTGCCACTATTAGAGAAAACTCGTACAAAATGTCTTCTGAAAAGCTTTCTTTATACATTTCCCAAAGATGTGCGGCATCAGCCATTTGACAATTTACTAACATCACCGCAAATAAATCACGTAATTGAATTGGCGATTTACATAAAGCTGCTTCCTTTAGGGTATATTCCCAGTGTGTGTCATCTTCTAGTAAGCCCAAAGCCTTACATGCCAATTGAAATGTAGCATACGTAATGTTATTAACTGTTTTAAGAAATAAGAATGAGGTTGGTCCCCGCACTTCATGAAGAAGTAGTCTTAGGTAATAGCATTCACTATTTTTAGGGTGTATGGTATACACTCGACCTAAAACATCATCCATTCTAATTCCAGGAAAACCAGGTACAATATTACCTCTCTTTCTCCTTTGGAACTTTTTATTGTTCCACGTGAAATAGGAAGGTACTTCAACATAAAGAAGGGTCCTTGCAAATGAATCCGTTTTACAAAGTTCGAAAAACCCAGTCAGTGTCGTTATTGAAGCGTTGGTTAACTGGTTAACTAATTGATTTTGATTATTAGGATCAAAATATATCCGTTGACCATTTTCCAAATGCACGGCCAAATGTACAATTGCCGGATACCTTTCATGTATGGGGAATGCAAGAATTCTCCACACTGCTTCAGAACTACTGATATATCGACCGCTTTGATATAGTTGAACCTCATTAGTAGGGCTTTCCACAGTAAATGTAGCTTGATCACTGCCCTTATTGATGTATTTGCAAACGTATTTAATGGATTTAATTGAACTACAGAGCTCTACATTAATATGAGCCTCAAAGGTCCGCAGGAGAACACAATTATAGGGCACTACCCACCTATTGTCAATTATGTTTCCATTAATTTCCATGGTGAAGCCACCATCTTCAGGTGCTCTTCGCCTATATTTAGGGTAACCATCTTTTCCAGTAACAGTTTCATTAAGCAACGATCGCGGAAACTTTTTGGAACAATTACCCTCGTTCATACAGGGCGATTTTAGGTTTAAGCGGCCACATGGTCCATGAATCATATTAGCCTTAACAATCTCATATAGGAGAGGATCCTTTTCAGAATCTGGAATTTCTGCACATATAATTGAATCAATTTGTTTAGGCGTGATCTTAGACTTTAACCAAATCAGTATATGTGCATGTGGGAGACCACGTTTCTGCCACTCTATCGTATACATAAAGCATTGCACTTCCCCAAACAAACTATGACTATTAATTAAAGACATTATAGCTTTGACCTTTAAATGAAAGACTCGAGCAATGATATCATGCCGATCGTGAGGCTTCTGCCCTAAAAATAGTGCACTTTTAATTTCTTTCCATTTAGGATTACAGGTAAATGTAATAAAAAGATCAGGACGACCATAATAACGAACATATGTCATGGCATCTTGAGTTTTTTCGTGCATGTACCGTGGCGAGCCAGTAAAGGATGAAGGTAAAATTACCAATTGATGTGAGCTCCTCAAGGGAAGTTACAACAGTTCCTAAACCTGAAGGAATAATTATTTTTCCTTCGACAGTTGGAAAAAGACCGTCTCCAATTCTCAATAATGTATGTGATAAAATTCCAGCAGTTGTATCGCCTTTTAAATGCACACGCATGTTTTTTGTTAGGCACAATTTTTGAATAGTAGGCCAAAGAAATGATGATTTTAAGCAGGCTTGTATTTCATCTGCCCTTGTTCCTCGAGGAACTACAGGAAGCGTTTGACGAAAATCTCCAGATAATAAAACCGTCATACCTCCCATTAGAAAATCATAACCACGAATATCTTTCAACATTCTATCCAACGCTTCAAAAGCACTCTTATGAGCCATTGTGCATTCATCCCAAACAATAAGTCTACATTCTTGAAAAACCAATGCCATATTACACCGTTTAGATATTGAGCAACATGGTGTTTCTACATTTATTAAATCCAATGGGAGTTTAAACACAGAGTGGGCTGTGCGTCCCCCATTTAACAGCGTAGCAGCTATACCTGAAGAAGCAACAGCCAATGCTACATTATTATTATGTCGTAATTTTGCTAACAACAAATTCAATAAAAAAAATATTTCACCGTTTTCATTTTGAACACTTTGTAATATTTTTTGAAATGCCATTCTTTGCTCATCGTTAAGGGAATTTTCGTCTTTACTTAATTCGAATTCATTAATATTGTAATTTATTTCGTTTAAATATTCCCTATTTTGAAGTGGTCTACTAACTCTAATCGGTTCGGGCAAACCATAGTCTAATAGACACGTACCTCCAATGGACAGTGTTATATCTTCGATTAAAATAAGACATTTATTAAACACTCTATCCAGTAGATCTTGATTGACTTCTGCCACTATTAGAGAAAACTCGTACAAAATGTCTTCTGAAAAGCTTTCTTTATACATTTCCCAAAGATGTGCGGCATCAGCCATTTGACAATTTACTAACATCACCGCAAATAAATCACGTAATTGAATTGGCGATTTACATAAAGCTGCTTCCTTTAGGGTATATTCCCAGTGTGTGTCATCTTCTAGTAAGCCCAAAGCCTTACATGCCAATTGAAATGTAGCATACGTAATGTTATTAACTGTTTTAAGAAATAAGAATGAGGTTGGTCCCCGCACTTCATGAAGAAGTAGTCTTAGGTAATAGCATTCACTATTTTTAGGGTGTATGGTATACACTCGACCTAAAACATCATCCATTCTAATTCCAGGAAAACCAGGTACAATATTACCTCTCTTTCTCCTTTGGAACTTTTTATTGTTCCACGTGAAATAGGAAGGTACTTCAACATAAAGAAGGGTCCTTGCAAATGAATCCGTTTTACAAAGTTCGAAAAACCCAGTCAGTGTCGTTATTGAAGCGTTGGTTAACTGGTTAACTAATTGATTTTGATTATTAGGATCAAAATATATCCGTTGACCATTTTCCAAATGCACGGCCAAATGTACAATTGCCGGATACCTTTCATGTATGGGGAATGCAAGAATTCTCCACACTGCTTCAGAACTACTGATATATCGACCGCTTTGATATAGTTGAACCTCATTAGTAGGGCTTTCCACAGTAAATGTAGCTTGATCACTGCCCTTATTGATGTATTTGCAAACGTATTTAATGGATTTAATTGAACTACAGAGCTCTACATTAATATGAGCCTCAAAGGTCCGCAGGAGAACACAATTATAGGGCACTACCCACCTATTGTCAATTATGTTTCCATTAATTTCCATGGTGAAGCCACCATCTTCAGGTGCTCTTCGCCTATATTTAGGGTAACCATCTTTTCCAGTAACAGTTTCATTAAGCAACGATCGCGGAAACTTTTGGAACAATTACCCTCGTTCATACAGGGCGATTTTAGGTTTAAGCGGCCACATGGTCCATGAATCATATTAGCCTTAACAATCTCATATAGGAGAGGATCCTTTTCAGAATCTGGAATTTCTGCACATATAATTGAATCAATTTGTTGAGGCGTGATCTTAGACTTTAACCAAATCAGTATATGTGCATGTGGGAGACCACGTTTCTGCCACTCTATCGTATACATAAAGCATTGCACTTCCCCAAACAAACTATGACTATTAATTAAAGACATTATAGCTTTGACCTTTAAATGAAAGACTCGAGCAATGATATCATGCCGATCGTGAGGCTTCTGCCCTAAAAATAGTGCACTTTTAATTTCTTTCCATTTAGGATTACAGGTAAATGTAATAAAAAGATCAGGACGACCATAATAACGAACATATGTCATGGCATCTTGAGTTTTTTCGTGCATGTACCGTGGCGAGCCAGTAAAGGATGAAGGTAAAATTACCATCTGTCCAAACTGTGCTAAATCTACATCATTCCTACCTATAGCATCTTGAAGATGTATGTAGCTTTCTGCTTTCTGCTCTCAGCTTTTTTTGATTTAGCCGAATAAAATTAAGCCTTTCTGTTTCTATTTTAGCGTACATATCAACCAAAAATTGACTAAAGAGAGCTCTAAAATAGTGCAGGTGATTCCATACATTTTCTCTAAGCATTATTCGGAAACTGTAAAAATCTAACGCTGAGACTGTTTTCTTAACGTTAACGTTAACATTACAGCAAACGGTCATTTAATGCAGTGGTGGCCAGCAGAGGCAGTGCTCACGTACGCTGTCAAGCATAATCATTGTATGTGTGCTGCTTCTGCTGGCCACCACTGATTTAATGGAACGAAAGAAGTAGCAAAAGAAAAAGATGAAATGTTTCCTAAAGAGTTGGTGTTGTTGTACGATGTGGTTTCCTTGCAATTTAAGGGTCGTGTTTTCAAACCGAGTTCTTACCAATCTTGGATTTCACTTTCCAAAAAAAAAAAATGTCATCATCATTTTTGGCAAGAACTGAAGTGGGTTTGAACCCACGACCTACAGATCACATTACATTTATATACAACCTCTAACACCTGAGCTATATTGCCACTTAAATGCATTACAGCAAAAGATCATTTAATGAGAAGTACAAATGTATGCAAAAGGAGAAGATTAAATGGTTGGTTTTATTGTTGTTCACTTGCAATTTTGCTAAAGATGAGAAAAAAAAGAATAAAAAACAAAAAACTTAAATTTTTAAATTTTATTTTTGTCAAAAAATTAACAATTTTGATTAAATTGAAGGTCTACGACCTGGCTTAAGGCACAGGTTCTTAAATCTCCTTTCCATAAGAGATACGTTTTCGTGAGTTTTTTCCAGGTCTGCTACCTTCTTCTTCATTGTTTTTAATTCGTTCTGCATCCTCTTGCACGTTTGCGTCAAAGTTTTTATGGTTTTATTTTGCGTTTTCAATTGCTGGTTAATGTTAACCCAGTTTTGTTGTCGTTTGTTTTTTCCCATAAAATTTTTAGTTTCTTGCTCATCTATTGATTTCACCTGAACACATTGCGCATGTTGCGGTACATGTTGCGCAACGTGTTGCGGGAAATGCTGCGTGAAGTGCTGGACGGGTACGGGTTGCGGGACGTGTTGGCACACAACTGGAGGCGGAACTGCAGCTTGATACGGATACGAATAGCTAGCTGGAGCTGCCGTGTAATTGGGTTGCCATGCAACCCACTGCCCAGCACCATTTCCATGGGGATTCATTTTAAAACTGACAGAATTGCTGCCTAAAAACATATATAAGTCCAAATTTGCCGAATTACGGATGTATGTGTGCGTATTCCATCAGTTTACTTCCCTCTCTTTGAACTTAACCTTTTTGTGCCGAAGATTTTAAATATGGTAGGATCTTTTTCTATAATTATATTAATTTTAATTTTTTTTAAATACCGATCGCTTACATTTTATTTTGCCACATCTTTTGTTTTGCAGTTAAGGGCGATACATTATATTGAAGGACAAAAATAAAAACAAAGTGTTTTTCAAAAACAATCTAAAATTAAGACTCTTCATTGTTTTTGTTTATATTTAGATTAGAACTCTTTATTTTTAATTTTTTTTTTTATTTTTTTTAATTACAAATTGAAATTAAAGAATTAAAATTTTAATTTAACAAATATACATTTTTTTAACATTTAAGCCATGCTATGTTTACTTTCTTCTAGTGATGTTATTGCTTGACAAATAATATTAATGTACTATTACTATTACAACCGAAGAATGTAGAAAAGGTAATTTTATGCACATTGGTAACGAAAGGGTTAATAAAAAATCACATACTGTTGACGATTTAGAAGAAGTTTAAAAGAGAATCCACAGTAGACAACGCTTATAAGGAAAGCAAATATTTATGTAAGAAAAATTAAGAAATATGCCAAAGGAAAAGTTAAATGCGTCCCCAATAATACAATTTCCTTTATTTTTATCTTGGTTAACAATTTTAAGAGGCTGTCCATCTATCACCTAATTACAGTTTTGGCGTTTTTGAGCCCCCAATCCACACATTAAAAAAAAAAAAAAAATTGGCAAATAATGAAGTATTTGTACACGACCAACAGGTTATGTTTCACTTGAATTAATTACAGCAAACGGTCATTTAATGGGGCGTAAAGAAGTATGCAAAAGAAAAAGATTATATTAATAATAAAGACAGGTGGGGGACGCCGTGAATCAAATTGTTTAAACATTTGCATTTGTTTAAACAATATGAGGCACGTGTAATAAAGAGCGTGAGAATCAATTGGTTTGAATATTTAATGTTCTTTTAATATTATCAATGCGATTTGAATTTTAAATGACAAAAATCGGTTACAAAATGTCTTAAATCTGTTGTGGAAATGTAAATTAAATATTCTTTTAGCAAAAGGATATCAGTATTATCTTGATTTTTTGGATATACATATTTCGTGCGTGTATGTGTACATAGCAGAGCGAATCATTGTTTATTTTTGTTTTTTACAAATCCAAAGTTTGTAGATAACTCAACATTTGAAAACAAATGAAAAGATTTGCGATATAATCGATTTTTTAACCGCGCATTTTAAATTTTTTGTTACTGGTATTTTTTATTTTTTCCCCTGCGCGGTCACACTTAAAATGCTACATACACTCATTTACGACTTAATGCAAAGTGCGCCAGCAGAACATACATACAAACATATGTGGAGGCCGTGACGTCACGCATAAGAGAATTGGAAAATATTGGGGACTTGGTTAAGGAGGCTGAATTTCCAAAAAATTTAAATGCAGTTAGTTGCGGCTATGCCATAAGATTATGATCATAATTTTTTTAAACCATTTTAACAACATTTATAACAGAAAAATGGCAAAAGAAAAAATTTAAAAAAAAACGAATCGAATTTTGGGGCACTTTGGGGTCGTTTATTGTTTTAATTTGTACCTCACACACGTCTCCTAATTATTTCAGAATTATGCGGATTTTTCTAGATTTTTATGTCAACCCGCTCTGGTAGGAATTTACCACTGACCCATTTTTTATTCGAAGACTTTTATATATATCGTCTTTGACTTTCAAAGTGAACGGTCGTGTTTTTTTTCTGCGCTTCGAATTTTGTATTTTGTTTTCGTTTATTCCCATCGGTGGGTTTTATAAAAACAACATTAAATTTTCTTTCGGCTATTTAAACATAAATTTAAACTCCGTTCGCTTCGCGAGTGCACTTTGTATTGATACTAATAAATTGTTTTAGTTTTTCGTAATTCTTATCTGTGTTTTCTATCCTATTTATATCCACGCTGTTTCTCTTTTGTGCATGCACTTTAACTTATTTACGCTCCCGCTCTCTTGCTCTCTTTGCTTTTGAAAGTTCTAAGCGTGCAGTTTCTGCGCTCTTGCGGTACTTATAACTGCTCGCTTATAAATTTCAATTTCGCTTTCTTGGTACAGTGGTAAATAAATAAAATGAATAATAAAAATTTAGTCTGCTTCTGCAAAAAATGCAGCCTCGTAATCAGGGCTGACCAGTCTAATATGACTTGCTGGCTGTGTGAAAATATGGTGCACACCAAGTGCGCCGGTTTTACTGGCCGGACAAGTGATGACCTTTCAAAGGGGCCCAATTTGCAGTTTTGTTGTGACGCTTGTGTCGAGGTTGCGAACGAGATGAAATCGTTCATGCGCCAAACTAAAGGCGGCCTGATGGGACTGATTAGCTGTTTCGGAGTGGCTAGAGATAGTTTTCGCCGAGCTGATGATCTCCTATCTGCGCTGGACTCGCAGTTTAATAGTCGTAAGCTATTAGAAGAGTCCCCTAAGCGCAAAAAGGCCGCTGGTGGTAAGGAGCAAAAGGGGAACACCCCGCAACCGAAATCAAAAGAACAACAGAGCATTCCGGCGGATCAGCAGCTGATTTCAGCAAACCCTCAAATGTTGCTAAGATCAGCAGCTAAAAAAGATTCGGTATCCGAACAATCCGTTACAGAATGCATGCAACCAGGGACTTCTAAGAATTCCGATTTGTCCGTAGTGGTTTCACAATTAGTGGATCCACCTATCTCTCAGAATGTAGTATCACCACCACAAGGGACTACTGAGTCCGGACAACCGGCTCAAGTTGGTTTTGCAGAAACAATGTCTGCTCCACCAAAATCCCTTTTAGTGGTTCCATTAAAGAAACAAATTTTCGTTTCTCGGCTTTCCCCTGATCAAACATCTTCTGATGTATTGTCTTATATACAAGACAAAACTAAAGCCGATTGTAATAGTGTAAAGGTGGAAAAGTTTAAGTTTTCTTATGCTAGAGACATTTCATCTTTCAAGATAACTGTCCCTAACGAGCTTTTTGAAGCCATATGCTCAGGCGACTTTTGGCCGGATAATATGGTTGTAAAAGAGTTCGAGGCTAAGATAAAGAAGAAGGGGCCCGTAGGAGTAAAACTTCCTAGTCGAGGCCAAACCAGTGTACCAATTTCAAAAAACTAACTTCTAACCTCCTTCTTTCCTATCAGAATGCAAGAGGTTTGCAAACTCACTAAATTGTATTCTGATAGCCTTTCCTTTGCATCTCATATTATTGTGTTCACAGAAACCTGGTTAAAGCCGGAGATCTTTAGCTCCGAAGTTTTTCCAGGTAAGTACACAATATATAGGTATGACCGTCCCTCTAGACGGGGAGGTGGAGTCTTAATTGGAGTTGATTCAAACTTCCCGTCTGAGGAGTTATTTTTTGATGAATTCAATACCATTGAATTTATTTGTGTAAAGTTATCGCTTCCTGGTAACTTTATATACATAACTTGCTCTTATATTCCGCCGTTGTCTGAACTTCCTGATTATTTAAATCACCTATCCGTTATTAAGTCCGTTGCAAATAAGCTTTCCGATAGGGATCAGTTGATAGTTCTAGGTGATTTTAATATACCTGGAGTTACTTGGTCCACTGAGGATGGATCGAATGTCTTACTACCTATAGCACAACATGATTTTATTGATGGCCTGCTTGACATATCTCTATCTCAAGTAAACCATGTTCGAAATTCATTAGGTCGCCTACTTGATTTGTGTTTTGTATTAAATCCTGAAGGTGTGTTTCTGTCCAGAGTAGCACCACTCACGCAACCTGAAGATCCATATCACCCAACAATCGAACTTTCATTTGATACGGGTAGAGTTATAGAAGAAAAATCAGAAAAATCCAAACGAATACATTGTTTTCGCAAGGCAGACTTTCTGAGGCTAAATAATTTTATTTCTGGCTTTAATTGGTCTGATCTTTACTTATGCAATAATATGTCCGATGCAGTTAATGTTTTTTATACTGCAATAAACTCATTTTTTAATTCCTGTGTTCCGTGGTACTATCCGTCAACTTCCAATAAATCACCTTGGTTTAGCAAAGAGTTGACACACTTAAGAAATGTAAAGTCCAGACTTTTTAGGAAATATAAAAATACCGGTTCTCAATCTGTTTTTACTAGATATCTAAGTGCTCGGTCAAGATTTACCGTGCTTAATGCTCAGTGTTATAATAGTTACTTAAACCGTTGTAAGGTCCAGTTCTCTCAGGACCCGAAACAGTTTTATAATTTTGTTAACACCAAGCGTAAATCTAATTCTTTTCCTTCCTCGCTGTCGTTCGAAAACATGACGGGAACCACAGATCAGGACATAGCCGATATATTTGCCCAATTTTTTCAAACGACTTACTCTACTTTAGATTATTCATCTCAGCCTTATTCTTACACCATGCCCAAGTCAAACCTCATATTCTGTCCCACTTTAACAGAAAGCTCTCTTCTTTTGGATCTTCTTCGTATTAAGCCTGTTTATTCGCCAGGGCCCGATGGTATTCCTGGGTGCGTGCTTAGGTATTGCGCTAAGGCCCTGTGCAAACCTCTTCACAAGTTGTTTACCTTATCTCTAGAAACGTCCCAATTCCCAAATATTTGGAAGGAATCATTTGTTATTCCTCTTTTCAAAAAAGGTAACAAGTTAGAAGCCAGTAACTACAGAGGTATTTCTAAGTTGTCAGCTATTCCTAAGCTTTTTGAAAAAATTATTACTCCTCATTTGCAGCACTTTTGCAGATCAATTATTTCTCCGTGTCAACACGGATTTATTAAACGTAGATCCACAATTACAAACCTTCTAGAGCTCACTACATTTGTGATAAAAGGCTTCAATAGTAGTTTTCAAACAGATGTCATTTACACTGACTTTAGTAAAGCATTTGACTCTGTAAATCACTTACTTCTTATTCATAAACTTGACCTTTTAGGTTTTCCAGTTGATCTGCTTAAATGGATTTCAAGTTATCTAAATGGCAGGTCACAAAGGGTCCTTTTTAAAAATTCAATTTCTGAAATTCTCCGTGTTACCTCCGGTGTCCCACAAGGGAGCCATCTGGGTCCGTTACTTTTTTACATTATTTATTAACGATCTTCCCTCAATTATAAGTCATTCTCGCGTACTTATGTACGCAGATGATGTTAAGTTGTGCCTGCAGTATAAGGACATTTCCTGCCATTTAGACTTGCAATCCGATCTAGATAATTTTCAAAACTGGTGCCGAGATAATTTACTAAATTTAAACGGCTCCAAGTGCAAGCTGATGACTTTTTATCCGGCTAATCCGATATACGCGACTTACACGTTAAGTGGCAGCTCTTTGGATAGAATAACTCTTGTAAACGATCTTGGCGTTCCTTGGACCCTAAACTAAAATTTTCTAATCACATTTCGACCATGGTTAATAAAGCCAGAGGAGTGCTTGGATTTATTAAAAGGTGGTCAAAAGAATTCGATGATCCTTATTTGACTAAAACTTTATTTATTTCGCTAGTCCGTCCGATTCTGGAGTATGGGTCTCCCGTCTGGAGTCCACAATACGGAATACATATTGGTCGTATTGAATCTGTACAAAAAAACTTCCTTCTTTTTGCTTTATGGCGCCTAAACTGGGATGCAAATCTTTTCTTACATTCTTATTCTAGTAGACTTCTTTTGATTAATTTACCATCCCTAGCCAACCGTAGAACGATGCTTGGTACTATCTTTATTTATAACCTTATACATGGTGATATTGACTGCCCCGACTTGTTAAGTCGGCTAAACTTTTCTGTGCCAAGTAGATTAACTAGAAATTATATTCCCCTAATTTTAAATCATTGTAGATCTAACTATGCCTTGCATGAGCCTTTCAGAGTATTATGTTCTGACTATAATAGACTTTTTCCTGTAATATCAAATCTTGACTCTCTCTGCCGCTCCTAAAACGATTAATACTTTGCTTCATTGGCACAAGATTGATCTAACTATTACTTTTTTCCCCGGACCTTTACCTTTATTTTCCTATCTCGCGTCTATCCTATCGCGAATCGTGCCGTACGATACACGGCTGCGCCCCTCGGTCGGTTGGGCGGGTAAGTGGGCCGTGGGACTCCGCGCGAAAAAAAAAAAAAAAAAAAAATAGTAGTTTAGATAAGGCGTTGTTCTTATATATTTTTAGTCATGAGTTGATCAGCTGTTTTAAGACCAAAATTCCGATGGATTATCCGAGAATTTTTTACGTCTGACTTTCAGGCTAAATTTTTTGATTTCGGGCTTGAGCAAAGTCAAAGTCAATGAGAATAAACAATTCGCCTTTTTGAAATAAATATTTTAATTCAGGAAAGCATAAAATATTAAAAAAAGAACCAAACCTTTTTTGTTTTTGCAAAAGGCCTGCGAACAGTATAGTTAAAAATTCACTTTGACTATGAATGGTGACAGATCGATTTATTTACGAGTTATAAATTTGTTTGCTTTTGAAAAATAGAAAAATATATGAAAATGCAGTTTAATACTGATATTGAGCTATCTGACCTGAAAGATAGAAATTAAAGCTTTTGTTGATGTGAGAGAGAAAAATTAAAGCATTTGTTGAATCACTATGTTTGTTGACGAGGTTTACAGGGGAATACCAAATTATCGGTTGATAATGAGCGAGAAGATTCCATTCTAAATCAATGACGAAAAATCGATGTAAATCGACTATGAGTGGGACCGACCTTGATGAAAAATTGTACTAGCTTAAGAATGTAAGATCCACGCATTACAGTAAATGGAAAAATCCTAATAAATTTATAATATTTCTGTTTGATTTATTTTTATCATATGATGTTCATAGTCTAAAAGTATTTTAAAAGACCCTGTGTTTAGAACTAAATCACAATTATTTGAGGTAATACTAATTTGTTGAGCTGTTTAATTTAACTATGTGTACGAGGGTGGTCCGATAAGTATTGACCCTCCAAAAGAAAAACGAAAATTTTGGAAATTGGCGATTTATTTCTCAACATAATCTCCTTTTAGCTCGATACACTTGACCCAGCGATGCTCCAACTTCTTTGAAAAATATATTTTCTCGAGGTCTGCAAAATAGGACTCTGTGGCGGCGACGACCTCCTCATTCGATGCAAATTTCTGTCCAGCGAGTGACATTACCAAGTTTGGAAACAAAAAGAAGTCACACGGGGCCAAATCTGGAGAATATGGTGGATGGGGTAGCAGTTCGTAGCCCAATTCGACCAATTTGGCCTTGGCGAGGGCGGAAGTGTGAGCCGGTGCGTTGTCATGATGAAGAACACTTTTTTCTTCGCCAAATGGCGCCGTATTTTCTGCAATTCGGCGGCAAATCGGCCCAATAATTCGGCGTAGTACAGCCCTGTGACCGTTTTGCCCTTCTCCAGGTAGTCGATAAAGATCACACCTTGTAAATCCCAAACAAGAAAGGAAGCAAACTTCAGCAAACCGATGTTTATATACCCTTTCAGTTGTTAAAAATCGACAACAATTTAATTTGTATGCCTATTATTAAAAATAATGAAGCTATGTCGATTGACGGACGGACAGACGGACATGGCTATATCGACTCTCCTGGTGATGCTGATTAAGAATATATATACTTTATGGGGTCGATAATGTCTCCTTCACTGCGTTGCAAACTTTTCGCTGAAATTATAATACCCTCTGCGAGGGTATAAAAACGGTGGCCATCACCTTTCCGGCCGATGGAACAGTCTTCGCCTTCTTCGGAGCAGGTTCGCCGGGTGAAGTCCACGGTTTCGACTGTTCCTTGGTCTCTGGTGTGTACCAGTGGATCCATGTTTCGCCGACGGTCACGAAACGACGCAGAAACTCCTTCGGATTGCGCTTAAACAGCGTCAAACGCTGCTCTGAAGTGGTCTAACGGATTGGATTTTTGTCACGTTATCCTCCGTTTTTTTTTGTGCGTAGCCAGAGAGACATTAAAGACTGGGAAAGTTTGAAGTTAGCCTTGTCACTGGAGTTGGGAGTGCAGGTATCTACAGCCGAGATTCATCGCAGGTTGCGAAAGCGTCGTCAAGCTAAGGGTGAATCATTACAGGAGTTTGTTATATGCGTTAATGGAGATAGCTAAACCGATACTTTTGGAGGATGAAAGTATTTCGTAGAAGGTATCCCAGCCGAATAAATCCACACTGCATCAGGCTAAAAATCTGAAAGACATGAAGTGGCAGATCGAGGCATACAAAGTGGCCAGAAGTACATATAAGCCAGAAAGCAAGCATACTTTTCAGGGTGGTAATGAGTCAGCCCAGGAAAAGACAACAGAGTAGGTTAGAAAATGTTTCAGATGTGGAGATCCATTTCATATGAAGAGAGATTGTCCAGTGCAAGAGAAATGTTTTAAATGTAATCGGCCAGGACACCGAGCAGCGCAGTGTAAAGCGAAGGTTCGAGTTAAAACAGAAGAAAGAACCAATGTGGTCCAGGCAGGGTAAGTAAACCCAAAGCAATCTCATGCACCAGTTGCTTGTGGTTTGGAGGTAAAGATACATGTTGAATTTAAAGCCCTTGTAGATACAGGAGCAGAACTATGCCTAATGCGTAGGCGTGTATTTTTAAAACTGAGTGTAGGCGTTGGCAGTTTGATGGGCAGGCAAAGAGTTTCAACAGGAATTGGAGAAAGTCAGGTGCTAACTTTCGGCAGCTTCAAAGCGCCAATGTCGCTGCAGAAGTAGAGTTCTTGGTGGAGAATTATAAGCCGATAAGAAATCTGAGTTCGCCACTGGAGATGAAGATTTTGTTGACATACGAGTTGCCGGTATTTCAACATAACCAAAAGATAGTCGATGACCAGGTGGTGGATTCTTTCACGTTTCTGTGTCACCAGAATCTCAAAAGTACACATCGTTTGTAACCATGAGTGGGCAGTACGAGTTTATGTTTGTACCTTTCGCCATCACGAACTCCCCAGCGATGTTTACTAGGTTTATAATGGCAGTCCTACGAGATGTGATAAAAGACGGTGATGCAGTAGTGTATATGGATGATGTGATCATTGCTAGCAGGAGAGCTGAACAGGGCGTGCAGAAATTAAAGCGAGTCTTGAAGGTGGAAGAAAAAAGCAGTTTGCGCATTATTTGGAGCAAGTGTCAGATATTAAAGAAGAGAGTAGAAAAGGTCACAATCAAACCAGGTGAGGAGAAAAAAAGAGCGGTGGCTGATTTTCCGTTTCCTCGCGATAAAAAGGAAATCCAAAGGTTTGACGTCGTATTTCCGAAGGTTCGTAGAAATGCCTTGTGTTTATGTAAACACATGCAACAAAGTGTTATATCCCTTAAGTACTCTTGGTACAGTGGGTATTGGTTATATGTGTAAATACTACATCTTCATCCTTTTAAAAAATAACGTGAAAAAATTAAGTTATTTTCTATGTATTATGTTTAAAGCTTGGAAATTGGAAAATTTGGAAAATTTAAAAATGTTTTCATTATATATTATTTTTGTTGGTTTCTATATATTTTTTAGAATCAGAAAAAAATTTATATTTGTTTTATATTTTTTGTATATTAGAATATATCATTATAACTTATTTGGACCATTGCACAGTGGTCGAGCTTGTATGGAGCCGTTGCCATAAATACTTCTAGAAGTGCTACGTTATGAAACTTTTACCAAAAATCTAAAAAAATATTATAAATATATGTTAGAAAAATTGGCCAGATCGGACCACTATAGCCTATAGCTTCCATAGGAACGATTTTCTCAGTGGTTGCGTTCACATGAGAGAGCAGTCATTACTTCATTACTTGTAATCGTAACAGTCTGAACTTTTTAATGTAAGTTATTTATAAATTGGAACTGTAATATAAAAGTATGGAAGTGATTACTCACTCCACCTCCCACGCCCATCTTCCCAAAAAAATTTATAACAAGCAAAACGAACAATAATAAAAAATTTTATAATAATTAAATGGTTTCATCAAGTAACAAAATATTTGACTCTAGTGGAGTTGACTTTTCCTTATAATTTACTTTTCTTTTGTCTTCTAATAAATGGATCGGAACTTAAAAGCAGTCTGTTAAATAAGTCTGTATTTGAGGCGATCCTTGAAATTTTGCGTGTATGTTGGAGTCGGAATTTTGTAATATCCTTAATTCTTGCTTCAGCGGCTTCTTCTGAAAGTTCTCCAATCGATTGTTTATCAAATTTTGTTGGACATCAGTAATTACTTGTCGTAATTTTCCAGCGAGTATGCCTTTTTTGGAGCACCATATATTAAAAATATATAGGCGTACGAACACACACTGACTTATGTTGCCTATGAAATTAAAAATTGTTATACACAATGTAAACCACAAGTAAAGACGAAGACAAACACACAAAACAAACACAGGGGCTCTGCTGGACAAGTTTGACCTTGAAGAAATAAAAAGATGCGTTAGATTATTGATTGTTACACACACATCTGCAAGTTTCTGCAGCTGACTTAAACACTTTTATTAAGTAAAAACTCTGATTAATACAATGAACATAATATCTATGGGGGAATTGGGGGAACACAACTAAAACTTTAGGTAAACCTAAAAAAGACGTTCACAAAATACACAACATAAGTCAGTGTGTGTTCGCACGCCTATATATTTTTAATATATGGTGCTCCAAAAAAGGCACACTCGCTGGAAAATTACGACAAGTAATTACTGATGTCCAACAAAATTTGATAAACAATCGATTGGAGAACTTTACCTTCAACTTCAAAATTGCATTTGGAATAATGAAAATCGGATCACTATATCAAACGTTTGACCACTTTGAAGCGCAATTTTGTTTTGTAAAAATTCTTGCTAAGTACAGCTGCGCTGCAAAAATGTACACATGATCACGCTTTGCATTCTATTTTTAGAAAGTCCCGTTAGATTTCCAGACAAAACCGGTTTGCCATCAAGAAGTTTGAACATTTTAGAGACAATTTGCTTGCAATTTTTTTCTATTCGTTGTTATCACTTTTTTTGATTTTTGGCCTCTGGCGGAACCACTGTGCATTGCTATTTATTTAGTTGAAAATTATGAATAAAAAGTCTTTAACCTATCCTTACTGTATGTTTTTTATTTCTATCATCAGAGATTATGATGTTATCTCTTTCTCCGATGTCTTTAATAGTGTAGGGACCTGTATATTTGAAATCTAACTTGTATCCAGTTTTGTTTTTAAGCAAAACTAGGTCTCCTATGTTGATTTGAATATTTATAGTTTTCCTATCATATAATTCATTATTTTTTGTCTTATTGTCATCTATCATTATTTTGTGTCTTTTGTTAGCTATTTCCAATCTAAATTTAGATTCCTTAGCATAGTCATCTTCATTGTAGAATGGTTCTATTCTATCTATGCCATTAAATTGAATTGGTAAGTTGATGCCTTACCAAAAAATAACTCAGATGGACAATAATCATGTGCCATAGAGGGTGTCGTATTGAAACAGTATACGAAATATTACGTATGGCTATACGTCCCAATCAGATTTATCTACTGAAATGTAGGATCAAATGAATTTATTAAGGGTTCTATGGCTTCTTTCGACTTTTCCAACTGTTTGGTGGCGGTGTGCAGTAGATGTTATATTGTTTATTTTTAAGTGTTTGCAGAAGTTATTAATTATTGAGTTTTTATATTCTGTTCCCATGTCCGTTATGAACGTTTTTATTGGACCGTAGTTCAGAATAAATTCTTCAAAAATAGCTTTGACTACAGTTTTTGCATTTTTATTTTGTATTGGTATGGCTACTAAATATTATATTTGGTCAAATCGCATATTAGTGCATATTCGTTGCCATTGTTCGATTTTGGTAGTGGACCAATTTTATCCACAAACTCACTAAGAGCTTTCGATAGGGTGAAAGCTCTTAGTGGAGTTTCAGTTAAAGTTAATAGGGTCTTGGTGTGTTTAGTCGTTTTATACTTTTGGTTTTTAGGACATTATTTTTCCAATAATAGTGTCTCCTGACCTTGGCCAATGCCTGTATGACCTCCTTGTATTGGATCATCATGGAATGTAGACAATATAGCATATTTTTCTGTGTTATTCGTTATTAGGGTCACCGGGTTGAGAGGCACTACTCTCAATGATTTCAATATCTTATTGCACACTTTTTTTTTAAATTATCAACTGAAACATGTTCAAAGATATTTTCCCACGGTGCCAGACCTTTGGTGACATACCATATACGAGGGTGGTCCAATAAGTACTTAGCCTCCAAAAGAAAAACGAAAATTTTGGAAAAGTGGCCATTTATTTCTCAACATAATCTTCTTTTAGCTAGATACTCTTGACCCAGCGATGCTCCAACTTCTTTAAACCGTCTCAAAAATTCGTTTTCTCGAGATCTGCAAAATAGGCCTCTGTGGCGGCGACAACCTCCTCATTCTACGCAAATTTCTGTCCAGCGAGTGACTTTTTCCAGTTTGGAAACGAAAAGAAGTCACACGGGGTCAAATCTAGAGAATATGGTGGATGGGGTAGCAGTTCGTAGCCCAATTCGACCAATTTGGCCTTGGCGAGGGCGGAAGTGTGAGCCGGTGCGTTGTCATGATGGAAGAGCACTTTTTTCTTCGCCAAATGGGGCCGTATTTTCAGCAATTCGGCGGCCAATAGGCCCAATAATTCGGCGTAATACAGCCCAAACGCGGCACCCATCGTGCCGACAGCTTTTCATGCCCAAAATTTCAGGCAGGATATGACCGACACGGTCTTTTGACATGCCTACTGTTTTAGCTTTCTCGCGTATCTTCAATCGGCGGTCTGCCAATACACTGAGTCAAGGAGTACAAAGGTTTCTCTGTTCAAGTTGCAAACCGGCCTTGATATGCGTGTTTCGAGCAATGCAGAGTGAAAAGAAATTGATTGAAGAGTGTTTGATTTCCGGGCTAGACGAAGAAAGAGAGAAGTTCCGAGGGAAAGCAAGGCAAAATTTTGTTGCTCTTTATTCAATGCTTTATAAAAATGTATACAGTGAACGGATTTAGCTAAAATATGCGCCATTTTGTTGGAAAATGTGTTCCCATTTAGACGGCAACTTTATAATACCCCCCTCGTCGAAACCATTCCACCGCGGTTCGAAGTGATAGAGTACGATCCCCTAAAACACCATTAATTTCACGGAAAGATTCTCTAGCGGATTTACCTTTTACGAAGGAAAACTTTAAAACAGCGCGAATTTCGGCGTTAGCGAACTCCATGTTTACACATGTATAACTTTCAAAGCAATAACCAAACTTGTCGCGTCGTTTTGTAGGTTATGTCAAGACATTTCAATCGATATATAGCATTGCTTTGCACAAAGCCGCCACAAGATATAAAGCGTCTAGTTACTACTAAAGCTCCTGGCATGGAAGCGATTGATCGCAAAGTAGCAAAGGCTTTGCTTAGCTCAGTCATTGCGCTGTCTCCTCCTTAATGCTTGCTTTAACCTTGGTCATTTGCATCACCTTGGAAACGTGCATTAGTCACAATGGTGGCAAAAAAATAAATTCCTGCCCGGAATCCTATAGATCGATTAGTTTTCCAAATCACCAGTTTGGTTTCCGTAGTCGCCATTGTGCCATCGAACAAATGCATAGTTAACCATGTTTTGGGATAAAATTCCTCAACCACTGTTTAAGATTGAGCTGGCCCCAGAGACGAAACCTCTAAAGAAAAATGCAGTGCATCCTATTTACAATCTGAAATATCTCCTTCACCGAAGAATCACCGAAGAGGAAACGCATAAGCGGAACGGCCCCGTACAGTGTACAAACTGCCAGGAGTTCGGGCATACAAGAACCTACTGCACCCTGCGTCCAGTTTGTGTCGCCTGTGGAGATTTGCATTGCATTGAAGCATGCCTGGGAAACAAAGAAGACCCTACTCTGAGGAAATGCAGTAACTGTGGGGGAAATCATACTGCCAACTACCGGGGCTGTCCCGTCTACAAAGAACTCAAGAGCCGCCTAAATCAGAGACGTAGTAATCCACTCGCCCCTCAACACTCTGCCCAACCAAACATCTTCACATCTTCAACAACCACTCCTGGTGTCTCCTTTGCCAACGCACTCCGATACCCTGGAATCTCACAAACATCTACCGCCCAACCTGCAGCATTGCGTCCACAGCCACCCATATCAAATCTAAATGATTTTCCGCTCTTAAGCCAAAATGGCCAAACAACAAGTCAACCTTCCACGCAGCAAAATCAAACTCTTCCCCCACAAACACTTAGCGGTCTAGAATCTACACTAGCTACTCTTGCAAACGTCATGATGACGATTCAAAGTTCCCTTCAAGAACTACTGCGAAACCAGAGCCTTCTAATGGAACTCTGAAAGTCTGTATAAATGGACTCCTTAAGAATATGCTTCTGCACAAAAACGAACTCCTACAGTTCCTAAACAGCCACAATATCGATATCATGCTACTTTCTGAAACCCATCTTACTAATAAAAACTACTTCCAATATCATCGGATATATATTCCACGCGACCAACCACCCGGACGGTAAAGCACACGGAGGTACCGGTATACTCATAAAACAACGCATAAAACATCATCCCTTGGAGACATTCGCTACTAACTACCTGCAGGCCACATCCCTACGTATAAACCTAATTGGCGGCCCACTTGCCCTATCCTCCATAAATTGCCCCCCACGCTTCAGTATTGCAGAAAATGAGTTTATGAATTTCTACAACTCACTAGGACGCTGCTTTATAGCTGCCGGTGATTATAACGCAAAGCATCCCCACTGGGGATCTCGTCTTATCAACCCCAAAGGCCGCCAATTATACAACGCTATTATCACTCCTGGTAATACGCTTGACTTTGTATCACCAGCTAGGCCTACATACTGGTCCACAGATCCAAATAAACAACCTGACATTATCGATTTCGCTGTTATTAGAAGAGTCTCGCACAGGCTGATAAAAGTAAAAACCTTAGAAGAGCTTACATCGGACCACTCGCCAGTTCTCCTCTGTCTATCTGAAGAGCCGCAGCTTCTGGAACGCCCCCAACATCTAACATCAAACAAAACAAACTGGCTGAAGTACAAAAAATATGTAAGTGCACACATCGAACTTGATCCTGAAATTTCCTCTGAATCTGACATTGATAAGTCGCTTAAACACCTCACGGACGTAATGTCCTCTGCCGCCAAACATTCTACGCCAGAACCCTCATCCACAAACCCGCTAAGAACTGGACGCTCAAGTATCCAGATCGAGTCTCTCCTACTTGAAAAACGTAGAATTCGCAGAGACTGGCAGACTCATCGGTCCCCAGCTACTAAGAAAAGACTTAATGAAGCATCTCGAAAATTGTCGAAGGCCCTCTCTACCGAAAAGAACCAGGCCCAACGGGCCTACATTGCGAAACTATCCCCGACGGGTAATAAATTCCCACTATGGAGAGCTCACCCAAACATGGAACCACCAATAGATCCCGATTGGCCAATTCGATCACAAACAGGTGCCTGGGCGCGCAGTGACGAAGAAAGAGCTAACACTTTTGCCCATCAATTGGAAAACGTCTTCAAGCCTCACCCGCCATCCAACCACTTCACTCTACCGAATGTCTCGCTAGCGTCGCCGTCCTCCCCAGTTACCCTTGAAACCAGAACATACCTTAAGGCTATTAAAGAACACATAAACCCAAAAAAAGCTCCTGGTCACGATTTTATTTCTCCAAAAATGATAATTGAATTACCTGCATGCGCAGTCAGATGCATCGCATTTATATTTCCCTCAATATTGAAATGGGGCTACTTTCCTGACCAATGGAAAAAGTCTGTCATTACAATGATCCCGAAGACACAAAGATCCCAGGAAAAGACAAATCCCAGCCTTCGTCGTACCGGCCCGTCAGTCTGCTCCCATGTCTATCAAAGCTATTTGAAAAACTGCTTCTTGTTCATCTAGTAACACATCTTCAAAACAACAACGCGATCCCTCTGCACCAATTCGGATTTAGGGAAAAGCCTGGAACTATCGAACAGGTAAACCGCTTAACATCTGAAATTCGCACGGCCTTCGAACACAAGCAATATTGCAGTGCCTTATTGGATCGACGGTCTGGTATACAAAATCAAAACCCTCCTACCGGAAAACACTCACAAGTTGCTTGAGTCATACCTCAGAAACAGAGTTTTCACCGTGAGATGTAAAACCTTTACTTCAACCATCCGTAACATCGAAGCTGGAGTACCCCAAGGAAGTGTGCTTGGACCAATCTTGTACATCCTTTACACGGCAGACATTCCAACAAGCCGCCAGACCCTCATCTCAACCTTTGCTGACGACACTGCCATTGTCAGCCGCTCGAAATGCCCAAAAACAGCTACAGCCCATTTAAAAGAACACCTGGTAGCTGTAGAAAAATGGCTCGCAGACTGGCGTATCAAAGTCAATGAGCAAAAGTGTAAGCACATTACAGTTACACTAAACTTGTCGAAATGCCCACCACTGACGCTAAACAACAAGCCGGTTCCACAAGCAGACGAAGTCACCTATCTCGGCATACACCTAGACAGGAGGCTTACCTGGAGAAAGCATATAGAAGCAAAGAAGACCCATTTAAAACTAAAGGCCAGCAGCCTTCACTGGCTCATGAACTACCGCTCCCCCCTTCCACTCGAATATAAAGGACTACTGTATAACTCGTGCTTAAAGCCGATCTGGACCTACGGTTCCGAGCTCTGGGGAAACGCAAGCAGCAGCAATATAGAAATTATTCAAAGAGTACAATCAAAGACCCTACGAACAATAACTGGAGCCCCCTGGTACATCCGCAATGCAAACATCCAGAGAGCCCTGGATATAAATCCCGTAAAAGAAGAAATTGTTTCCAGAAAAATTAAATATGAAGCCAGATTATCAAATCACCCAAACCTGCTAGCCAGACAACTCAACCGTCTAAGCTGCTATCATTCCCGTCTACAACGGAATGATTTCCCATCCCTCTTTAATAACATAAATTAACGTAACATAGATTAAGATTTGAAAACTTATTGTTAGTCTCTTAAGTAATAGAGAAGATCCAATAAAAAAGAATAAAGTATTAATAAAAAAACGAGGACGGAAGCTAACTTCGGCAAGCCGAAGTTTTAATACCCTTGCAGACTTTGCCGAAATTGCTAAAACTGAAAAAGTAGCCAAAGGAATAAGGTATACATAAATAAACTAGATTTTCATCGTTTAATGTCAATTGCTTTTATACTGCAAAAATGTCATATAAAAATAGAAAAATAGGGATACTTTCGCAGCCTTTAACTATTTTTCCTACGGAAGCTATAAGAAATAGACGTCCGATCGGCAAGCGCTTTTACCCTAATCAAGATATGCGTAAATAAATAAGACTTGGAAAAATTTATGTCAGTAGCTTACACACTACGCGAAAAATTCAGAAAATTATCAAATTTGGACCTATTTCACCCTGTTGTTCCTATGGGAGCTGTAGGATATAGACGTCCGATCGTCACGTGCTTTTATCATAATCAAGGTATGCATAAAAAAATACGATTTGGAAAGATTCATGTCAATTGCTTATATACTGTGCGAAATATCCTAAAAATCATTAAATTTTAACCGATTTCACCCTATTGTTCCTATGGGAGCTATAGGATATAGAGGTCCGATCGCCAAGCGCTTTTACCCTGATCAAGGTATGCATAAAAAAATAAGATTTGGAAAGATTTATGTTAATAGCTTTTACACTGCACAAAATATTTTCCATTCTTGAAAGTTATATCCGATTGTTCCTATGGGAGCTATAGGATATAGACGTCCGATCAGCACGCGCTTTCACCTTGATGAAGGAATGTATAAAAAAATACGATTTGAAAAAATGTATAGCAATAGCTTTTACACAGCGCGAAATATTCTGAAAAACATAAAATTTGGACCGATTTTACCCTATTTTTCCTATGGGAGCTATAGGATATAGACGTCCGATTGCCACGCGCTTTTACCCTGATCAAGGTATGCATAAAAAAATACGATTTGGAAAAATTCATGTCAATAGCTTTTACACTGCGCGAAATATCATCAATTTTTGCTAGATATATCCGATTGTTCCTATGGGAGCTATAGGATATAGACGTCCGATCGGGGCGATTTTCAAACTTGATCTGCGTACACATGTTTTAGGACGCGTGTGAAAGTTTCAGATCGCTAGCTTTTAAACTGAGCTCACAAACGGTATTGAAACAGACGGACAGACGGACAGACGGACAGACGGACAGACGGACACGGACATGGCTATATCGACTCCCCTATTGATCCTGATCAAGAATATATATACTTTATGGGGTCGGAAACGTCTCCTTCACTGCGTTACAAACTTCTGACCAAAATTATAATACCCTCTGCAAGGGTATAAAAAAAACATGTTTTGGGTGCTTTCGAAGATCACAAATACTGCTCAGCCGATTTTCTCAACGTTCGACAGGCCTTTGACAGGGTTATTCTACAAGCTAATGCCTCTTTTGCCTGAGAGCATCTGGAAGCTCCGTGTATCGTTCTTAGATAAAAGTGAGTTTGCTGTAGATATTGGTGGACAAGTGTTCTGGACTTCGCCCAATTCGTGATGGTGTCCCGCAAGGAAGCGTGCTTGGTCCAGTCTTGTAAACAATTTACACTTCGGATCCTCCAAGCCCAGTTGCACGTTGTACACTCCTGTCACATATGCAGATGACACTGCATTTCTTGCAGCTGGTAGCACCTTTGACAGGGTTTGGCACGAAGGATTGTTCTACAAGCTAATGCCTCTTTTGCCTGAGAGAATCTGGAAACTCAGTGTATCGTTCTTAGATAAAAGTGAGTTTGCTGTAGATACCCTAGCATAAATAAAAAAATGAATGGTGAGCTATTCGAGCGAAAACCGGTCGATCAGTTGAATGTCCAAACCTTGTTACGTGATACATTTGTTTTGCATTTATAAGGGGACTTCCCAGAAATTTTATGAAAAGAGCAAACACGTGTTTGTCTTTATGTAACACAGTGCAACACAGTGAGTTTTACAAAAATAAATAAATTTTAAAAAACCTTAACTAAAAACGATTGGAATGTATATAGATTGAAATATAAAAATAAATATGTGCATATTTTTTAGTACGTCTAGTTGTGCATTGCAATGTTGCACCCGGTTGCCACCGAATGAAGTGTACAACCTGGTATTTATTTATCTTCTTTGGCTGCAGATTTTTTTTTTGTTTCAGATGGAAATTGCGACCTGCATTTTTCCCGACGCGCCTCGGCAAAATGCTTGTACCAGGCTTAATGACATAAATTTTAAATTTACAAATTTCAGAAAATTGTTGAAATATATAAAATAACGAGGACGGGAGCTAACTTCGGCAAGCCGAAGTTTTAATACCCTTGCAGACTTGGCCGAAATTGCTAAAATTGAAAAAGTAGCGAAAGGAATAAGGTATACTAAACTAGATTTGCATAGTTTCATGTCAATAGCTTTTATACTGCAAAAATGTCATATAAAAATAGATAATAAGGGACATTTTCGCAGCCTTTAACAATTTTTCCTACGGAAGCTATTAGATATAGACGTCCGATTGGCAAGCGATTTTACCCTGATCAAGGTATGCGTAAAGTATAAGTAAGACTTGGAAAAATTTATGTCGATAACTTATACACTGCTCGAAATATTCTGAAAAACATAAAATTTTGACCGATTTCACCTTATTGTTCCTATGTGAGCTTAGGATAAGACGTCCGATCGGCACGGTCTTTTACCCTGATCAAGGTATGCATAAATAAGTAAGACTTGGAAAAATTTCTGTCGATTACTTATACACTGCGCGAAATATTCTGAAAAACATCAAATTTGCACCGATTTCACCCTATTGTTCCAATGGGAGCTATAGGATATAGACGTCCGATCGGCACGAGTTTTTACCCTGATCATGCATAAAAAATACGATTTGGAAAGATTCATGGCAATAGCTTTTACACTGCGCGAAATATCATCAATTCTTGCAAGATATATCCGATTGTTCCTATGGGAGCTATAGGATTTAGACGTCCGATCGATTTTCAAACTTGATCTGCATACACATGTTTTAGGATGACTGTGAAAGTTTCAGATCGCTAGCTTTTAAACTGATCTCGCCAACGGTATTGAAATAGAAGGACAGACCGACAGACGGACATGGCTATATCGACTCCCCTATTGATCATGATCAAGAATATATATACGTCTCCTTCACTGCGTTACAAACTTCTTTTTATTTTTTTTTTGTTATTTGGGATTTGGTAATATATAAATATTATGGAATCACGGTTTTAATTAAATTAAAATCGGACAACAATATCATATAGCTGCCATATAGCAGATGACAAAATGCAGCGCAAAATCAACATAGTTTCATTGTTTTGAGTAATATATGCATAGAAATCGAAATATAGTCGATTTGTTTTAACTGCAAACAAATTTTTATTTCGCCGAAATAGATAGTTTTGTAAGAATTTTAGCGACCAGGAACGTAATTTTTTGCATAAAACGTTCCCGTATGCGCATTCCCGTATTTTTTCGGTATCAGTTGACCCGTTCGTCCTGGGAAATTAACACCGCAAGGCTCTTTAAAAAAAGGGGTTTAAGGGAAACAGCCACACCTTAAAAACTATTAAATATTTTTTTAAAAGTTTATGCATAAACATTGTCAACAATCAACACTTTCAGAAAATATAATCATTCATTTAATAAAAAAAATAGTTTCATACATAAAAAAATCCAAACTTTCCTATTTTTTTCGACAAAAAAGGTATATACCCCCTTAAGTTTCAAAACGAAATTTCAATTAGTTCCGAAGAAGAAGTGTCATTTTTCAAATGCCCTTTTTCTCGAAAAAAATTTTTTTTAACTTGCGAGAATTTACGAATACTAGTTTTTGACGAATCTGAAAATATGTGTGAATATTCTTTTTTTAAGTACAAACTAAAACCAAACTGTGGAATGATATTATTAAGTAAAAAATTGTACGCGCACTTTGCGTTTTTTAATTTGTTGAATAGTGTAAGGCGGGAGCGGGAGCGCAATAAAGATTTAATCGCTCTTGCGAATTTTGCAGTGGAACTCGAGTGTTATTTTTTTGTGAAAAATTCGGTAGATAGCGAGCATTCTAACCAAGAAATAAATAAAACTTGCATGTACTAACGATTATAATTCTGATACGTACACATACATACATCCATACATATACATATATATTTCGAATTATACATACATATATAAGTGAATCGCTTTAGACCAAAATCAAGTAAATATTTGTCGGCATCCTGGTTTTTAAAAAAAATAAAATTCCCCCATTTCTCGTCGTAGTGAACACCAATTATAGCTTTGCAAAATATTAAAAAGGTAAAATTTGAGAATTGTGAAAAGTTATAATTCCAAAATCAAATCCCCGGCAAATTTTTTGCCGCGCATTTTCTTCAAGTATCCCTCGCTTTTCGCTATTTCCCGCGCTTTTAAGCGTCAGGTTTATATATTCGTTGCCCTTAGTTATCGGTCAGTGCATCATCCCCCGTTAGCACCACCAGCCGTACACACATACACACACACGCAGACAACGCAGCCCGTTCTTTCGAGTTCTCTTTCGTCGTTTTCGTTTTCGATCGCTGGAACGGTGCAAGCAACGCTGCCTAAACGTTTGTTCGTTTTTTGGTGTTTGAGCTTGGCGTGTGCTCTCCTACACTACGTGCGCTCGGCATATTATATTGAATTATTAAAATAATTTAGGATTCCTTAAATAAATTGCTTAATTCATTTTAAATAACTCCCCTACACTGCTTGCGTTCAGCTTATTCCTCTCGTTGGTTATTATTATTTAAATTTAATAAATTTAAAAACAAAATTTTTTTGTACACACTTACATATAATTTAAAAAAAACGAGGACGGAAGCTAACTTCGGCAAGCCGAAGTTTTAATACCCTTGCAGACTTTGACGAAATTGCTAAAAGTGAAAAAGTAGCCAAAGGAATAAGGTATACATAAGTAAACTAGATTTGCATCTTTTCAAGTCAATTGCTTTTATACTGCAAAAATGTCATATACAAAAGGGATACTTTCGCAGCCTTTAACAATTTTTCCTATCTCCTTTAAGATATAGACTTCCGAGCGGCAAGCGCTTTTACCCTAATCAAGATATGCGTAAATAAATAAGAATTGGAAAATTTTATGTTAGTAGCTTACACACTGCGCGAAATATTCTGATAATCATCAAATTTGGACCGATTTCACCCTATTGTTCCTATGGGAGCTATAGGATATAGACGTCCGATCGGCACGCGCTTTCACCTTGATCAATGTATGCATAAAAAAATAGGATTTGGAAAGATTCATGTCAATAGCTTGTATACTGCGTGAAATATCCTAAAAATCATTAAATTTTAACCGATTTTACCCTTTTGTTCCTATGGGAGCTATACTTTGATCAAGGTACGCATAAAAAAATAAGATTTGGAAAGATTTATGTCAATAGCTTTTACACTGCGCGAAATATCTTCCATTCTTGCAAGTTATATCCGATTGTTCCTATGGGAGCTATAGGATATAGACATCCGATCGGGGCGGTTTTCAAACTTGATCTGCGTACACTTGTTTTAGGACGACTGTGAAAGTTTCAGATCGCTAGCTTTTAAACTGAGCTCGCAAACGGTATTGAAACAGACGGACAGACGGACAGACGGACTGACGGACAGACGGACAGACGGACAGACGGACGGACGGACAGACGGACAGACGGACATGGCCATATCGACTCCCCTATTGATCCTGATCAAGAATATATATACTTTATAGGGTCGGAAACGTCTCCTTCACTGCGTTACAAACTTCTGACCAAAATTATAATACCCTCTGCAAGGGTATAATAAATAAATTAATTAAATATATTAAATTTAAAAATCTTCGATACCAAAAAAAAAAAAAAATGCCAAAATCAGAAAGTAACAACCAGGAAATCGAAGAGTTGAAAAACCAACGAGATGGATATTTGAGGAGTATAGAACGTACGCAAAGATATTTAAATGAGGGTCGATTCTCTTTAAATACGTTTGAGTTAGAATGACGATTAGAAATCCTAAATACGCAAATTAAATTTAATCTTATTTCTGTAAGTTAAAAAAAAATAATTTATTAATGCTTAATATTATCTTTGTGGATAATTCTGTTTCTACTGTTGATTATTATTTTATTAGGCATAACATCTTTAACTATTTGCTTCTTATATCTTGGTTTAAGTTTATTTCTTTCTCCATATTTCTTCTCATAAACAACTTGTGTTTCTAACATTTTTTCCGGTGTATTTTTTAATAATTGTGGAATATTTTCGTGTTCGATTTTATTATAAAGAATGTCAACAGGTTTTTGGTTTGTTGTGGAATGAAAACTCTGATTATATTCCTGAGCGGCTCTTATTACGATTTCGGAATAGTCAGTTAAATTAAATTGTTCTTTTATGCAGCGAGCTAATTCTGTTAATGTCGAATGTGCCCTTTCCACTTGTCCGTTTGAGGTACTGTGCCTCGGGTCTGCTTAATGTTGAGTTACTCCGCATCTTTGTGCAAAAGATTTAAATTGAGCTGAGGTAAAGCTCGGTTCGTTATCGGTCATAATTACTTTGGCTAGGGGAAAATGTTGAAGTAGTTCCATTACTTTATTTTCGATATTTAATTTCTTCTGAATTTCTTTAACTACTAGGAATTTAGAGTACGCGTCAAAACAAGTTATAAAAGTTAAACTTTGCGCATAATATATATCAATGTGTAAATTTTCGCCTTCTTTAGTTGGGACTGGGGCTTTTCCAATTGGAATTTTAATAGGGTGTCTGTTATACTTGTTCTCATTGCAAATTTTACAATTTTTAATGTATTCTTTTAGTTTTACAAATAGATTGGGCCAATAATATAATCTACTGATTTGTTTATGATTTTCGTTTAGTCCCCTATGAGCTCGATTGTGTGTTTCCTCTATTATTATAACTCTATCTTCGGCGTTTTCTACGTCTTGTAGAAATAATCGCGTAAAAAGAAATTTGTTAGTAAAACTATTTCTTAAAGAAACTTGAATATGATATAAATCTTCTAAACTACAATGAATTCCAACCGTTTTGTTAGGTGGAAGATACTCTCTTAATATGCTTATTAAATTCTCAACTGTATCATATTCGATTATGTGTCTTGTCTTGTCAAAAATGTCCAGTGACTCATGAATTGTATACCTCCCCGTTGTTAATAACAATTGTTGTTTAAATTGATTTAACGGTTTACGGGTCTCTTGTATTACTTTTTCAAAACTACTTTCAGCTGAATGCTGTGTGTCATGGTCTGAGTTTGACTGTTCAGAAACGTCTATATCGCTGTTGGTAATATTATTTATTTGTATTCGTGATAATGCATCGGTTACAACATTTGGTGTTCCGGGTTTGAATATAATTTTTGGGGTAAAACTTTCAATGAAAGAATACCATCTTTTCCTCTCTACGTTTGGATTTTTATCCGAAATTGTGAACGATAAGGATTGATTGATCCGTTTGTATTTCTATGCCAATTACTCCATATAAATAATTCCGAAGATTTTTTAAAGCCCATACTATAGCTAACAATTCTTTTTTATTTGTGGCATAAAGTTGTTCCGTTTTATTTAATGTTTTTGAAATAAACGTAATTGGTTTATTATCTTGTGTAAGTACTGCCCCGATAGCTACGTCTGATGCGTCTGTAGTTAAAATGAATTTCTTACTATAATCTGGCTGAATTAATTCGACTTGTGCTATTAGATTCTCTTTTAGCTCGTTGAAAGCTTGTACAGCTGATTCGTCAAACTGTATTGAAACTTTAGTAGACATTCTTTTAGAAACCTTTTCATTTTCCCCTCCTAGATATTTTGTTAATGGCTTAGCAATTTTTGCATAGTTACGGACAAATTTTCTGTAATACCCTGTTAAACCTAGAAAACTTCGGAGTTCTCTAATATTACGTGGAATCGGATATTTTTTAATTGTGGCAATTTTTTCGGGATCCGTTTTAATTACATTATTTTAATTTATTATTAATTTAGATTTTTCGAGAGAAATTTTCATATTTGCTCTTTGTAAAATATTAATTATTTTAATTAAATCAGCATAGTGTTGTTCAATAGTGTTTGAAAAAATAATTATATCGTCCATATAAACATGGCAAGTTTTTCCTACTTGTTCTCTTAAGATATCATCCATAGCTCTTTGAAAAATTCTGGGTGCGTTTGTTAACCCGAAAGGCATTCGTAAAAATTCAAATTTTCCGTTATTAATAGAAAATGCTGTTTTTTCAATATCTGAATCTTTCATTAAAATTTGGTGGAATCCAGATTCCAAATCAATTGTTGAGAAGTATTTAGCCTTTCCTAAATTAGCTAATATTACAGACGGGTCTTGCATCGGGTATCTGTCCGGTATAGTGTTTTCGTTCAGTTTTTTGTAATCTATTACTAATCTATGTTTGAGACTGCCATCTTCATTTTTACCTTTTTTGGGTACCACTAACACTGGAGAATTTAAAGGACTTCTACTAGGTCTTATAATATTTTCCTTAAGCATTCTATTGATTTCCGTATTAACGAAATCTGATACTGATAAGGCATAAGGATATTGTTTACTATAAATTGCCCTGTCATTTGCGGTGTTTATTTCACTCCGAATATCGGTACGAAATGGAATTTGTAAATTTATTTTTGAGTGTTCCTCCTCGATTATGTCAATTATTTTCTTCTCCAGTACTTCTATTCGATTTGTACTGGTCATATTAATATTATTCATTTTATTTCGCTTGGGCTCTTTAGTTTAATATTTTTTATTCTTTTGTTGACGGAAAAATCGACGTCGGGGTGTTTAGGATTTTTAGATCCTAAACCAATAATTTTTTTGTTGACGGAAACTACATCGTCGGCGCGTTCAGGATTTGTTGATCCCAAACTTTTCTCGCTTCTTTCCACAAATATAGAATCTGTGTTTTCGAAACTTAAATAATCAAAATATTTTTTTTAAATAAATTCTTTTAATGGAAGAGTATTATTGACTTCCATTAAACTTGTTTCATTTTTTTCCTCACTATCGTAATATAATAACTTTTCTGTATTCCCTTTATACTCCAACACTCTCTTTTCAATATTTATAATTGCTCCGATTTTTCTTAATAAATTAAACACAATTAATAGGTCAGATTCCAATCCTTCTATTTCATAGAACAAATGTCTTGTTCCAAATATATTTATATAATGGTAATATTTAATAATTGAATACCCATGAACTGTAGATACTTTTTTGTAAATAGATAATTCATTTTTATTCTCAAAAATTCCCTTCTTTATATAGCAAGCCGTAGCTCCCGTGTCTATTAAAACATTTTACTCTTTCTTAGTTTTTCTGTCCACTCTTTTTAGATAAGGCATTCCCCTGTAGGGGTCTGATCTAAAAAATGATCTTCATTGATATTATTTAATCTTGTTACCTTATTAGCAGGCTGATTAACTGTTCCTTCTAGTTCCCTTTTTTGAGCTTGAGTTTGCTCTTTGGTTTGATTTGGACGATAATAGTTTGTGCGATTATTGTTTTGATAATAATTATTATTACATCTACCTCGATTATTATTTGACTGCCAATTATTTCTGGGCTTATTTTGAAATTGGAGCGATGAATCTACATCCATTGGATCGACAGGTTGTTCTTTTTGATTGGTATTCTCATTATTATTTTGCCAAAAATTCTTATTCTGTGGCCAATTATTATTTTGATTATAATTCCAATTATTTCCGTTCCCTTAGTATTAGTGTTTTGTTTAGAATTAAATCTTAAATTATTTCCCTGATTTTTATTTTCATTTTTAAAGCCATAGTATTTGTTTGCAAATTGAGCTCGGAAATTGTTTGACTCTAATTCCTGGACTTTTGCCAACGCATTGGGCAAGTCCGGTGGATTTAATGAGAAAAGGGTTTCTGCTATTGGACCATTTAATCCAGAGATGAAAATTCGTAGAGCATTGCTCCTTATTGTTTTGTTTGTTTCTTTGGTAATTATGTTATCTTTTCCGAATGTCATTATAGTTTTGTTTATTAGTAAAGTCATTTTTTATTAACTTCATTATAGTATTCAGTAACTGTCATTCTACCTTGTCTAAGGATACTTAATTCGGACTCAAGAATATGGATTGGTCGTTTATCACTATATATAAAATCCAATCTAGATAAAATTCCTTGAAAATTTAGAACAGTGCCATGATTGGTAAGAGCGTCATGGGCTGATCCCATGATTTTATTTCGGAAAATTGTTAACGCGATAAAATACTGCTGACTCTGAATTTTATAAAGGCTCATTGCAGTTTCTGCAGCTTCTCTCCAACCTACGTATTGTGTTGGTTCCCCGGTGAACTTCGGTAATGATTTAATTACTTCAAGAGTTGTTTCACATTTTATATTTGGGTCAACTTCTTGAATTTTATAATCCTCTACTATGTTTGCGTCTGTTGCTAACTTTTCTTCCAAACCATCTATTTTTTTGCTTACTTCGCTCAATTGAACATTAATTAATCTGTTAATTAATTCCACAGTTAGGTTACTGGCTGTGGCTAAACCACCTGCAGAAAAATTAGTTGAACTTCCAGTTGCCATTTTTAAATTTAATTCACCAGATTGTTCTTTTTTATTCTCACTGTTATTTCATAAAAAATTTGCTTGTCTTAAATTAATTTTCTTTTATTTTCCCTTATTTAAAATAAAATTATATTTATCCTCACGATACTGTCCGATGGGATCTTCCTTCAATTTATGCGATGTTCTTCTTGTTGTCGACAGAGATTAAAAAATTTTTTCCAGTGTTGGCGAGGGATTGCCCTACAGCCCTTCCTTCAATTTGTCTTTGGTTGGTTATATGTTGTCTGATTATTTGCTTGTTGTTTTTGGTTGGTTTTGTAGTTTTATTTGTTTTAGCGGTTTTAGCGGTTTTCGGATTTATTTTATTTTTATAGTGTTCTTGATGTTTGAGATTTAGATCTTCAGTCCACCAACTAATCAACTTAATGGATTATTTCATTTATTGATTTCCATTACACGATCACCGTTTGGTGTTGGATGTTTTAATTTTTCCAATAAAAATTTGAGTTCTTGGCTGCGCGAGTTCCGTTGTTAATTTAACTTTGTTTTTCATTAAATTTTTATTTTTGGAACTTTTTAATGACACAGCCCCACGTTGGGCGCCAATTAAATTTGATCGTATTGGTTGATTTAAAAAAATATAAATTTTTATTTTTTAATTTCACTTTATTGGTGCAGACCTTAATTCACTAACTCTTTATTACATCAAGACACTTTCACTTATTATTATTTCTTATGACCGATCCCGGTTTCAATCCGAATAAGACTGACTCCTTAATTCTAAAATCTTCTCCAACGAACCTCGGCCAGAAGCTTTTCTTTTTTAAGCTTCTAGAACTTTGATTTTTGTTTAAAATAAAAGCTTATGCTGAAACTGTCGCATCTCGTTGTGAAATTCAATTATGCTGACCGATGCAATTTTGATTAAAAATTGGAACGCAATACTTTTGTCTTTGAACGTGAGAGTTTGGCTTCGAACGGAAGCTGTTGTATACTTTACTATAGGTTTATTTATCTTAGCAGAACGGTCAAGCGCGGCCTTCGAAACTAATGAAAAAGGCGAAGGCAGAATCATAAATAAAGGCAAAGGCAATGTAGCTGAGATTGAATTTAAAAATTTGTTTATTAATCCCATAAGTGGAACCGTTGGATAATTGAATTTAAAAATTTTTTTATTAGTTCCATAAGTGGAACCGTTTCACGGGTTGGATAACCCTCCCCCTTCTAAAATGGATCGTCCCGATTCATTATGGATTTCGTTTAAACGATCTCTTAATTCTGTTAAAAATATTTCTTCGTTAATAGGTTTTTCTAATTCTGGCCGTTGTTTTTTGGTTACAAATATATGTCTGTATTTAATAATAGGTAGAGAAATCAAATATATAATGATTAAAAATAATAATATAAAGGATATATATATTTTGGTATTATTAATTTTAATGAATGGATTTAAAATATTTATATTATCTAAAGAGAGTTCCGAGTTATTTGAAAATATATAATCGGATATTTCATAATTTTTGAAGTGGTTTGTAGTAATATAATTAGGAATTTTTTTGTCTAAATTGGTATATGAAACGTTATTTATTGTGGTTGTACCGTTAAATGTTATTAAGAATGAACCACCTAATTTGGAGTTGTTGACGATGTTGTTACCATTTATTAAAATGGCACCATCTTGGATAATGTCTATTTTTTTATTTTTTTCTCTTATTTTTTTTACAAATTGATTGTTCACCGTTTAATAGTCGGGTAAAACATATTTTTTCTAAACTTAGAGTGCAATAGTTATTAAAGAGTTCTTTCTTAAATGTAGACATTTCATAATATGTATTTTCGCATTTTGGGACTTGATTACTTATTAATAATTTTCCATCGATTTGGGAAATGGGTCGAGTGTAATATAATTCGCATCTATTATTTATTATTGGGTATTTTATATAAATTATTAAAAGTTCTTTATGTAATGCGATTTTGAACACAGAGATGTCCATTAAGTCAGCGATAATTACTGGCTTTTGCTCGTGTTTTAATATTTCTTTTATATCTTCATTATTTAAAATTTTGGTGTTGAAAACGTCAATTTTTGCAAGGGTGATAGTATCAATTAAATTTTGTAGATCAAATGTTATCAGTCGTAAGCGATGTTTTCTTAGTGGTAAATCTTGATCAATAAAGACATTTTTAAAATCTTCAGAGAGAGATTCTATTTCTTTGAACAATTTGGAATTAATAATATTATTATTTTCAATTAAGTCATTGATTTTATTTTGTACTTTAATGAAATCATCATGGTCCGGAGTTCCAGCTAACCATTTCCACACGGTGCCTAACTCATTTATTCCTCTTTTTGTTCTAGCTGATATTAACTGGGATAAGATTAATTCGATTACTTCTAAGTCGTACTTTATTTCCCATTGTGACCTTTTATTTAAATCCTTTTTTATATTATCTGATTCTATATTAATTATTTCCTTATAAAAACTTAAATTAGTTACGTGGAATAAATCGTTGTAAGATTCATACGTAAGTACATCCTTGTTGTCTTTGAACAGAAAAAATTCATGGTTCGAGTAATCAATTATTTCTGAACTGGCCAATATTATAATTGATAAAATATGTATTAAAGAATACATTTTCTGTAAGTTAAAAAAAATAATTTATTAATGCTTAATATTATCTTTGTGAATAATTCTGTTTCTACTGTTGATTATTATTTTATTAGGCATAACATCTTTAACTATTTGCTTCTTATATCTTGGTTTAAGTTTATTTCTTTCTCCATATTTCTTCTCATAAACAACTTGTCCTACGTGATATTGTTTTTCTTTTCTGTTTTCATTATGTGTTTCTAACATTTTTTCCTGTGTATTTTTTAATAATTGTGGAATATTATCGTGTTCGATTTTATTATAAAGAATGTCAATAGGTTTTTGGTTTGTTGTGGAATGAATACTCTGATTATATTCCTGAGCGGCTCTTATTACGATTTCGGAATAGTCAGTTAAATTAAATTGTTCTTTTATGCAGCGAGCTAATTCTGTTAATGTCGAATGTGCCCTTTCCACTTGTCCGTTTGAGGTACTGTGCCTCGGGTCTGCGTAATGTAGAGTTACTCCGCATCTTTGTGCAAAAGATTTAAATTGAGCTGAGGTAAAGCTCGGTTCGTTATCGGTCATAATTACTTTGGCTAGGGGAAAATGTTGAAGTAGTTCCATTACTTTATTTTCGATATTTAATTTATTCTGAATTTCTTTAACTACTAGGAATTTAGAGTACGCGTCAATACAAGTTAAAAAGTTAAACTTTGCGCATAATATATATCAATGTGTAAATTTTCGCCTTCTTTAGTTGGGACTGGGGCTTCCCCAATTGGAATTTTAATAGGGTGTCTGTTATATTTGTTCTCATTGCAAATTTTACAATTTTTTATATACTCGTATTCTTTTAGTTTTACAAATAGATTGGGCCAATAATATAATCTACTGATTTGTTTATGATTTTCGTCTAGTCCCCTATGAGCTCGATTGTGTGTTTCCTCTATTATTATAGCTCTATCTTCGGCGTTTTCTACATCTTGTAAAAATAATTGCGTAAAAAGAAATTTGTTAGTAAAACTATTTCTTAAAGAAACTTGAATATGATATAAATCTTATAAACTACAATGAATTCCAACCGTTATGTTAGGTGGAAGATACTCTCAAAAATATGCTTATTAAATTCTCAACTGTATCATATTCGATTATGTGTCTTGTCTTGTCAAAAATGTCCAGTGACTCATGTATTGTATACCTCCCCGTTGTTAATAACAATTGTTGTTTAAATTGATTTAACGGTTTACGGGTCTCTTGTATTACATTTTCAAAACTACTTTCAGCTGAATGCTGTGTGTTTTGGTCTGAGTTTGACTGTTCAGAAACTTCTATGTCGCTGTTCGTAATATTATTTATTTGTATTCGTGATAATGCATCGGCTACAACATTTGTTGTTCCGGGTTTGTATATAATTTTTGGGGTAAAACTTTCAATGAAAGAATACCATCTTTTCATCTCTACGTTTGGATTTTTATCCGAAATTGTGAACGATAAGGATTGATGATCCGTTTGTATTTCTATGCCAATTACTCCATATAAATAATTCCGAAGATTTTTTAAAGCCCATACTATAGCTAACAATTCTTTTTTATTTGTGGCATAAAGTTGTTACGTTTTATTTAATGTTTTTGAAATAAACGTAATTGGTTTAATCTTGTGTTAGTACTGGCCCGATGGCTACGTCTGATGCGTCTGTAGTTAAAACGAATTTCTTACTATAATCTGGCTGAATTAATTCGACTTGTGCTATTAGATTCTCTTTTAGCTCGTTGAAAGCTTGTACAGCTGATTCGTCAAACTGTATTGAAACTTTAGTAGACATTCTTTTAGAAACCTTTCCATTTTCCCCTCCTAGATATTTTGTTAAAGGTTTAGCAATTTTTGCATAGTTACGGACAAATTTTCTGTAATACCCTGTTAAACCTAGAAAACTTCGGAGTTCTCTAATATTACGTGGAATCGGATATTTTTTAATTGTGGCAATTTTTTCGGGATCCGTTTGTTATGAGAAACAATGTACCCTAGAAATGTGGTTTCTAATTTAAAGAATTTAGATTTTTCGAGAGAAATTTTCATATTTGCTCTTTGTAAAATATTAATTATTTTAATTAAATCAGCATAGTGTTGTTCAATAGTGTTTGAAAAAATAATTATATCGTCCATATAAACATGGCAAGTTTTTCCTACTTGTTCTCTTAAGATATCATCCATAGCTCTTTGAAAAATTCTGGGTGCGTTTGTTAACCCGAAAGGCATTCGTAAAAATTCAACTTTTCCGTTATTAATAGAAAATGCTGTTTTTTCAATATCTGAATCTTTCATTAAAATTTGGTGGAATCCAGATTCCAAATCAATTGTTGAGAAGTATTTAGCCTTTCCTAAATTAGCTAATATTACAGACGGGTCTTGCATAGGGTATCTGTCCGGTATAGTGTTTTCGTTCAGTTTTTTGTAATCAATTACTAATCTATGTTTGAGACTGCCATCTTCATTTTTACCTTTTTTGGGTACCACTAAAACTGGAGAATTAAGCATTCTATTGATTTCCGTATTAACGAAATCTGATACTGATAAGGCATAAGGATATTGTTTACTATAAATTGCCCTGTCATTTTCGGTGTTTATTTCACTCCGAATATCGGTACGAAATGGAATTTGTAAATTTATTTTTGAGTGTTCCTCCTCGATTATGTCAATTATTTTCTTCTCCAGTACTTCTATTCGATTTGTACTGGTCATATTAATATTGTTCATTTTATTTCGCTTTTTTATTCTTTTGTTGACGGAAAAATCGACGTCGGGGTGTTTAGGATTTTTAGATCCTAAACCAATAATTTTTTTGTTGACGGAAACTACATCGTCTGCGTGCTCAGGATTTGTTGATCCCAAACTATTTAATTTTTTGTTGACGGAAACTACATCGTCGGCGTGCTCAGAATTTGTTGATCCCAAACTATTTAATTTTTTGCTGACGGAAATTTCATCGTCGGCGCGTTCAGGATTTGTTGGTCCCAAACTATTTAATTTTTTGTTGACGGAAATTTCATCGTCGGCGCGTTCAGGATTTGTTGATCCCAAACTTTTCTCGCTTCTTTCCACAAATATAGAATCTGTGTTTTCGAAACTTATATTATCCAAATATTTTTTTAAAATAAATTCTTTTAATGGAAGAGTATTATTGACTTCCATTAAACTTGTTTCATTTTTTTCCTCACTATCGTAATATAATAACTTTTCTGTATTCCCTTTATACTCCAACACTCTCTTTTCAATATTTATAATTGCTCGGATTTTTCTTAATAAATTAAACCCAATTAATAGGTCAGATTCCAATCCTTCTATTTCATAGAACAAATGTCTTGTTCCAAATATATTTATATAATGGTATTATTTAATAATTGAATACCCATGAACTGAAGATACTTTTTTGTAAATTGATAATTCATTTTTATTCTCAAAAATTCCCTTCTTTATATAGCAAGCCGTAGCTCCCGTGTCTATTAAAATATTTAACTCTTTCTTAGTTTTTCTGTCCACTCTTTTTAGATAAGGCATTCCCCTGTAGGGGTCTGATCTAAAAAATGATCTTCATTGATATTATTTAATCTTGTTACCTTATTAGCAGGCTGATTAACTGTTCCTTCTAGTTCCCTTTTTTGAGCTTGAGTTTGCTCTTTGGTTTGATTTGGACGATAATAGTTTATGCGATTATTGTTTTGATAATAATTATTATTATATCTACCTCGATTATTATTTGACTGCCAATTATTTCTGGACTTATTTTGAAATTGGAGCGATGAATCTACATCCATTAGCTCGACAGGTTGTTCTTTTTGATTGGTATTCTGATTATTATTTTGCCAAAAATTCTTATTCTGTGGCCAATTATTATTTTGATTATAATTCCAATTATTTCCGTTCCCTTTAGTATTAGTGTTTTGTTTAGAATTAAATCTTAAATTATTTCCCTGATTTTTATTTTCATTTTTAAAGCCATAGTATCTGTTTGCAAATTGAGCTCGGAAATTGTTTGACTCTAATTCCTGGACCTTTGCCAACGCATTGGGCAAGTCCGGTGGATTTAATGAGAAAAGGGTTTCTGCTATCGGACCATTTAATCCAGAGATAAAAATTCGTAGAGCATTGCTCCTTATTGTTTTGTTTGTTTCTTTGGTAATTACGTTATCTTTTTCGTATGTCATTATAGTTTTGTTTATTAGTAAAGTCATTTTTTTATTAACTTCATTATAGTATTCAGTAACTGTCATTCTACCTTGTCTAAGGATACTTAATTCGGACTCAAGAATATGGATTGGTCGTTTATCACTATATATAAAATCCAATCTAGATAAAATTCCTTGAAAATTTAGAACAGTGCCATGATTGGTAAGAGCGTCGTGGGCTGATCCCATGATATTATTTCGTAAAATTGTTAACGCGATAAAATACTGCTGACTCTGAATTTTATAAAGGCTCATTGCAGTTTCTGCAGCTTCTCTCCAACCTACGTATTGTGTTGGTTCCCCGGTGAACTTCGGTAATGATTTGATTACTTCAAAGTGGTTTCACATTTTATATTTGGGTCAACTTCTAGAATTTTATAGTCCTCTACTATGTTTGCGTCTGTAGCTAACTTTTCTTCCAAACCATCTATTTTTTTGCTTACTTCGCTCAATTGAACATTAATTAATCTGTTAATTAATTCCACAGTTAGGTTACTGGCTGTGGCTAAACCACCTGCAGAAAAATTAGTTGAACTTCCAGTTGCCATTGTTAAATTTAATTCCCCGAAACTATATATTAAATTTTCCAGATTGTTCTTCTTTATTCTCACTGTTATTTCATAAAAAATTTTCTTGTCTTAAATTAATTTTCTTTTAGGCTCCTTATTTAAAATAAAATTATATTTATCCTCACGATACTGTCCGATGGGGTCTTCTTTCAATTTATGCGATGTTCTTCTTGTTGTCGATAGAGATTAAAATTTTTTCCAGTGTTGGCGAGGGATTGCCCTACAGCCCTTCCTTCCTGTCAATTTTTCTTTGGTTGGTTATTAGTTGTCTGATTATTTGCTTGTTGTTTTTGGTTGGTTTTGTAGTTTTATTTGTTTTAGCGGTTTTCGGATTTATTTTATTTTTATAGTGTTCTTGATGCTTGAGATTTAGATCTTCAGTCCATCAACTTAATTTAATTTATGGAAATCAATAAATGAAATAATCCTCATTTATTGATTTCCATTACACGATCACTGTTTGGTGTTGGATGTTTTAATTTTTCCAATAAAAATTTGAGTTCTTGGCTGCGCGAGTTCCGTTGTAAATTTAACTTTGTTTTTCATTAAATTTTTATTTTTGGAACTTTTTAATGACACAGCCCCACGTTGGGCGCCAATTAATTTTGATCTTATTGGTTGATTAAAAAAAAAATACATTTTATTTTTTAATTTCACTTTATTGGTGCAGACCTTAATTCACTAACTCTTTATTACATCAAGACACTTTCACTTATTATTATTTCTTATGACCGATCCCAGTTTCAATCCGAATAAGACTGACTCCTTAATTCTAAAATCTTCTCCAACGAACCTCGGCCAGAAGCTTTTCTTTTTTAAGCTTCTAGAACTTTGATTTTTGTTTAAAATAAAAGCTTATGCTGAAACTGTCGCATCTCGTTGTGAAATTCAATTATGCTGACCGATGCAATTTTGATTAAAAATTGGAACGCAATACTTTTGTCTTTGAACGTGAGAGTTTGGCTTATTTATCTTAGCAGAACGGTCAAGCGCGGCCTTCGAAGTTAATGAAAAAGGCGAAGGCAGAATCATAAATAAAGGAAAAAGCAATGTAGCTGAGATTGAATTTAAAAATTTGTTTATTAATCCCATAAGTGGAACCGTTGGATAATTGAATTTAAAAATTTGTTTATTAGTTCCATAAGTGGAACCGTTTCACGGGTTGGATAACTCGCACATCGAAAATGCTTCGCTTATACAAAATAAAATTGAAGCGAAAGATGGAGATGATGTGAACCGCGAAGAGTTCGAAGAGACTGCGATAATAACAAAATCGTTGCTAATTTCCCTAATTGCGGAAACAAAGCGTAAGAGCGTTGACAATTCCGCTCCGCCGGCAACGCGCACACCCCAATGCCGTTTGCCGAGCGTCGCTCTTCCAACCTTCAGCGGAAAACATTCCGAATTTAAAAACTTTTCGAAACTTTTGTTGACAAAGATGACACGCTGCGCGATATCGAAAAATTTAACCATCTAATATCGTGTTTGGCTAAAGGCGTGCTAGGAACAGTCAGGGCATTCCAAGTTACCGCGGATAATTATCCAAAAACTCTGGCTAGCCTAACGCGAGTGTACGATAATGATTGTTTAATTTTCTTTGACAATATATCGACACTGTTTAATCTGCCAAAGATTTCCCAGCCATCAGCTACCGCCTTGAGAAACCTGATCGACACAGTCACAGCGCTGTACGATTCTCTTTTGTCCATTGGGGATGACAAACGTATTACGAATGCCATCCTCATCCTTCTAGTAATGGGCAAAGTCGATGCAGGAACTAAAATAAAATGGGAAGAACAGTCAGATTATACCTCGCTTCCTCTTTGGAGCGAGTGTGAGTCGGCCCTGAACAAGCGCTATCAGCATATGGTTGCCGAAGAAGCGTGTAAGCCAAAAATTTATTCGCCATCAACTCTCGCTTTGGCACCTCCTCCTCAGCCCACGCTCTTGCAGAATACTCCATCCACTTCGCATGTTTTGCATGCGAATGCATCGGATAGAGTTATTCTTGCCACAGCCATCGTGAGCGTCCAAACAAAAAGTGGCGAATTAGTTTTGGCTCGAGCGTTGCTCGATTCTGGTTCACAAGTAAATTTTGTGACCGATGAGCTCGCTCTGACTTCAGATTAAGAACTAATGCTCAAGCAACCAAGAAAATACACACGATAGTCAAGTCGCGATTGGGTATCAGTCAATTGTCGTCCGAATTTTACATATTAAAAAATATTTCTGGTTATCATCCGGATCAAACGGAGAACACCAGCGGCTGGAGGGTGCCTGAAAATATTCAATTGGCAGATCCATTCTTCTTCAAGCCCCAAAAAATAGATATGCTTATAGGCGCAGACTCGTTCTTTGAACTATTGTCAGTCGGCCAGATAAAGCAAGGGCCTGAGTTTCCCATTTTGCAGAAAACAGTTCTCGGCTGGATAGTGTCAGGGAGATGTGCATCAAAAAAATATGAAATGCTGAAAAGTTGGTACATCTCAGCTGCCAGGAGGAAGTTTTGGAGTCAATAGACACAACCCTGCAGAAATTTTGGTCTGTGGAGGACTTGCCGCCCAAGGCCAAGGTCCATACTCCTGAGCAGCAACTTTGTGAGCAACACTTTGAGAAAAATACTCAAAGATTGTTGTCCGGGAGATTTTCGGTTCGTCTGCCGTTCAAATCTGACCCAAACACTCTTGGTTCATCACATGAAGTTGCGAAACGTAGGTTTTTGTCGCATGAAAGAAGATTATCCAAAGATCCTTCTTTAAAAAAGATGTATCTGGAATTCATGGAAGAATATGAAGCCATGGGCCACATGTCTTCCACTAACAATAAAATTCCAGACAGTTCGCACTATTTCATTCCGCACCAATGCGTGCTGCGACCTCAAAGCACCTCGACAAAGTTGATAGTGGTATTCGACGCCTCGAGCCGTACCTCGACGCAGGTCGCGTTGAATGACATCTTGATGGTTGGCCCCACCATTCAAGAGGAGCTGTATTCGTCCCTTCTTCGGTTCAGACTGCACAAGTTTGCGCTCGCAGCAGACGTAAAAAAGATGTATCGTCAAGTAATGGTTGACGAAGCTGACCGAAACTTTCAGCTCATAGTGTGGAGACGAGATCCATCTGAGTCTCTAAAAATCTTCAAGCTGAACACCGTGACTTATGAAACTTCGCCAGCAGCTTGGAGAGCTTGGAGAGATCGCGCAGGATTCGTGTCCAAAAGCCGCTAAGGTCATTCAGAATGACTTTTATGTTGACGATTTGTTGACTGGCGTCAGATGCGTTGAGGACCTGCTAAGCCTTCGAGACGAAGTTTCTCAGGTATTGCAAGGGGAAGGATTTGAATTGGCAAAGTTGTTTTCTAACTGCCCAGAGTTGTCCGCATCTGAAAGCGCTGTCATGCCGCTAACGGCAGACTCAGACGTAACTAAAACCCTTGGCGTGGTTTGGTTGCCGGGTAAAAATTACTTTCAATTTAGGTTGGATGACTCTTTCCTGGATCTTCGTGCGACAAAACGAAACATACTGTCGGTGACTGCCCGACTTTTTGATCCGCTTGGCCTATTGTGTCCTCTAGTGACTAGGGCAAAAATGTTGTTGCAGGAACTGTGGCTTCGAAAGTTAGACTGGGACGAGTCGTTGCCGATGGAACTGCAGACATCTTGGGAAGCCTTTAAGGGAACGCTGTTGCAGCTGCCCAAGATCAAGGTATCGCGATTCGTTCATACAGACGCCAAAGTCCTGGCAGAAATACATGGTTTCGCTGATGCTTCCATGCGAGCATATGGGGCGTGCATCTACGTTCGCACTAGTACCGATAAAGGTTTAATCTTTAATCTTAATCTTTATTGACAGCAAAATCCAAAGTAGCTCCCCTCAAGACGAAAACTTTGCCCCACCATCGGACATCAACGGACATCGTGTCACGGGGATGTAACGTTGAGGAACTTACAGATTCCATTTGTTTCGCTGGCCGTCCTTTTTGCTCGATGCAGAAAAAGATTGGCCTGTAAATCGACACTTCGAAGTACCTGCTGATGTCGTGTCGATGGAATTACCCAAATCAGCATTGGCGCTTGTGGTGATCCCAGAGCCCAATTATGTGCTTCAGAAAATAGAATCCTTTTCGTCGCACATAAGGCTTCGAGAAAATAGTGGAAGTGATCCAATCTCACGAGTTCAGTGACGACATAGGTAAAATTCGAAAAAAAAAATAAACCGGTAGCAACGAATATACAAAAACTAAGCCCTTTTCTCCAGGAGAAAATATTAGATTGGTGTTCCTCGACATTGCTGCGAGTTGGGGGTCGGTTATTGAATGCTCCTATCCCATACGAAGCCAAATTCCCCTTGTTGTTGTCAAAAGGCTCACAGTTTGTTAAACCGTACGTGTCCTACCTGCACGTTACAAATTGTCATGCTGGCTCTCGAGCTCCTGTAAGTCTGTTGCGAGAAAAGATATGGTTGGTCAATGCGCAGGAAGTTTGCCGCAAAACAGTTCGTTCTTGCATTCGTTGCTTTCGGTGCAAGCCGCAACTCTTGGCGCAAATCATGGGGAACTTGCCATCAGACAGACTTCGAGCTCTCCGCCTTTTTAATATCTGTGGTGTTGATTTTTGTGGCCCATTTAACACAACGTATGGTATCCGTGGTAAGCCACCGTACAAATCATACGTACCATTGTTTGTATGTTTTGCGTCCAAAGCGGTCCACTTAGAGTTAGTGTCTGACCTCACCACTGATGCGTTTTTGTTGGCATTCCAAAGGTTCGTAAGTCGACGCGGGATTCCGGAGAAGGTGTGGTGCGACAACGCGACGAACTACGTCGGAGCCGATCGCCACATGAGAGAGTTCCGGGCCCGTCTGGAGGAGCAGGGTGGGCGGTATCGCAACATTCGCATCAAGAAAATGATGCGAGTTTGCGTTTATACCGCCCAGAGCACCTCACTTCGGCGGACTTTGGGAGGCAGGTGTGAAGTCTGCAAAGCACCTGTTCCTTCGGACGGTCGGCGAAGACATCCTGACCGCGGAGGAGCTCGGAACTCTCCTCACCAGCGTGGAGGCCGTTCTCAACTACAGGCCCCTCGGAGCGATCAGCACGGATCCCGACGACGGCGAAGCCCTATGCCCAGGCTATCTCCTGATCGGCGGGCCCCTCCTAGCTTCACCCTCAGCAGCGCTCCCGGACCAAGTGTCTCGTGTCTCAGGCACAGGTTTTGGCAGCGTTGGTCCCGGGAGTACGTCTCGAGCCTCCAGGCGAAAAACAAGTGGCACCAGGAGGTTCCAAACGTCGACGTGGGAGCTCTCGTCGTCGTCGCCGAGGACAATCTTCCGCCCCAGCAGTGGATGATCGGGGGATCGCGGCGGTGCACGTCGGCGCTGACGGCAAGGTCCGAGTGGCGGACGTGAGGACGAAGGATGCGACGTATCGGCGAGCGGTCCATAGGCTGGCGGTGCTGCCTGTGGCATTCTGAAGACGGCGGTCCTTTAGAGGGGCGGTGTTCGCGCACTTTCCGTTTTTTAATTTGTTGAATAGTGTAAGGCGGGAGCGCAATAAAGATTTAATCGCTTTCGCGAATTCGCCCCGTCTCTCGCCCCCTTCGTTAAGTTAGGCTTAAGCGTTTATATATTGAAAATAAAGTCAGTTGTTATATGAACCTCATTAAGCAAACTCCCTTTCGTCGCTTCGTTGCCAAAAATAAATTTTTCCCTGCAATCACAAGTTTTGCGTTTGTTAATACAAAACAGTATTAAACTTTTCAAATATATTTATACCCGTTACTCGTAGAGTAAAAGGGTATATTGTATTCGTGCAAAAGTATGTAACAGCTAGAAGGAAGCGTTTCCGACCCTATAAAGTATATATATTCTTGATCAGGGTCACTAGCCGAGTCGATATAGCCATGTCCGTCTGTCCGTCTGTCTGTCCGTCTGTCTGTCCGTCCGTATGAACGCTGAGATCTCGGAAACTATAAAAGCTAGAAGATTGGCATTTTGCATGAAGATTCTAGGAGTTCCTACGCAGCGCAAGTTTGTTTCAAAATGGTGCCACGCCCCCTCCGACGCCCACAATCGCTTATATACGATTTTAAAAATTTAAATATTTCGGAAAAGTAAAAATGCAGTTTTATTGTGTTTATCAATACCTATCGAAATGTAGAAGAAATTTTTCAAATCGGACCATTCGTTAAAAAGTTATGCGTGATCAAAGTTTCTATCTCCATCTCCCTCGCACTCCCTTTACCTGAGTAACGGGTATCTGATGGTCGGGGCACCCGACTATAGCGTTCTCTCTTGTTTTTTATGTAATTAAGGTGAACAAAATTGATATAAAAACTTGACATTTTGTTCTAACACCTCCAAAACATTCAACTTTCAACTCTTTTGACCAGAGTTTGGGTCATGTTCTTAGAAAATATGTTACTAACGAAAGAAAAAATGATTGTAGATCAAAACTTCGACCTTTAGGTGTCCCGCAAGATGTGCGATCATCAATGGATACCAGTCTCTAACTACACTAATTCGGCGGAAATGGCATACAAAAATGTAAAAGTGTAGTTAAAAATAGGAATAAACGTATTAGAATTTTTTTTTCTCAGTTAAAAAAAATCACCAAAAACAAACTTGAATTTCGGCCTCTTAAACCATTAATGCTTAGGGCTGGATCAGCAATGTAAAGCTTACAACGCTTGCGAAGGTAAAATTTGCATCTAGATCCAGATGCATATTGGTAGTTAAATAAAGTAGTTTAGAATCAAATACTTTTTGTTGGAGACTTGTATAACATTTAGCTTTCAACATTTAAAAAATTTTTACAAACAAATGGCGAACCACCAATTTGATCAGCCCCGTTTTAGGTAAAATGTTCGTTTTTTGCTTTAAAAAAGTTTGCTTCCTTTCTTGTTTGATATCATATTTATTCAAATATTTTCAATCGCTGTTTTTGTCAAAGATTCATCCTTGTTTTTCGTTCAAATCGTCACAAAAAGTTTATAATAAAGTGCTTAGAGTAATGGTGAACGTGAATATAAAATTGTCTGAGAAAAACGTATTATATCGTTCGTAAAAAAAGTGTTTTTAGGGGTTTCTAGGGGCCAGCAAATTATATTCAATACCTTATATAAAATGTAATAAAAATTTATATTTTTTTGCAATTAAACTACAAGTTTAAAATACCGTTAAATAATTACATTTTAGGATATTTCCTTTTTTAAGGCATTTGCTGGCGCACCAGAGAGATATTGATATTGTTGTATAACCTTTTCTTTTTTTCGAAAAAATTAATGTATATTGTCCACCAATGATTCCGCGTCCATGGTAACAATTCGTATTTAAGAGGTGGTATTTTTAATTTAAAAGCTTTCCAATTAAAATTTGAGTCCATTCATGCAAATTTTTATCAAAAAAAATATTAAATTATATTTTTTGATAGTGATGCCAAATACAAAACCCTTTGTGGTACAAATCGTTGAAATACAAAGAAAGAATTGGAAACGGGTCGTGTAAGTCGAAATAAGACCTGCATATTACCAGGAATATTTGTCGGGATCGTCTAATAAATCTTAGAGGAACGGAGAAAGTAATATTACTCTAACAAGGAACTAGGGTCAACTTTGGTATTGATAAGCTTAAGTATGAACATAACGATATTGTATGTAAAAGTAGAACAAGTGAAACAAATAAGTTTAGTAGTGTAATAGTCATCAAACTCTTAAGGCCGTCATAATTCTAAAACCCCTTTGGCCGTCCTTATTTAAATAATGGGTAAATAGAACGTCTAAGTCAGTTTGCAGAAGTATTGCAGGGCAAAACGCTGAAATGGTTTATTTCAAATAATAAACACTGGAGAACATGGGGAGAGTTCAGCGAGAGTTTTCAAACGTACTTTCTGCCTAGAGGTTTTTTCTCGACAGGGTTTCAGGGAACCGTTCAAAGACTACTTGGTCGACATGCAGATGATGATGAGGCCACTTGGGTACTCGCCAAAAGAAACCCTAGAGATAAACAAGGATAACTGCACACCAGCCCTCAGGATTTCGTTGAGAACATACAAGGTGGATTATCTGGACACTTAAATGATCCTGGCTGCCGAGTACGAAGAGCTGGACAAAGAGCGAGAACACAAGATTTCCATATGGAAAGAATAGTCAACCAAAAAGGCAAAAGATGATATTCTTACTTACTTTAAAACCGAAGTAGCTAATTCTGACCTAGACAAATGGGAGGGGACTTTGGTAACGGCAAGCAGAAAATTTTGCTACCGCCAACACCAGTTATGGAGCCAATGCAAATCGAATTTAAAGTTGTTCCAAAAAAGTCATGCAAATTGGCTTAAAGCCGAAACAATCATAGTTCCTCCGAAAACCTTGTCCATCGGTGGGCCGTCCATTACTTACCTTTCAAACAAGAGGAACAGATCCTGGAGAAGACGAAGGACGTAACTCCAAGCGGCTAGAGGAGCTGCACGAAGGGCGGGAAAAGCTAACCTTACATCGTTACTGAAGTTACTATCGATATTCCCTGAAATGGCTTTAACAATTCCCTGAAATGGCTTTAACAATGCGGAGGGCATGAATTGAACCAAAGTTAACGCCAAATATAATTTCCCCAAATGATGCTTTAACTTTGATTTTGGATCAAAGCCTCACAAAGGATCAATATTGTGCCATAAGGGAACAGTACAACAGCAAGCTTTGCAATGTGTATCCTTCCTACAAAGAGGTAGCTGAGAAAACAGGACTGTCGGCCTGTTGATATTGTAGTGTCTGATACAAAAGCGGAAGTTTCTTTACAAAATTTATTAAATAATTTATAAATATTTTACGAGAAGAGGTAGAGGTTCTTACTAGCATTATAATGGAACAAAATACAGATTTTCTGATAACTGATCTAATTTTAAGTTATGGATTTGACGGAAGCACTGGTCAGGCAAACTACAATCAGAAATATTCTAATGAACAGCTTTTGGATGCGGACTCCAGCATTTTTGGGACGACCGTAACTCCGTTAAGATTTGTCAATGCGTCGGCGAACATTATATGGAACAATAGAACGCCCCTATCGATTAGATTTTGTCGACCCTTAAAGTTGGATTTTATTAAAGAGACAAGGGGTTATATCATTGCAGAAAATACCCATATTAAGACACAGATTCAATTTTTGAAAACATGCAAAGTTACTTTAAATAACGGAAATCGTCTTTGACTTTCAAAGTGAACGGTCGTGTTTTTTTTCTGCGCTTCGAATTTTGTATTTTGTTTTCGTTTATTCCCATCGGTGGGTTTTATAAAAACAACATTAAATTTTCTTTCGGTTATTTAAACATAAATTTAAACTCCGTTCGCTTCGCGAGTGCACTTTGTATTGATACTAATAAATTGTTTTAGTTTTTCGTAATTCTTATCTGTGTTTTCTATCCTATTTATATCCACGCTGTTTCTCTTTTGTGCATGCACTTTAACTTATTTACGCTCCCGCTCTCTTGCTCTCTTTGCTTTTGAAAGTTCTAAGCGTGCAGTTTCTGCGCTCTTGCGGTACTTATAACTGCTCGCTTATAAATTTCAATTTCGCTTTCTTGGTACAGTGGTAAATAAATAAAATGAATAATAAAAATTTAGTCTGCTTCTGCAAAAATGCAGCCTCGTAATCAGGGCTGACCAGTCTAATATGACTTGCTGGCTGTGTGAAAATATGGTGCACACCAAGTGCGCCGGTTTTACTGGCCGGACAAGTGATGACCTTTCAAAGGGGCCCAATTTGCAGTTTTGTTGTGACGCTTGTGTCGAGGTTGCGAACGAGATGAAATCGTTCATGCGCCAAACTAAAGGCGGCCTGATGGGACTGATTAGCTGTTTCGGAGTGGCTAGAGATAGTTTTCGCCGAGCTGATGATCTCCTATCTGCGCTGGACTCGCAGTTTAATAGTCGTAAGCTATTAGAAGAGTCCCCTAAGCGCAAAAAGGCCGCTGGTGGTAAGGAGCAAAAGGGGAACACCCCGCAACCGAAATCAAAAGAACAACAGAGCATTCCGGCGGATCAGCAGCTGATTTCAGCAAACCCTCAAATGTTGCTAAGATCAGCAGCTAAAAAAGATTCGGTATCCGAACAATCCGTTACAGAATGCATGCAACCAGGGACTTCTAAGAATTCCGATTTGTCCGTAGTGGTTTCACAATTAGTGGATCCACCTATCTCTCAGAATGTAGTATCACCACCACAAGGGACTACTGAGTCCGGACAACCGGCTCAAGTTGGTTTTGCAGAAACAATGTCTGCTCCACCAAAATCCCTTTTAGTGGTTCCACTAAAGAAACAAATTTTCGTTTCTCGGCTTTCCCCTGATCAAACATCTTCTGATGTATTGTCTTATATACAAGACAAAACTAAAGCCGATTGTAATAGTGTAAAGGTGGAAAAGTTTAAGTTTTCTTATGCTAGAGACATTTCATCTTTCAAGATAACTGTCCCTAACGAGCTTTTTGAAGCCATATGCTCGGGCGACTTTTGGCCGGATAATATGGTTGTAAAAGAGTTCGAGGCTAAGATAAAGAAGAAGGGGCCCGTAGGAGTAAAACTTCCTAGTCGAGGCCAAACCAGTGTACCAATTTCAAAAAACTAACTTCTAACCTCCTTCTTTCCTATCAGAATGCAAGAGGTTTGCGTAGCAAACTCACTAAATTGTATTCTGATAGCCTTTCCTTTGCATCTCATATTATTGTGTTGACAGAAACCTGGTTAAAGCCGGAGATCTTTAGCTCCGAAGTTTTTCCAGGTAAGTACACAATATATAGGTATGACCGTCCCTCTAGACGGGGAGGTGGAGTCTTAATTGGAGTTGATTCAAACTTCCCGTCTGAGGAGTTATTTTTTGATGAATTCAATACCATTGAATTTATTTGTGTAAAGTTATCGCTTCCTGGTAACTTTATATACATAACTTGCTCTTATATTCCGCCGTTGTCTGAACTTCCTGATTATTTAAATCACCTATCCGTTATTAAGTCCGTTGCAAATAAGCTTTCCGATAGGGATCAGTTGATAGTTCTAGGTGATTTTAATATACCTGGAGTTACTTGGTCCACTGAGGATGGATCGAATGTCTTACTACCTATAGCACAACATGATTTTATTGATGGCCTGCTTGACATATCTCTATCTCAAGTAAACCATGTTCGAAATTCATTAGGTCGCCTACTTGATTTGTGTTTTGTATTAAATCCTGAAGGTGTGTTTCTGTCCAGAGTAGCACCACTCACGCAACCTGAAGATCCATATCACCCAACAATCGAACTTTCATTTGATACGGGTAGAGTTATAGAAGAAAAATCAGAAAAATCCAAACGAATACATTGTTTTCGCAAGGCAGACTTTCTGAGGCTAAATAATTTTATTTCTGGCTTTAATTGGTCTGATCTTTACTTATGCAATAATATGTCCGATGCAGTTAATGTTTTTTATACTGCAATAAACTCATTTTTTAATTCCTGTGTTCCGTGGTACTATCCGTCAACTTCCAATAAATCACCTTGGTTTAGCAAAGAGTTGACACACTTAAGAAATGTAAAGTCCAGACTTTTTAGGAAATATAAAAATACCGGTTCTCAATCTGTTTTTACTAGATAAGTGCTCGGTCAAGATTTACCGTGCTTAATGCTCAGTGTTATAATAGTTACATAAACCGTTGTAAGGTCCAGTTCTCTTAGGATCCGAAACAGTTTTATAATTTTGTTTACACCAAGCGTAAATCTAATTCTTTTCCTTCCTCGCTGTCGTTCGAAAACATGACGGGAACCACAGATCAGGACATAGCCGATTTATTTGCCCAATTTTTTCAAACGACTTACTCTACTTTAGATTATTCATCTCAGCCTTATTCTTACACCATGCCCAAGTCAAACCTCATATTCTGTCCCACTTTAACAGAAAGCTCTCTTCTTTTGGATCTTCTTCGTATTAAGCCTGTTTATTCGCCAGGGCCCGATGGTATTCCTGGGTGCGTGCTTAGGTATTGCGCTAAGGCCCTGTGCAAACCTCTTCACAAGTTGTTTACCTTATCTCTAGAAACGTCCCAATTCCCAAATATTTGGAAGGAATCATTTGTTATTCCTCTTTTCAAAAAAGGTAACAAGTTAGAAGCCAGTAACTACAGAGGTATTTCTAAGTTGTCAGCTATTCCTAAGCTTTTTGAAAAATTATTACTCCTCATTTGCAGCACTTTTGCAGATCAATTATTTCTCCGTGTCAACACGGATTTATTAAACGTAGATCCACAATTACAAACCTTCTAGAGCTCACTACATTTGTGATAAAAGGCTTCAATAGTAGTTTGCAAACAGATGTCATTTACACTGACTTTAGTAAAGCATTTGACTCTGTAAATCACTTACTTCTCATTCAAAAACTTGACCTTTTAGGTTTTCCAGTTGATCTGCTTAAATGGATTTCAAGTTATCTAAATGGCAGGTCACAAGGGGACCTTTTTAAAAATTCAATCTCTGAAATTCTCCGTGTTACCTCCGGTTTCCCACAAGGGAGCCATCTGGGTCCGTTACTTTTTACATTATTTATTAACGATCTTCCCTCAATTATAAGTCATTCTCGCGTACTTATGTACGCAGATGATGTTAAGTTGTGCCTGCAGTATAAGGACATTTCCTGCCATTTAGACTTGCAATCCGATCTAGATAATTTTCAAAACTGGTGCCGAGATAATTTACTAAATTTAAACGGCTCCAAGTGCAAGCTGATGACTTTTTATCGGGCCAATCCGATATACGCGACTTACACGTTAAGTGGCAGCTCTTTGGATAGAATAACTCTTGTAAACGATCTTGGCGTTCTCTTGGACCCTAAACTAAAATTTTCTAATCACATTTCGTCCATGGTTAATAAAGCCAGAGGAGTGCTTGGATTTATTAAAAGGTGGTCAAAAGAATTCGATGATCCTTATTTGACTAAAACTTTATTTATTTCGCTAGTCCGTCCGATTCTGGAGTATGGGTCTCCCGTCTGGAGTCCACAATACGGAATACATATTGGTCGTATTGAATCTGTACAAAAAAACTTCCTTCTTTTTGCTTTACGGCGCCTAAACTGGGATGCAAATCTTATCTTACCTTCTTATTCTAGTAGACTTCTTTTGATTAATTTACCATCCCTAGCCAACCGTAGAACGATGCTTGGTACTATCTTTATTTATAACCTTATACATGGTGATATTGACTGCCCCGACTTGTTAAGTCGGCTAAACTTTTCAGTGCCAAGTAGATTAACTAGAAATTATATTCCCCTAATTTTAAATCATTGTAGATCTAACTATGCCTTGCATGAGCCTTTCAGAGTATTATGTTCTGACTATAATAGACTTTTTCCTGTAATATCAAATCTTGACTCTCTGCCGCTCCTAAAACGATTAATACTTGCTTCATTGGCACAAGATTGATCTAACTATTACTTTTTTCCCCGGACCTTTACCTTTATTTTCCTATCTCGCGTCTATCCTATCGCGAATCGTGCCGTACGATACACGGCTGCGCCCCTCGGTCGGTTGGGCGGGTAAGTGGGCCGTGGGACTCCGCGCGAAAAAAAAAAAAAAAAAAAAAAAAAAAAAAAAGTTGGTTTATATCAACTTCCAGTTGTACCTAACAGTGATCGACGGCAAAGTGTTTAACGCCTTGACTGACACAGATCACCCAAAAATGTCCAATTTGCGGAGCAACTCCAGTGGATTTTTAAAAAACCAAAATTTTAAATGAGAAAAGTTAAGGGTTAAGTCCACTGCATTCTTGGGTACGGCTTTTTGAGGACGGAAGCTAACTTCGGCAAGCCGAAGTTTTAATACCCTTGCAGACTTTGCCGAAATTGCTAAAATTGAAAAAGTAGCGAAATAAATAAGGTATACATAAATAAAATAGATTTGCATAGTTTCATGTCAATAGCTTTTATACTGCAAAAATGTCATACAAAAAAATAGAAAAAAAGGGATATTTTCGCAGCCTTTAACAATTTTTCCTACGGAAGCTATAAGATATAGACGTCCGATTGGTAAGCGATTTTACCCTGATCAAGGTATGCCAATAGCTTATACACTGCGCGAAATATTCTGAAAACATCATTTTGACCGATTGCACCCTATTGTTCCTATGGGAATATAGACGTCCGATCGGGGCGATTTTCAAACTTGATCTGCGTACACATGTTTTAGGATGACTGTGAAAGTTTCAGATCGCTAGTTTTAAACTGAGCTCGCAAACGGTATTGAAATAGACGGATAGACCGACAGACAGGCATGGCAATATCGACTCCCCTATTGACCCTGATCAAGAATATATATTTTGTATGGGGTCGGAAACGTCACCTTCACTGCGTTACAAACTTCTGACCAAAATTATAATACCCTCTTCAAGGGTATAAAAAACTGAAAGTTTCGTTTCAATCAAATTTTTCTTTCCTTCCAAAAATAGTCCTCGAAAATTTTTTTTTAACTTGCGAGCATTGACGAATACTAGTTTTTGACGAATCTGAAAATATGTGTGAATATTCTTTATTTAAGTACAAACTAAAACCAAACTCTGGAATGATATTATTAAGTAAAATATATTTTTTTTATGTAATTAAGGTGAACAAAATTGATATAAAAACTTGACATTTTGTTCTAACACCTCCAAAACATTCAACTTTCAACTCTTTTTGGCCAGAGTTTGGGTGATGTTCTTAGAAAATATGTTACTAACGAAAGAAAAAATGATTGTAGATCAAAACTTCGACCTTCAGGTGTCCCGCAAGATGTGCGATCATCAATGGATACCAGTCTCTAACTACACTAATTCGGCGGAAGTGGCATACATAAATGTAAAAGTGTAGTTAAAAATAGGAATAAACGAATTCGAATTATTTTTTCTCAGTTAAAAAAAATCAACAAAAACAAACTAGAATTTCGGCCACTTAAACCATTAATGCATGGGGCTGGATCAGCAATGTAAAGCTTGCAACGCTTGCGAAGGTAAAATTTGCAACTAGATCTAGATGCACATTTGTAGTTAAACCTTTGATCGGGCTGAATAAAGTAGTTTAGAATCAAATACTTTTTGTTGGAAACTTGTATAACATTTAGCTTTAAAAATTAAAAAAAAATTGTACACACATAAATGGTGAACCACCAATTTCATCAGCCCCGTTTTAGGTAAAAGGTTCGTTTTTTGCTTTAAAAAAGTTTGCTACCTTTCTTGTTTGATATCATATTTATTCAAATATTTTCAATCGCTGTTTTTGTCAAAGACTCATCCTTGTTTTTCGTTCACATCGTCACAAAAAGTTTTCAATAAAGTGATTAGAGTAATGGTGAACATACATATAAAATTGTCTGAGAAAAACGTATTATATCGTTCGTAAAAAAGAAAAGTGTTTTTAGGGGTTTCTAGGGGCCAGCAAATTATATTCAATACCTTATATAAAATGTAATAAAAATTTATATTTCTTTGCAATTAAACTACAAGTTTAAAATACCGTTAAATAATTACATTTTAGGATATTTCCTTTTTTAAGGCATTTGCTGGCGCACCAGAGAGATATTGATATTGTTGTATAACCTTTTCTTTTTTTTCGAGAAAATGAATGTATATTGTCCACCAATGATTCCGCGTCCATGGTAACAATTCGTATTTAAGAGGTGGTATTTATACCCGTTACTCGTAGAGTAAAAGGGTATATTGCATTCGTGCAAAAGTATGTAACAGGTAAAAGGAAGCGTTTCCGACCCTATAAAGTATATATATTCTTGTTCAGGATCACTAGCCGGGTCGATCTAGCCATGTCCGTCTGTCTGTCCGTCTGTCTGTCCGTCTGTCTGTCCGTATGAACGCTGAGATCTCGGAAACTATAAAAGCTAGAAGATTGGCATTTTGCATGTAGATTTTAGGAGTTCCTACGCAGCGCAATTTGTTTCAAAATGGTGCCACGCCCCCTCTGATGCCCACAAGTCACAAGCTGTGGCCACAGTTTTGATGATATTATGAAAATTTTAATTGATATGTATTTGTTTCGTCAATACCTATCGATTGGCCTAATAAAACTCTAACGCCCAAAAACCCATTAAAAGCATAAGCCTGGCAAGCGCCTACATTTCCGCCTTTCAATAGCGCCATCTAACGGATGACTTTGGAACAGCATATTTATATTAAGTTGTTTAGCTGAGTAACGGGTATCTAATAGTCGAGGCACTCGACTATAGCGTTCTCTCTTGTTTTAATTTGAAAGCTTTTGACCAATTGAAATTTCAGTCCATTCATGCAAATTTTTTTCAAAAAAAAAATTCACTTATATTTTTTGATAGTGGTGCCAAATACAAACCCTTTGTGGTACAAATCGGTGAAATGCAAAGAAAGATTTGGAAACGGGTCGTGTATATTACCAGGAATATTTGTCGGGATCGTCTAATAAATCTTAGAGGAACGGAGAAAGTAATATTACTCTAACAAGGAACTAGGGTCAACTTTGGTATTGATAAGCTTAAGTATGAACATAACGATATTGTATGTAAAAGTAGAACAAGTGAAACAAATAAGCTTAGTAGTGTAATAGTGATCAAACTTCTAAGGCCGTCGTTTGATAATGCTAAATCCCCTTTGGCCGTCCTTATTTAAATAATGGGTAAATAGAACGTCTAAGTCAGTTTGCAGAAGTATTGCAGGGCAAAACGCTGAAATGGTTTATTTCAAATAATAAACACTGGAGAACATGGGGAGAGTTCAGCGAGAGTTTTCAAACGTACAGGTACTACAGTAATACAGGGTTTCAGGGAACCGTTCAAAGACTACTTGGTCGACATGCAGATGATGATGAGGCCACTTGGGTACTCGCCAAAAGAAACCCTAGAGATAAACAAGGATAACTGCACACCAGCCCTCAGGATTTCGTTGAGAACATACAAGGTGGATTATCTGGACACTTAAATGATCCTGGCTGCCGAGTACGAAGAGCTGGACAAAGAGCGAGAACACAAGATTTCCATATGGAAAGAATAGTCAACCAAAAAGGCAAAAGATGATATTCTTACTTACTTTAAAACCGAAGTAGCTAATTCAGACCTAGACAAATGGGAGGGGACTTTGGTAACGGCAAGCAGAAAATTTTGCTACCGCCAACACCAGTTATGGAGCCAATGCAAATCGAATTTAAAGTTGTTCCAAAAACGTCATGCAAATTGGCTTTAAGCCGAAACAATCATAGTTCCTCCGAAAACCTTAACCATCAGTGGGCCGTCCATCACTTACCTTTCAGACAAGAGGAACAGATCCCGGAGAAGGCAAGCTGCAAATTTAGCAGCATCTGAAGGCGGAGGACGTAACTTTATTATTCGAAGCGGCTAGAGTAGCTGCACCAAGTGCGGGAAAAGCTAACTATTACTATCGATATTCCCTGAAATGGCTTTAACAATGCGGAGGGCATTAATTAAACCAAAGTTAACGCCAAATATTATTTGGCATTAGCTTTGATTTTGGATCAAAGCCTCACAGAGGATCAATATTGTGCCATAAGGGAACAGTACAACAGCAAGCATTGCAATGTGTATCCTTCCTACAAAGAGGTAGCTGAGAAAACAGGACTGTCGGCCTGTTGATATTGTAGTGTCTGATACAAAAGCGGAAGTTTCTTTACAAAATTTATTAAATAATTTATAAATATTTTACGAGAAGAGGTAGAGGTTCTTACTAGCATTATAATGGAACAAAATACAGATTTTCTGATAACTGATCTAATTTTAAGTTATGGATTTGACGGAAGCACTGGTCAGGCAAACTACAATCAGAAATATTCGAATGAACAGCTTTTGGATGCGGACTCCAGCATTTTTGGGACGACCGTAACTCCGTTAAGATTTGTCAATGCGTCGGCGAACATTATATGGAACAATAGAACGCCCCTATCGATTAGATTTTGTCGACCCTTAAAGTTGGATTTTATTAAAGAGACAAGGGGTTATATCATTGCAGAAAATACCCATATTAAGACACAGATTCAATTTTTGAAAACATGCAAAGTTACTTTAAATAACGGAAAGTTGGTTTATATCAACTTCCAGTTGTACCTAACAGTGATCGACGGCAAAGTGTTTAACGCCTTGACTGACACTAGATCACCCAAAAATGTCCAATTTGTGGAGCAACTCCAGTGGATTTTTTAAAAAACCAAAATTTTAAATGAGAAAAGTTAAGGGTTAAGTCCACTGCATTCTTGGGTACGGCTTTTTGAGGACGGAAGCTAACTTCGGCAAGCCAAAGTTTTAATACCCTTGCAGACTTTGCCGAAATTGCTAAAATTGAAAAAGTAGCGAAATAAATAAGGTATACATAAATAAAATAGATTTGCATAGTTTCATGTCAATAGCTTTTATACTGCAAAAATGTCATACAAAAAAATAGAAAAAAAGGGATATTTTCGCAGCCTTTAACAATTTTTCCTACGGAAGCTATAAGATATAGACGTCCGATTGGCAAGCGATTTTACCCTGATCAAGGTATGCCAATAGCTTATACACTGCGCGAAATATTCTGAAAACATCATTTTGACCGATTGCACCCTATTGTTCCTATGGGAATATAGACGTCCGATCGGGGCGATTTTCAAACTTGATCTGCGTACACATGTTTTAGGATGACTGTGAAAGTTTCAGATCGCTAGTTTTAAACTGAGCTCGCAAACGGTATTGAAATAGACGGATAGACCGACAGACAGGCATGGCAATATCGACTCCCCTATTGACCCTGATCAAGAATATATATTCTGTATGGTCACCTTCACTGCGTTACAAACTTCTGACCAAAATTATAATACCCTCTTCAAGGGTATAAAAAACTGAATGTTTCGTTTCAATCAAATTTTTCTTTCCTTCCAAAAATAGTCCTCGAAAATTTTTTTTTAACTTGCGAGCATTGACGAATACTAGTTTTTGACGAATCTGAAAATATGTGTGAATATTCTTTATTTAAGTACAAACTAAAACCAAACTCTGGAATGATATTATTAAGTAAAATATATTTTTTTTATGTAATTAAGGTGAACAAAATTGATATAAAAACTTGACATTTTGTTCTAACACCTCCAAAACATTCAACTTTCAACTCTTTTTTGGCCAGAGTTTGGGTGATGTTCTTAGAAAATATGTTACTAACGAAAGAAAAAATGATTGTAGATCAAAACTTCGACCTTCAGGTGTCCCGCAAGATGTGCGATCATCAATGGATACCAGTCTCTAACTACACTAATTCGGCGGAAGTGGCATACATAAATGTAAAAGTGTAGTTAAAAATAGGAATAAACGAATTCGAATTATTTTTTCTCAGTTAAAAAAAATCAACAAAAACAAACTAGAATTTCGGCCACTTAAACCATTAATGCATGGGGCTGGATCAGCAATGTAAAGCTTGCAACGCTTGCGAAGGTAAAATTTGCAACTAGATCTAGATGCATATTTGTAGTTAAACCTTCGATCGGGCTGAATAAAGTAGTTTAGAATCAAATACTTTTTGTTGGAAACTTGTATAACATTTAGCTTTAAAAATTAAAAAAAAATTGTACACACATAAATGGTGAACCACCAATTTCATCAGCCCCGTTTTAGGTAAAAGGTTCGTTTTTTGCTTTAAAAAAGTTTGCTACCTTTCTTGTTTGATATCATATTTATTCAAATATTTTCAATCGCTGTTTTTGTCAAAGACTCATCCTTGTTTTTCGTTCACATCGTCACAAAAAGTTTTCAATAAAGTGATTAGAGTAATGGTGAACATGAATATAAAATTGTCTGAGAAAAACGTATTATATCGTTCGTAAAAAAGAAAAGTGTTTTTAGGGGTTTCTAGGGGCCAGCAAATTATATTCAATACCTTATATAAAATGTAATAAAAATTTATATTTCTTTGCAATTAAACTACAAGTTTAAAATACCGTTAAATAATTACATTTTAGGATATTTCCTTTTTAAGGCATTTGCTGGCGCACCAGAGAGATATTGATATTGTTGTATAACCTTTTCTTTTTTTCGAGAAAATGAATGTATATTGTCCACCAATGATTCCGCGTCCATGGTAACAATTCGTATTTAAGAGGTGGTATTTATACCCGTTACTCGTAGAGTAAAAGGGTATATTGCATTCGTGCAAAAGTATGTAACAGGTAGAAGGAAGCGTTTCCGACCCTATAAAGTATATATATTCTTGTTCAGGATCACTAGCCGGGTCGATCTAGCCATGTCCGTCTGTCTGTCCGTCTGTCTGTCCGTCTGTCTGTCCGTATGAACGCTGAGATCTCGGAAACTATAAAAGCTAGAAGATTGGCATTTTGCATGTAGATTTTAGGAGTTCCTACGCAGCGCAATTTGTTTCAAAATGGTGCCACGCCCCCTCTGACGCCCACAAGTAACAAGCTGTGGCCACAGTTTTGATGATATTATGAAAATTTTAATTGATATGTATTTGTTTCGTCAATACCTATCGATTGGCCTAATAAAAGTTTGCCACGCCCACTCTAACGCCCAAAAACCCATTAAAAGCATAAGCCTGGCAAGCGCCTACATTTCCGCCTTTCAATAGCGCCATCTAACGGATGACTTTGGAACAGCTGGCCAAGGTGCTAATTCGAGCGGCGAAAAACGTACAAGAAGGCATATTTATATTAAGTTGTTTAGCTGAGTAACGGGTATCTAATAGTCGAGGCACTCGACTATAGCGTTCTCTCTTGTTTTAATTTGAAAGCTTTTGACCAATTGAAATTTCAGTCCATTCATGCAAATTTTTTTCAAAAAAAAAATTCACTTATATTTTTTGATAGTGATGCCAAATACAAACCCTTTGTGGTACAAATCGGTGAAATGCAAAGAAAGATTTGGAAACGGGTCGTGTAAGTCGAAATAAGACCTGCATATTACCAGGAATATTTGTCGGGATCGTCTAATAAATCTTAGAGGAACGGAGAAAGTAATATTACTCTAACAAGGAACTAGGGTCAACTTTGGTATTGATAAGCTTAAGTATGAACATAACGATATTGTATGTAAAAGTAGAACAACTGAAACAAATAAGCTTAGTAGTGTAATAGTCATCAAACTTCTAAGGCCGTCGTTTGATAATGCTAAAACCCCTTTGGCCGTCCTTATTTAAATAATGGGTAAATAGAACGTCTAAGTCAGTTTGCAGAAGTATTGCAGGGCAAAACGCTGAAATGGTTTATTTCAAATAATAAACACTGGAGAACATGGGGAGAGTTCAGCGAGAGTTTTCAAACGTACTTTCTGCCTAGAGGTTTTTTCTCGACAGGGTTTCAGGGAACCGTTCAAAGACTACTTGGTCGACATGCAGATGATGATGAGGCCACTTGGGTACTCGCCAAAAGAAACCCTAGAGATAAACAAGGATAACTGCACACCAGCCCTCAGGATTTCGTTGAGAACATACAAGGTGGATTATCTGGACACTTAAATGATCCTGGCTGCCGAGTACGAAGAGCTGGACAAAGAGCGAGAACACAAGATTTCCATATGGAAAGAATAGTCAACCAAAAAGGCAAAAGATGATATTCTTACTTACTTTAAAACCGAAGTAGCTAATTCAGACCTAGACAAATGGGAGGGGACTTTGGTAACGGCAAGCAGAAAATTTTGCTACCGCCAACACCAGTTATGGAGCCAATGCAAATCGAATTTAAAGTTGTTCCAAAAACGTCATGCAAATTGGCTTTAAGCCGAAACAATCATAGTTCCTCCGAAAACCTTAACCATCAGTGGGCCGTCCATCACTTACCTTTCAGACAAGAGGAACAGATCCCGGAGAAGGCAAGCTGCAAATTTAGCAGCATCTGAAGGCGGAGGACGTAACTTTATTATTCGAAGCGGCTAGAGTAGCTGCACCAAGTGCGGGAAAAGCTAACTATTACTATCGATATTCCCTGAAATGGCTTTAACAATGCGGAGGGCATTAATTAAACCAAAGTTAACGCCAAATATTATTTGGCATTAGCTTTGATTTTGGATCAAAGCCTCACAGAGGATCAATATTGTGCCATAAGGGAACAGTACAACAGCAAGCATTGCAATGTGTATCCTTCCTACAAAGAGGTAGCTGAGAAAACAGGACTGTCGGCCTGTTGATATTGTAGTGTCTGATACAAAAGCGGAAGTTTCTTTACAAAATTTATTAAATAATTTATAAATATTTTACGAGAAGAGGTAGAGGTTCTTACTAGCATTATAATGGAACAAAATACAGATTTTCTGATAACTGATCTAATTTTAAGTTATGGATTTGACGGAAGCACTGGTCAGGCAAACTACAATCAGAAATATTCTAATGAACAGCTTTTGGATGCGGACTCCAGCATTTTTGGGACGACCGTAACTCCGTTAAGATTTGTCAATGCGTCGGCGAACATTATATGGAACAATAGAACGCCCCTATCGATTAGATTTTGTCGACCCTTAAAGTTGGATTTAATTAAAGAGACAAGGGGTTATATCATTGCAGAAAATACCCATATTAAGACACAGATTCAATTTTTGAAAACATGCAAAGTTACTTTAAATAACGGAAAGTTGGTTTATATCAACTTCCAGTTGTACCTAACAGTGATCGACGGCAAAGTGTTTAACGCCTTGACTGACACTAGATCACCCAAAAATGTCCAATTTGCGGAGCAACTCCAGTGGATTTTTTAAAAAACCAAAATTTTAAATGAGAAAAGTTAAGGGTTAAGTCCACTGCATTCTTGGGTACGGCTTTTTGAGGACGGAAGCTAACTTCGGCAAGCCAAAGTTTTAATACCCTTGCAGACTTTGCCGAAATTGCTAAAATTGAAAAAGTAGCGAAATAAATAAGGTATACATAAATAAACAAGATTTTTATAGTTTCATGTCAATAGCTTTTATACTGCAAAAATGTCATAAAAATAGAAAAGAGGGATATTTTCGACGCCTTTAACAATTTTTCCTACGGAAGCTAGAAGATATAGACGTCCGATTGGCAAGCGATTTTACCCTGATCAAGGTATGCCAATAGCTTATACACTGCGGGAAATATTCTGAAAACATAATTTTGACCGATTGCACCCTATTGTTCCTATGGGAATATAGACGTCCGATCGGGGCGATTTTCAAACTTGATCTGCGTACACATGTTTTAGGATGACTGTGAAAGTTTCAGATCGCTAGTTTTAAACTGAGCTCGCAAACGGTATTGAAATAGACGGATAGACCGACAGACAGGCATGGCAATATCGACTCCCCTATTGACCCTGATCAAGAATATATATTCTGTATGGTCACCTTCACTGCGTTACAAACTTCTGACCAAAATTATAATACCCTCTTCAAGGGTATAAAAAACTGAAAGTTTCGTTTCAATCAAATTTTTCTTTCCTTCCAAAAATAGTCCTCGAAAATTTTTTTTTTAACTTGCGAGAATTGACGAATACTAGTTTTTGACGAATCTGAAAATACGTGTGAATATTCTTTATTTAAGTACAAACTAAAACCAAACTCTGGAATGATATTATTAAGTAAAATATATTTTTTTATGTAATTAAGGTGAACAAAATTGATATAAAAACTTGACATTTTGTTCTAACACCTCCAAAACATTCAACTTTCAACTCTTTTTTGGCCAGAGTTTGGGTCATGTTCTTAGAAAATATGTTACTAACGAAAGAAAAAATGATTGTAGATCAAAACTTCGACCTTCAGGTGTCCCGCAAGATGTGCGATCATCAATGGATACCAGTCTCTAACTACACTAATTCGGCGGAAGTGGCATACATAAATGTAAAAGTGTAGTTAAAAATAGGAATAAACGAATTCGAATTATTTTTTCTCAGTTAAAAAAAATCACCAAAAACAAACTAGAATTTCGGCCACTTAAACCATTAATGCATGGGGCTGGATCAGCAATGTAAAGCTTACAACGCTTGCGAAGGTAAAATTTGCAACTAGATCTAGATGCATATTTGTAGTTAAACCTTCGATCGGGCTGAATAAAGTAGTTTAGAATCAAATACTTTTTGTTGGAAACTTGTATAACATTTAGCTTTAAAAATTTAAAAAAATTGTACACACATAAATGGTGAACCACCAATTTCATCAGCCCCGTTTTAGGTAAAAGGTTCGTTTTTTGCTTTAAAAAAGTTTGCTACCTTTCTTGTTTGATATCATATTTATTCAAATATTTTCAATCGCTGTTTTTGTCAAAGACTCATCCTTGTTTTTCGTTCACATCGTCACAAAAAGTTTTCAATGAAGTGATTAGAGTAATGGTGAACATGAATATAAAATTGTCTGAGAAAAACGTATTATATCGTTCGTAAAAAAGAAAAGTGTTTTTAGGGGTTTCTAGGGGCCAGCAAATTATATTCAATACCTTATATAAAATGTAATAAAAATTTATATTTCTTTGCAATTAAACTACAAGTTTAAAATACCGTTAAATAATTACATTTTAGGATATTTCCTTTTTTAAGGCATTTGCTGGCGCACCAGAGAGATATTGATATTGTTGTATAACCTTTTCTTTTTTTCGAGAAAATGAATGTATATTGTCCACCAATGATTCCGCGTCCATGGTAACAATTCGATTTAAGAGGTGGTATTTATACCCGTTACTCGTAGAGTAAAAGGGTATATTGCATTCGTGCAAAAGTATGTAACAGGTAGAAGGAAGCGTTTCCGACCCTATAAAGTATATATATTCTTGTTCAGGATCACTAGCCGGGTCGATTTAGCCATGTCCGTCTGTCTTTCCGTCTGTCTGTCCGTCTGTCTGTCCGTATGAACGCTGAGATCTCGGAAACTATAAAAGCTAGAAGATTGGCATTTTGCATGTAGATTTTAGGAGTTCCTACGCAGCGCGATTTGTTTCAAAATGGTGCCACGCCCCCTCTGACGCCCACAAGTCACAAGCTGTGGCCACAGTTTTGATGATATTATGAAAATTTTAATTGATATGTATTTGTTTCGTCAATACCTATCGATTGGCCTAATAAAAGTTTGCCACGCCCACTCTAACGCCCAAAAACCCATTAAAAGCATAAGCCTGGCAAGCGCCTACATTTCCGCCTTTCAATAGCGCCATCTAACGGATGACTTTGGAACAGCTGGCCAAGGTGCTAATTCGAGCGGCGAAAAACGTACAAGAAGGCATATTTATATTAAGTTGTTTAGCTGAGTAACGGGTATCTAATAGTCGAGGCACTCGACTATAGCGTTCTCTCTTGTTTTAATTTGAAAGCTTTTGACCAATTGAAATTTCAGTCCATTCATGCAAATTTTTTTCAAAAAAAAATTCAATTATATTTTTTGATAGTGATGCCAAATACAAACCCTTTGTGGTACAAATCGGTGAAATGCAAAGAAAGATTTGGAAACGGGTCGTGTAAGTCGAAATAAGACCTGCATATTACCAGGAATATTTGTCGGGAATAAATAAATCTTAGAGGAACGGAGAAAGTAATATTACTCTAACAAGGAACTAGGGTCAACTTTGGTATTGATAAGCTTAAGTATGAACATAACGATATTGTATGTAAAAGTAGAACAAGTGAAACAAATAAGCTTAGTAGTGTAATAGTCATCAAACTTCTAAGGCCGTCGTTTGATAATGCTAAAACCCCTTTGGCCGTCCTTATTTAAATAATGGGTAAATAGAACGTCTAAGTCAGTTTGCAGAAGTATTGCAGGGCAAAACGCTGAAATGGTTTATTTCAAATAATAAACACTGGAGAACATGGGGAGAGTTCAGCGAGAGTTTTCAAACGTACTTTCTGCCTAGAGGTTTTTTCTCGACAGGGTTTCAGGGAACCGTTCAAAGACTACTTGGTCGACATGCAGATGATGATGAGGCCACTTGGGTACTCGCCAAAAGAAACCCTAGAGATAAACAAGGATAACTGCACACCAGCCCTCAGGATTTCGTTGAGAACATACAAGGTGGATTATCTGGACACTTAAATGATCCTGGCTGCCGAGTACGAAGAGCTGGACAAAGAGCGAGAACACAAGATTTCCATATGGAAAGAATAGTCAACCAAAAAGGCAAAAGATGATATTCTTTCTTACTTTAAAACCGAAGTAGCTAATTCTGACTTAGACAAATGGGAGGGGACTTTGGTAACGGCAAGCAGAAAATTTTGCTACCGCCAACACCAGTTATGGAGCCAATGCAAATCGAATTTAAAGTTGTTCCAAAAACGTCATGCAAATTGGCTTTAAGCCGAAACAATCATAGTTCCTCCGAAAACCTTAACCATCAGTGGGCCGTCCATCACTTACCTTTCAGACAAGAGGAACAGATCCCGGAGAAGGCAAGCTGCAAATTTAGCAGCATCTGAAGGCGGAGGACGTAACTTTATTATTCGAAGCGGCTAGAGTAGCTGCACCAAGTGCGGGAAAAGCTAACTATTACTATCGATATTCCCTGAAATGGCTTTAACAATGCGGAGGGTATTAATTAAACCAAAGTTAACGCCAAATATTATTTCCCCAAATGATGCTTTAGCTTTGATTTTGGATCAAAGCCTCACAGAGGATCAATATTGTGCCATAAGGGAACAGTACAACAGCAAGCATTGCAATGTGTATCCTTCCTACAAAGAGGTAGCTGAGAAAACAGGACTGTCGGCCTGTTGATATTGTAGTGTCTGATACAAAAGCGGAAGTTTCTTTACAAAATTTATTAAATAATTTATAAATATTTTACGAGAAGAGGTAGAGGTTCTTACTAGCATTATAATGGAACAAAATACAGATTTTCTGATAACTGATCTAATTTTAAGTTATGGATTTGACGGAAGCACTGGTCAGGCAAACTACAATCAAAAATATTCTAATGAACAGCTTTTGGATGCGGACTCCAGCATTTTTGGGACGACCGTAACTCCGTTAAGATTTGTCAATGCGTCGGCGAACATTATATGGAACAATAGAACGCCCCTATCGATTAGATTTTGTCGACCCTTAAAGTTGGATTTTATTAAAGAGACAAGGGGTTATATCATTGCAGAAAATACCCATATTAAGACACAGATTCAATTTTTGAAAACATGCAAAGTTACTTTAAATAACGGAAAGTTGGTTTATATCAACTTCCAGTTGTACCTAACAGTGATCGACGGCAAAGTGTTTAACGCCTTGACTGACACTAGATCACCGAAAAATGTCCAATTTGCGGAGCAACTCCAGTGGATTTTTTAAAAACCAAAATTTTAAATGAGAAAAGTTAAGGGTTAAGTCCACTGCATTCTTGGGTACGGCTTTTTGAGGACGGAAGCTAACTTCGGCAAGCCAAAGTTTTAATACCCTTGCAGACTTTGCCGAAATTGCTAAAATTGAAAAAGTAGCGAAATAAATAAGGTATACATAAATAAAATAGATTTGCATAGTTTCATGTCAATAGCTTTTATACTGCAAAAATGTCATACAAAAAAATAGAAAAAAAGGGATATTTTCGCAGCCTTTAACAATTTTTCCTACGGAAGCTATAAGATATAGACGTCCGATTGGCAAGCGATTTTACCCTGATCAAGGTATGCCAATAGCTTATACACTGCGGGAAATATTCTGAAAACATCATTTTGACCGATTGCACCCTATTGTTCCTATGGGAATATAGACGTCCGATCGGGGCGATTTTCAAACTTGATCTGCGTACACATGTTTTAGGATGACTGTGAAAGTTTCAGATCGCTAGTTTTAAACTGAGCTCGCAAACGGTATTGAAATAGACGGATAGACCGACAGACAGGCATGGCAATATCGACTCCCCTATTGACCCTGATCAAGAATATATATTCTGTATGGTCACCTTCACTGCGTTACAAACTTCTGACCAAAATTATAATACCCTCTTCAAGGGTATAAAAAACTGAAAGTTTCGTTTCAATCAAATTTTTCTTTCCTTCCAAAAATAGTCCTCGAAAATTTTTTTTTTAACTTGCGAGAATTGACGAATACTAGTTTTTGACGAATCTGAAAATATGTGTGAATATTCTTTATTTAAGTACAAACTAAAACCAAACTCTGGAATGATATTATTAAGTAAAATATATTTTTTTTATGTAATTAAGATGAACAAAATTGATATAAAAACTTGACATTTTGTTCTAACACCTCCAAAACATTCAACTTTCAACTCTTTTTTGGCCAGAGTTTGGGTGATGTTCTTAGAAAATATGTTACTAACGAAAGAAAAAATGATTGTAGATCAAAACTTCGACCTTCAGGTGTCCCGCAAGATGTGCGATCATCAATGGATACCAGTCTCTAACTACACTAATTCGGCGGAAGTGGCATACATAAATGTAAAAGTGTAGTTAAAAATAGGAATAAACGAATTCGAATTATTTTTTCTCAGTTAAAAAAAATCAACAAAAACAAACTAGAATTTCGGCCACTTAAACCATTAATACATGGGGCTGGATCAGCAATGTAAAGCTTACAACGCTTGCGAAGGTAAAATTTGCAACTAGATCTAGATGCATATTTGTAGTTAAACCTTCGATCGGGCTGAATAAAGTAGTTTAGAATCAAATACTTTTTGTTGGAACTTGTATAACATTTAGCTTCAAAAATTTAAAAAAAATTGTACACACATAAATGGTGAACCACCAATTTCGTCAGCCCCGTTTTAGGTAAAAGGTTCGTTTTTTGCTTTAAAAAAGTTTGCTTCCTTTCTTGTTTGATATCATATTTATTCAAATATTTTCAATCGCTGTTTTGTCAAGACTCATCCTTGTTTTTCGTTCACATCGTCACAAAAAGTTTTCAATAAAGTGATTAGAGTAATGGTGAACATGAATATAAAATTGTCTGAGAAAAACGTATTATATCGTTCGTAAAAAAGAAAAGTGTTTTTAGGGGTTTCTAGGGGCCAGCAAATTATATTCAATACCTTATATAAAATGTAATAAAAATTTATATTTCTTTGCAATTAAACTACAAGTTTAAAATACCGTTAAATAATTACATTTTAGGATATTTCCTTTTTAAGGCATTTGCTGGCGCACCAGAGAGATATTGATATTGTTGTATAACCTTTTCTTTTTTTTCGAGAAAATGAATGTATATTGTCCACCAATGATTCCGCGTCCATGGTAACAATTCGATTTAAGAGGTGGTATTTATACCCGTTACTCGTAGAGTAAAAGGGTATATTGCATTCGTGCAAAAGTATGTAACAGGTAGAAGGAAGCGTTTCCGACCCTATAAAGTATATATATTCTTGTTCAGGATCACTAGTCGGGTCGATCTAGCCATGTCCGTCTGTCTGTCCGTCTGTCTGTCCGTATGAACGCTGAGATCTCGGAAACTATAAAAGCTAGAAAATTGGCATTTTGCATGTAGATTTTAGGAGTTCCTACGCAGCGCAATTTGTTTCAAAATGGTGCCACGCCCCCTCTGACGCCCACAAGTCACAAGCTGTGGCCACAGTTTTGATGATATTATGAAAATTTTAATTGATATGTATTTGTTTCGTCAATACCTATCGATTGGCCTAATAAAAGTTTGCCACGCCCACTCTAACGCCCAAAAACCCATTAAAAGCATAAGCCTGGCAAGCGCCTACATTTCCGCCTTTCAATAGCGCCATCTAACGGATGACTTTGGAACAGCTGGCCAAGGTGCTAATTCGAGCGGCGAAAAACGTACAAGAAGGCATATTTATATTAAGTTGTTTAGCTGAGTAACGGGTATCTAATAGTCGAGGCACTCGACTATAGCGTTCTCTCTTGTTTTAATTTGAAAGCTTTTGACCAATTGAAATTTCAGTCCAGTCATGCAAATTTTTTTCAAAAAAAAATTCAATTATATTTTTTGATAGTGATGCCAAATACAAACCCTTTGTGGTACAAATCGGTGAAATGCAAAGAAAGATTTGGAAACGGGTCGTGTAAGTCGAAATAAGACCTGCATATTACCAGGAATATTTGTCGGGAATAAATAAATCTTAGAGGAACGGAGAAAGTAATATTACTCTAACAAGGAACTAGGGTCAACTTTGGTATTGATAAGCTTAAGTATGAACATAACGATATTGTATGTAAAAGTAGAACAAGTGAAACAAATAAGCTTAATAGTGTAATAGTCATCAAACTTCTAAGGCCGTCGTTTGATAATGCTAAAACCCCTTTGGCCGTCCTTATTTAAATAATGGGTAAATAGAACGTCTAAGTCAGTTTGCAGAAGTATTGCAGGGCAAAACGCTGAAATGGTTTATTTCAAATAATAAACACTGGAGAACATGGGGAGAGTTCAGCGAGAGTTTTCAAACGTACTTTCTGCCTAGAGGTTTTTTCTCGACAGGGTTTCAGGGAACCGTTCAAAGACTACTTGGTCGACATGCAGATAATGATGAGGCCACTTGGGTACTCGCCAAAAGAAACCCTAGAGATAAACAAGGATAACTGCACACCAGCCCTCAGGATTTCGTTGAGAACATACAAGGTGGATTATCTGGACACTTAAATGATCCTGGCTGCCGAGTACGAAGAGCTGGACAAAGAGCGAGAACACAAGATTTCCATATGGAAAGAATAGTCAACCAAAAAGGCAAAAGATGATATTCTTACTTACTTTAAAACCGAAGTAGCTAATTCTGATCAGACAAATGGGAGGGGACTTTGGTAACGGCAAGCAGAAAATTTTGCTACCGCCAACACCAGTTATGGAGCCAATGCAAATCGAATTTAAAGTTGTTCCAAAAACGTCATGCAAATTGGCTTTAAGCCGAAACAATCATAGTTCCTCCGAAAACCTTAACCATCAGTGGGCCGTCCATCACTTACCTTTCAGACAAGAGGAACAGATCCCGGAGAAGGCAAGCTGCAAATTTAGCAGCATCTGAAGGCGGAGGACGTAACTTTATTATTCGAAGCGGCTAGAGTAGCTGCACCAAGTGCGGGAAAAGCTAACTATTACTATCGATATTCCCTGAAATGGCTTTAACAATGCGGAGGGCATTAATTAAACCAAAGTTAACGCCAAATATTATTTCCCCAAATGATGCTTTAGCTTTGATTTTGGATCAAAGCCTCACAGAGGATCAATATTGTGCCATAAGGGAACAGTACAACTGCAAGCATTGCAATGTGTATCCTTCCTACAAAGAGGTAGCTGAGAAAACAGGACTGTCGACCTGTTGATATTGTAGTGTCTGATACAAAAGCGGAAGTTTCTTTACAAAATTTATTAAATAATTAATAAATATTTTACGAGAAGAGGTAGAGGTTCTTACTAGCATTATAATGGAACAAAATACAAATTTTCTGATAACTGATCTAATTTTAAGTTATGGATTTGACGGAAGCACTGGTCAGGCAAACTACAATCAGAAATATTCTAATGAACAGCTTTTGGATGCGGACTCCAGCATTTTTGGGACGACCGTAACTCCGTTAAGATTTGTCAATGCGTCGGCGAACATTATATGGAACAATAGAACGCCCCTATCGATTAGATTTTGTCGACCCTTAAAGTTGGATTTTATTAAAGAGACAAGGGGTTATATCATTGCAGAAAATACCCATATTAAGACACAGATTCAATTTTTGAAAACATGCAAAGTTACTTTAAATAACGGAAAGTTGGTTTATATCAACTTCCAGTTGTACCTAACAGTGATCGACGGCAAAGTGTTTAACGCCTTGACTGACACTAGATCACCCAAAAATGTCCAATTTGCGGAGCAACTCCAGTGGATTTTTTAAAAACCAAAATTTTAAATGAGAAAAGTTAAGGGTTAAGTCCACTGCATTCTTGGGTACGGCTTTTTGAGGACGGAAGCTAACTTCGGCAAGCCAAAGTTTTAATACCCTTGCAGACTTTGCCGAAATTGCTAAAATTGAAAAAGTAGCGAAATAAATAAGGTATACATAAATAAAATAGATTTGCATAGTTTCATGTCAATAGCTTTTATACTGCAAAAATGTCATACAAAAAAATAGAAAAAAAGGGATATTTTCGCAGCCTTTAACAATTTTTCCTACGGAAGCTATAAGATATAGACGTCCGATTGGCAAGCGATTTTACCCTGATCAAGGTATGCCAATAGCTTATACACTGCGGGAAATATTCTGAAAACATAATTTTGACCGATTGCACCCTATTGTTCCTATGGGAATATAGACGTCCGATCGGGGCGATTTTCAAACTTGATCTGCGTACACATGTTTTAGGATGACTGTGAAAGTTTCAGATCGCTAGTTTTAAACTGAGCTCGCAAACGGTATTGAAATAGACGGATAGACCGACAGACAGGCATGGCAATATCGACTCCCCTATTGACCCTGATCAAGAATATATATTCTGTATGGTCACCTTCACTGCGTTACAAACTTCTGACCAAAATTATAATACCCTCTTCAAGGGTATAAAAAACTGAAAGTTTCGTTTCAATCAAATTTTTCTTTCCTTCCAAAAATAGTCCTCGAAAATTTTTTTTTTAACTTGCGAGAATTGACGAATACTAGTTTTTGACGAATCTGAAAATATGTGTGAATATTCTTTATTTAAGTACAAACTAAAACCAAACTCTGGAATGATATTATTAAGTAAAATATATTTTTTTTATGTAATTAAGGTGAACAAAATTGATATAAAAACTTGACATTTTGTTCTAACACCTCCAAAACATTCAACTTTCAACTCTTTTTTTGGCCAGAGTTTGGGTCATGTTCTTAGAAAATATGTTACTAACGAAAGAAAAAATGATTGTAGATCAAAACTTCGACCTTCAGGTGTCCCGCAAGATGTGCGATCATCAATGGATACCAGTCTCCAACTACACTAATTCGGCGGAAGTGGCATACATAAATGTAAAAGTGTAGTTAAAAATAGGAATAAACGAATTCGAATTATTTTTTCTCAGTTAAAAAAAATCACCAAAAACAAACTAGAATTTCGGCCACTTAAACCATTAATGCATGGGGCTGGATCAGCAATGTAAAGCTTACAACGCTTGCGAAGGTAAAATTTGCAACTAGATCTAGATGCATATTTGTAGTTAAACCTTCGATCGGGCTGAATAAAGTAGTTTAGAATCAAATACTTTTTGTTGGAAACTTGTATAACATTTGGATTTAAAAATTTAAAAAAAATTTTACTCACATAAATGGCGATCTACCTGTTTCATCAGCCCCGTTGTAGGTAAGGTTCGTTTTTTGCTTTAAAAAAGTTTGCTTCCTTTCTTTTTTGATATCATATTTATTCAAATATTTTCAATCGCTGTTTTTGTCAAAGACTCATCCTTGTTATACCCGTTACTCGTAGAGTAAAAGGGTATATTGTATTCGTGCAAAAGTATGTAACAGGTAGAAGGAAGCGTTTCCGACCCTATAAAGTATATATATTCTTGTTCAGGATCACTAGCCGAGTCGATCCAGCCATGTCCGTCTGTCCGTCTGTCTGTCCGTCTGTCTGTCCGTCTGTCTGTCCGTCTGTCTGTCCGTCTGTCTGTCCGTCTGTCGCGTCTGTCTGTCCGTCTGTCTGTCCGTCTGTCTGTCCGTATGAACGCTGAGATCTCGGAAACTATAAAAGCTAGAAGATTGGCATTTTGCATGTAGATTTTAGGAGTTCCTACGCAGCGCAAGTTTGTTTCAAAATGGTGCCACGCCCCCTCTGACGCCCACAAGCCACAAGCTGTGGCCACAGTTTTGATGCTATTATGAAAATTTTAATTTTAATACAATAGCGCCATCTAACGGATGACTTTGGAACAGCTGGCCAAGGTGCTAATTCGAGCGGCGAAAAACATACGAGAAGGCATATTTATATTAAGTTGTTTAGCTGAGTAACGGGTATCTAATAGTCGAGGCACTCGACTATAGCGTTCTCTCTTGTTTTTCGTTCAAATCGTCACAAAAAGTTTATAATAAAGTGATTAAAGTAATGGCGAACGTGAATATAAAATTGTCTGAGAAAAAAGTATTATATCGTTCGTAAAAATGAAAAGTGTTTTTATGGGTTTCTAGGGGCCAGCAAATTATATTCAATAACTTATATACAATGTAATAAAAATTTATATTTCTTTGCAATTAAACTACAAGTTTAAAATACCTTTAACTAATTCATTTTAGGATATTTGCTTTTTTAAGGCATTTGCTGGCGGACCAGAGAGATATTGTTATTGTTGTATAACCTTTTCTTTTTTCGAAAAAATGAATGTATATTGTCCACTAATGTTTCCGCGTACATGGTAAAAATTCGTATTTAAGAGGTGGTATTTTTAATTTTAAAGCTTTCGACCAATTTTTAAAATTAAAATTTGAGTCCATTCATGCAAATTTTTTTCAAAAAAAAAATTCAATTATATTTTTCGATAGTGATCCCAAATACAAACCCTTTGTGGTACAAATCGGTGAAATGCAAAAAAAAGAATTGGAAACGGGTCGTGTAAGTCGAAATAAGATCTGCAATATTACCAGGAATAATAATAAAGTAATATTACTCTAACAAGGAACTAGGGTCAACTTCGGTATTGATAAGCTTAAGTTTGATATTGTTTGATATTGTATGTAAAAGTAGAACAAGTGAAACAAATAAGCAAAGAACAAATAAGCCCGTCGTTTGACAACGCTAAAACCCCTTTGGCCGTCCTTATGTGTTCGGCAAAATTTAAATAATGGGTAAATAGAACGTCTAAGTCAGTTTGCAGAAGTATTGCAGGGCAAAGCGCTGAAATGGTTTATTTCAAATAATAAACACTGGAGAACATGGGGAGAGTTCAACGAGAGTTTTCAAACGTACTTTCTGCCTAGAGGTTTCTTCTCGACAACACAAGTTTTCCATATGGAAAGAATAGTCGACCAAAAAGGCAAAAGATGATATTCTTTCTTACTTTAAAATCGCAGTAGCTAATTCTGACCTAGACAAATGGGAGGGGACTTTGGTAACAGCAAGCAGAAAATTTTGCTACCCCCAACACCAGTTATGGAGCCAATGCAAATCGAATTTAAAGTTGTTCCAAAAAAGTCATGCAAATTGGCTTTAAGCCGAAACAATCATAGTTCCTCCGAAAACCTTGACCATCGGTGGGCGACTTTCAAGAATAAGCATACATAAAAATATATACAACTAGATCATTAAATAACAACATTAAACCAAATTACCCTGCGAATGAAAAAAAAATCAACCAAAGCTCATTAAACATAACATTCAAAACAAGTGTCCTAAAAAATGCAAAGAAAACAAAAGACAAACAGCCGTTCTTGTTTCTGTCACCACCCCTAAAATTCAATCGTCGGTAGGGTATGCAGGCACCATCCGCTCGCAGAACAATTTCAAATGGTTTGAATTTTTCTCAACCACTTAAAAGCAGTCGGTGTTTTAAGTGACACCGACTGCGATATGCCCTGTTCCTATCTCCGTAGATTGATTTCTATTAATTGGAATACATACATATATGAAAAACATTTTACTGCTTCTACTGATATGAATTTTTAAACCAAAATTAAATTTATGCTGAAATATTAAAAAATATACTATAACATATAATATTCTTATTTTTATCATTAACCCAATAGTGAATACGCCCATAGTGTTAGGGTACCAAGTCTGAAAAGTAGCAAAAGACAAAATATTCTTTCCGCATCGAATTGAAATAAACGCACACATGCAAGTTAACACGGTCACCCGGCAACAGAGAAGTTGCCAAACTGATCACGCGTAGCCGGCATGAGAATAATGCAAAGCCAGCGACACCTGCGGATATTGCACAACGACGGTAGCAGAAGCCCAAGCTTCGGTCAGCGCTATCAGCGGGCAATGCACTGCGACGCAACCGACGGCTACCCAACACCACACACGGGGCGCCGGGTCAGCACTTTCAGGGCATAGGGCTAGCTTTCATTATAAGAATTTATGTACTTAGTATTTAGTTGAATTTTGGAAATAAATCGTGACGGTCATCGCCTCCCGAAATAAGTCTTCTCATTCGCGCAGTACCGCGCGTCTTAAGTAAAAACCTGAATAAGGAAATAATTAATTGGCACCCAACGCGTTCGTAAGACCCTCGATCCGTTAAAATAAAAAATAAAATAAAAAACGCGTTCGTAAGACCCTCGATCCGTTTAAATAAAAAATAAAAAACACGTTCGTAAGACCCTCGAACAGTTAAAAAAGACATTTTAAAAACCAATTCGCCAACTCCGTCGAACCGACAGCAGCAATTAAAAGAAGGAAGATAACACGAGCATCAGCAGCAATTTAATTTTTCTACAATTAAAAAAAACCATGTAAGTGGAGTGTTCATTGATATTCATTGATATTTTTCCCCGAATTTTTTAAAAAATCAGAATATTTTCCAAAAAGTAATTTTGACAATTATAAAATAACAAAATAAATAAAAATATTTCAAGAGTCTAAAAAATAAAAAAGGCACAAGCTCGGGAAATAATTTTTCAAAATTTTTATTTTTCCGACAAAGAAATTAAATACAGTGGGAACAAAATTCTTTGTTCTTTGTGTTAAAACATATGAGTGATAGTGAGATAGAAGAATTGTTAAAAGAATTCCGAAAGCTAAAAAGCGCGGATAATTTTCAAGTAGACCAAAACAACTTAAATATGGCAATGACCAACGACCAATTAAAGGCCATTATAGAGGGCGCGGTTGCGAGCGCACTCGCCGCACAGGAAAAAAATTTCGAACAAAAATTACAGGACGTTCAGAAGCGCCTAGGTGGTGTTAATATCGGTACACCAGAAGTTGAAACATACAGAGATGCAGATATCAGAATAAGTATTACATGTAATGAGACCTTAGATATTATGAAGTCCCTGCCGGACTTCGAGGGTAAAAATGAGACGTACGTCTCATGGAGAAAAGCGGCGCACACCGCATATAAAGTGTACGAAAAATACGATGGTAGTTCCAAACATTACCAAGCTTTAGGGATACTAAGAAATAAAATAAAAAATTCAGCCGATATGGTTCTTTCGTCGTTCGACACACCTCTGAACTTTAGGGCCATAATAAACCGACTAGACTTCACATACGCGGACAAGCGGCCGGTATATTTAATAGAACAGGAGATGTCAACGCTCCGCCAAGGAAACATGACACTCTTACAATACTATGACGAAGTAGAGAAAAAACTGACTCTGCTTATAAATAAGACAATTATGACCTACGACAACACCGTAGCTGCTCCACTGAACGAAAAATACAGAGCGGATGCGCTACGCGTTTTTATTTCTGGAACAAGAAAATCGCTAAGCGATGTTCTTTTTTCAGCAAGACCATCTGATCTTCCTTCCGCTCTAGCGCTAGCACAGGAAGTAGAGGCTAACCATGAGCGATATATGTTCGCAAGTAATTTTGCCCGTAGCACGGAGGAAAAACTCCAAAGGTCCGAACAGAGACAACTGGACAGAGAAAGAAATACGGTAACAGAATCTAGATTCCACCCGGAGGGTAAAAACCCCCATTTTAATAAAAGGCCAAGACAGCCACTTAGACAAGATCCGGTACAGCCAATGGACGTCGATAGCTCATCTCGCTTTAGACAGCCAACTCAAAATCAACAAAGTGGTCCGTTTCAAAGACAGCCCCAAAACAGTCAATGGCAGACAAGTCCACAAAATTTCCAAGCGAACGCTTACAATAACCAGGGACTGGCAAGTAAAAGACCTAATAATAGTAGCGCTAGGTACACAGGCCCGAAACATCAAAGAATAAACCATTTAGCGTTAGACAACGATTTATCGAACGAAAACAATGACGAATACCCTACAGTAGCAGAGGAAGAAGTAGAAGATGTGGACGATGACCTTGTAGAATATGACGAAATAAATTTTTTAGGCATAACTCCCTGCTCCCATTCATAGAAAGGGATATCGCAGGGAGGAAAATCAAACTTTTGATAGACACAGGGGCTTCCAAAAATTATATCAAGCCTATGAAAGAATTAAAAAACATTATTTACGTAAATAAACCTTTTTCTGTAAAATCAATCCATGGTCACAACACCATAAATAAAAAATGTATGATGCACCTTTTTAACACAACTACAACATTTTTCTTACTACCGAACTTAACGACCTTTGACGGAATAATCGGACTAGACTTACTAAAAAAAACTGATGTCGTACTCGACCTAAAAGACAAGAAATTAATAACTAATAGCAGTGCAGAAGAAATTAAATTTTTAAAATGTGCAAATGTTAATTTTACAAAGGTTGAGGATATTGAGGTACCCCAGGAAATTTTAGAAAAATTCCAGGACATGTTGGGAAATCGCACAGGCGTATTCGCAGAGCCGAACGAGGCGCTGCCTTACAATACTAATATCATTGGTACTATCCGGACAGAGAACGAAGACCCAATATATTCAAAATTGTACCCATACCCGATGGGTGTGTCCGACTTTGTAAATAAAGAAACAAAAGCCATGTTACGAGACGGCATAATCCGACCATCTCGGTCTCCGTATAACAATCCTGTTTGGGTTGTAGATAAAAAAGGGACCGATGAGCAGGGAAACACAAAAAAACGCCTAGTAATAGACTTCCGAAAACTTAACTTAAAGACAATAGACGACAAATACCCTATCCCGAATGTTGTTTTTATCCTGGCAAATTTAGGGAGGGCGAAACACTTTACCACATTGGATTTGAAGTCTGGTTTCCACCAGATACTTCTCGCCGAAAACGACAGAGAGAAAACAGCCTTCTCAGTAGGAAATGGGAAATATGAATTTTGCAGACTGCCCTTTGGATTGAAGAACGCGCCCAGCATTTTTCAGAGAGCCATCGATGATGTGCTCAGAGAACAAATAGGGAAATCATGCTATGTCTATGTCGATGACGTAATTATTTTTTCAGAAAATATGCACGATCATGTGAAACACATAGCATGGGTCTTGGACAAATTATATGAGGCCAACATGAGGGTTTCACGTGAAAAATCTAATTTCTTTAAAGAAAGCGTAGAGTATTTAGGTTTCGTAGTTTCACGAGGAGGCATAAGAACATGCCCTAGCAAAGTAGATGCAATTCGTAACTACGAGCAACCAACCACTCTATTTAATGTCAGATCATTCCTTGGATTAGCAAGTTACTATAGGTGTTTTATTAAGGACTTTGCATCTATTGCAAAACCTATAAGTGACATCCTAAAAGGCGAGAATGGCAAAGTAAGCGCAGGTCAATCTAAAAAAATACCCGTTAACTTTGATGAACATCAGCGCCAGGCATTTGAGAAGCTTAAGAGTGTTCTCGCGTCAGAAAACGTAATGTTATTATATCCAAATTATAAAAAAACCTTTGACTTAACGACGGACGCTTCGTCTTTCGGTTTGGGAGCAGTCTTATCACAAGACGGAAAACCCATAACCATGATATCACGAACTTTAAAAGACAGGGAACTAAATTTTGCAACAAACGAAAGAGAGTTGTTGGCAATTGTGTGGGCCTTAAAGAGCCTCAGAAATTACCTATACGGCGTAAAAAATTTAAACATTTTTACTGACCACCAACCACTAACTTTCGCCGTCTCAGATCGCAATCCAAACGCAAAAATTAAGCGCTGGAAAGCTTTCATTGACGAGCACAATGCACAAATTTTTTACAAGCCAGGAAAAGAGAACTACGTTGCTGACGCGCTGTCCCGACAGCACATTCATTCGCTAGAAGAAGATGCGCAGTCAGATATTGCCACAATACATAGCGAATTATCACTAACCTACACCATCGAAAAAACGGACAAGCCGGTCAACTGCTTTCGGAACCAAATAATAATAGAAGAAAGCGAAATTGCTTCAGTTAGAACGGTCATTATGTTTGGTGAAAAGACTCGACATCTCTTACATTTCTCGGATAGAGAAACACTTATGCAGAAAATATGTGATGTGGTCAAGAAGGACGTAGTCAATGCAATTTTTTGCGAACTACCAGTACTGGCATTTATCCAACATAAATTAATAGAAACATTTCCGACAACCACTTTTCGTTACACAAACCGCATGGTGACCGACATCTTAGACAAAAACGAGCAAAAAGAAATTACTGTGTTAGAACATAACAGGGCTCATAGAGCTGGACAGGAAAACGTGAAGCAGATCATGCAGGACTATTTTTTTCCCAAAATGACTCATATGGCAAATGAGGTCGTCGCAAATTGTAAAATTTGCCAGAAGGCAAAATATGATCGACACCCTCAGAAACAGATTCTCGGGGAAACACCTATTCCCTCATACACGGGCGAAATATTACATATTGACATATTTTCGACCGACAAAAAATACTTTCTTACTTATGTAGATAAATTTTCAAAATTTTCAATTGTCCAACCAATTGCTTCCAGAACCATTGCAGACGTACAAACCGCGATATTACAACTTATAAATTTCTATCGACGACCAAAAACAATTTATTGCGATAATGAGCCTTCTATAAAATCCGAAACAATTAAGTCCCTTTTAAGTAACCGGTTTAACGTACAAATCGTTAATGCACCGCCTCTTCATAGTACATCGAACGGACAAGTGGAAAGATTCCACAGTACACTGACAGAAATTGCACGGTGCTTAAAAATTGAAAGAAGTATTGAAGACACTGTTGAACTAATACTTCTCGCGGCTATAGAATACAATAGAACTATTCACTCAGTAACAAATAAAAGACCCATTGACATAATACACTCATCGACCATTGAGCTCAACACAGAAATTAGGGATAAAGTCTTAAATGCCCAGAACATTCAACTACAAAGATTGAACAAAACAAGACAAGACAGAAATTTTCAGGTAGGAGACAAGGTTCTTGTGAAATCAAATAAGAGGTTGGGAAACAAACTTTCAGATTTGTACTCCGAGGAAACCGTCGAAGCAGACTTAGGGACCACAGTCTTAATAAAAGGGAGGGTGGTCCATAAGGACAATTTGAGGTAATTACAATAAATCTTATTTTTCTTTTTATTTTTATCTTCGACACACTAGGATTTGGATGATTCTACTCCTCGCCGTACCAATAGCAGCTAAAATGACCGACTACACGACCTCAAATTACATACCAATCATAGACGGGCATGTGACTATTTGGAGAGACTTCCAATACCTCAAACACTCAACCAACTTAACCATGTACTCGGAAATAGTTAAAGAAACAGAAGAAATGAGAAACCATTTCCCCCAGTCACATATGAGGCAGATATTAGACTCAGATTTACGACACATTAAGACTCTCATAGATACCGTAAATGTTCATCATAGACACGCTAGAAGCATAAATTTATTAGGCACCGCATTAAAAATCGTAGCCGGTACTCCAGATTTTGATGACTTTGAGAACATTAAATTTAGGCAGAAAGAACTCATAGAATCAGAAAGCAGACAAATAAAAATTAACACAAAGACCCAGGAACAAATAAACATCCTAACGAACACGGTAAACATTTTAGTAAAAATGCAAAAGCAAAACAGATAAATACAGAAAATTTATATGAGAACTTGCTATCAAGAAATAGAATTATTATTTCCGAACTCGAGGCCTTAATGTTGTCGGTTACTCTTGCAAAAATTGGAATAATCAATCCCGCGATTTTAGACTCAAATGACTTACAAAATTTAATCAATGAACATTCCACAAATGTTACTATAACCGATCTAATGGAAGTAGCTCAAATTAAAGTTTTATTAAATAATAACTTTTTACACTTTATATTAAAATATCCTAAGCCCTACATAGCTTGTAAGAAAATAATCTTGCACCCCGTTGAACACAACGGCACTATTCTTAATTTTGCCGAAGGCGATAGTATAGCTGACTGCGGTAACAAAATCATGCCGATTGGAAACTGCAGCGCTGCCCTTACGACAACATTCTGCAGAGAACTGCCCTATGCAACATGCGCACAACAACTCCACTCAGGAGGCAACGCTCACTGTTCGACTCGCACCAGCCACCTCGAGCCACTAACAATTATCGATGACGGCGTTATTATTCTCAATGACGGAACAGCTACGGTCAATGGACAACTGGTAACTGGAACGTTCCTCGTTACATTCGACGAGGAGGTAAAAGTAAACAACACCTTATACCGAAACTTGAAGAGCTACGTAAAAAAATTCCCAGCACCCGCTGCATCAACGGTCCTTAACATTACAGACCATCAGGAAATACTGAGTTTACCATACTTACAGAAATTAAACATAGAAAACCTACGATACATTGGCGAAATGGAAAAGAGACTGGAAAACCGGCCTATAATATCTGGAGTGGCCGCGATCGCTTTCTTCGCCATCTGCTTTATCATTTTCAAGCTCTACCAAAGACGCCAGCGAGTTCGTCGCCAGCATGACCTTCAAGTTATTATTGACGGTTTCAAGAAGTCCGAGGACGTCCTTCATCTAAGCGGGGGAGGAGTTAACACGGTCACCCGGCAACAGAGAAGTTGCCAAACTGATCACGCGTAGCCGGCATGAGAATAATGCAAAGCCAGCGACACCTGCGGATATTGCACAACGACGGTAGCAGAAGCCCAAGCTTCGGTCAGCGCTATCAGCGGGCAATGCACTGCGACGCAACCGACGGCTACCCAACACCACACACGGGGCGCCGGGTCAGCACTTTCAGGGCATAGGGCTAGCTTTCATTATAAGAATTTATGTACTTAGTATTTAGTTGAATTTTGGAAATAAATCGTGACGGTCATCGCCTCCCGAAACCTAAGTAAAAAAAAAAATAAAAAAACTTTTCACAGTTTTTTTCCCCCCGTCCCCCCGTTTTAATTAAAAAATTAATTAAAGAAATTTTTTTTTTTTTTTCTTTTTTTAGGAATGCTTAAATTCCCTTAAAAAAAAAGCCCAATTCAAGCGCAGAGCAACCTTCTTCATTTTAAAAAAAAAAAAATTATTTTTTTTTTTATATAAAACCCAATTAAAAACCTTTTAAATGCGCATCTCTGCGACTGAACGACCGAACTCGTACAAAGCGCGCGAGAGTCAAAATGAGAAAACTCGTTGGGGCTTGCGGGAAAAATTTGTGTGTCATTTTTTTTTTAAGGGGGAGAAAAAATTTTTTTCCCCATAACTTTTTAACGAATGGTCTCATTTGAAAAATTTCTAGTCTACATGTTCGATAGGTATTGATAAACACAATAAAACTGCATTTTTACTTTTCGAAATATTTAAATTTTTAAAATCGTATATAAGCGCTTGACCGCGCGTCCTCTAAGATTAATTAAACCTGAATAAGGAAATATTCCTGGTAATATGCAGGTCTTATTTCGACATACACGACCCGTTTCCAATTCTTTCTTTGCATTTCAACGATTTGTACCACAAAGGGTTTGTATTTGGCATCACTATCGAAAAATATAAATAAATTTTTTTTTTTTAAATTTACATGAATGGACTCAAATTTTAATTTTAAAAATTGGTCGAAAACCTTAAAATTAAAAATACCACCTCCTAAATACGAATTTTTACCATGGACGTGGAATCATTGGTGGACAATATACATTCTTTTTTTCGAAAAAAAGAAAAGGTTATACAACAATATCAATATCTCTCTGGTCCGCCAGCAAATGCCTTAAAAAAGCAAATATCCTAAAATGTAATTATTTAAAAGTAAACTTGTAGTTTAGTTGCAAAGAAATATAAATTTTTATTACATTTTATATAAGGTATTGAATATAATTTGCTGCCCCCTAGAAACCCATAAAAACACTTTTCTTTTTTACGAACGATATAATAGGTTTTTCTTAGACAATTTTATATTCACGTTCACCATTACTCTAATCACTTTATTGAAAACTTTTTATGACGATTTGAACGAAAAACAAGGATGAGTCTTTGACAAAAACAGCGATTGAAAATATTTGAATAAATATGATAACAAACAAGATTGGAAACAAACTTTTTTAAAGCAACTAGCGAACCTGATGAAATTGATAGTTCGTCCTTTATGTGTCTAACAATTTAACAATATATTTGCCTTCATGACGAGGCCCAAATATGGTTCCCAAATTTAATTTTGTAGCATAAAGCTGCATTCTTTTTATTTCCTCAAGCTTGAAATATCGGTGTGTCGCGACTGAAAAAAATTTACCATCTTGTCCAATCCAATCCTCACTAGATGATTATTAAAGTATTTTTTTATGGTTTGTTTTTCATGTATTACATTAATCGAAAACAGTATTGATAACGATTTATCTTTATTAAAATTTTAGTTTACCAATAAGATAGATACTCTTTTTAATTCATTTTCAAATTCTTCGCGTATTAAAGGTATTTATTTTTACCAACCAAATATGTTTTTTACATTTAACTTTCACGGCTGTTGGTATGCACATCACATTTTTAGTTTAAAAGGGCATTAAAATGTTTTTTTCTATTTTTCGAAAGTTTTACATTAGGACTTTTCTTAGTCATGATATAAAATCCCCAAGTGAAAGCGATATCTTTCGATCGGTATAAAATTCGTTCCAATCGGATCGATCTCCACAGAATATTTTTAATTCAGCAAATTTACATTAATAATTAACGGTGAAAATCCCTGTGGTAAATAATGATAATAACCCTTCAGTAGGAGGTGGCACTAGCTTTTCAGGTCATATTGTATCTCATAACGGATTGTTTAGTACTGAAACTAATTAACGAATTAAGGCACCAAAATAATCATATGTCCTTGTTAGGAGAACCAAATGAAAATCCGATGGTGATTATTTATCATATTACATTTGGGAACATTTGAAATAATATTTTTTATCTGTGTAGCAAGCAGTATTTATACCCGTTACTCGTAGAGTAAAAGGGTATATTGTATTCGTGCAAAAGTATGTAACAGCTAGAAGCAAGCATTTCCGACCCTATAAAGTATATATATTCTTGATCAGGGTCACTAGCCGAGTCGATATAGCCATGTCCGTCTGTCCGTCTGTCCGTCTGTCTGTCTGTCCGTATGAACGCTGAGATCTCGGAAACTATAAAAGCTAGAAGATTGGCATTTTGCATGCAGATTCTAGGAGTTCCTACGCAGCGCAAGTTTGTTTCAAAAAGGTACCACGCCCCCTTTAACGCCCACAATCGCTTATATACGATTTTAAAAATTTACATATTTCGGAAAAGTAAAAATGCAGTTTTATTGTGTTTATCAATACCTATCGAAATGTAGAAAAAATTTTTCAAATCGGACCATTCGTTAAAAAGTTATGCGTGATCAAAGTTTCTTTCTCCATCTCCCTCGCACTCCCTTTACCTGAGTAACGGGTATCTGATAGTCGGGGCACCCGACTATAGCGTTCTGTCTTGTTTTAATTTGTTACAAATTAAAATTTGAATATCGACAAGCCTTGTAATGCTGGTCCCAGATCAGGTGGCCAAGGTCCCCACACCTCTTAACATAATATTAACAACCAAACGAAAACAGAAAATTTTAAATTTGTATTCACCTGTATATAATAACATTTTCGGGTAGATAGCCATTTCTTTTGAGATATATTTGTAGTGCAATTTCAAAAGATGCGGTTAATCCATTAACGATTTCTTCACTTTTTGTTTGAAATACAGCTTTACTAAACCATTGCGTGTATGACGAATTCATAGATGCCACAAATGCTGAAATACAAAATTATATTTACAGTCCAACATTCGAAATAAAAATAAGCAAATTGTACAGCTGAATTGTTGAATTTTGATCAGCTGTTTGCAAACTGTCCCTTACAAATTCAACATTTAGAATCTGTTTTATACTAGTAGAAGGCAGTATTATACAGTACTATAACTAGTATATATTATTTACGGTTGTTAATGGTTAATTCATAAATAAAACAAGAAAGGAAAGCTAGCTTCGGGCGGAGCCGAAGTTGATATACCCTTGAAGAATACTCTGTAAATTATATTATTCAAAATTATTCATATGATGCATTCTTTATCATCATAAAAAATCCCAGCTTCCTAACTTTACAAACACCAAAGTTATGTAATTTCCGATCAATCAGTTATATGGCAGCTATAGGATATAGTCGGACGTTCCGACTGCGTGCAATGGAACGAAAGGTGTATGCAAAGTTTCAATTCGATATCTTTAAAACTGAGAGACTAGTTCGCATAGAAGCAGAAAGACGGTCATGCTTATATCAACTCAGGACGCGATCCTGACCAAGAATATATATACCTTATAGGGTCGGAGATTTCTCCTTCACTGCGTTGCACACCTTTGACCAAAATTATAATACCCTCTGCAAGGGTATAACGAGGACGGAAGCTAACTTCGGCAAGCCGAAGTTTTAATACCCTTGCAGACTTTGCCGAAATTGCTAAAACTGAAAAAGTAGCGAAAGGAATAAGGTATACATAAATAAACTAGATTTGCATCGTTTAAAATCGGCAAGCGCTTTTACCCTAATCAAGATATGCGTAAATAAATAAGACTTGGAAAAATTTATGTCAGTAGCTTACACACTACGCGAAAAATTCAGAAAATCATCAAATTTGGACCGATTTCACCCTGTTGTTCCTATGGGAGCTGTAGGATATAGACGTCCGATCGTCACGTGCTTTTACCCTAATCAAGGTATGCATAAAAAAATACGATTTGGAAAGATTCATGTCAATTGCTTATATACTGTCCGAAATATCCTAAAAATCATTAAATTTTAACCGATTTCACCCTATTGTTCCAATGGGAGCTATAGGATATAGACGTCCCATCGCCAAGGGCTTTTACCCTGATCAAGGTATGCATAAAAAAATAAGATTTGGAAAGATTTATTTTAATAGCCTTTACACTCCGCGAAATATCTTCCATTCTTGAAAGTTATATCGGATTGTTCCTATGGGAGCTATAGGATATAGACGTCCGATCAGCACGCGCTTTTACCATGATGAAGGAATGCATAAAAAAATACGATTTGAAAAAATTTATAGCAATAGCTTTTACACAGCGCGAAATATTCTGAAAAACATAAAATTTGCACCGATTTTACCCTATTGTTCCTATGGGAGCTATAGGATATAGACGTCCGATCGCGTTTCCACGCGCTTTTACCCTGATCAAGGTATGCATAAAAAATACGATTTGGAAAGATTCATGTCAATAGCTTTTACACTGCGCGAAATATCATCAATTCTTGCTAGATATATCCGATTGTTCCTATGGGAGCTATAGGATATAGACGTCCGATCGGGCCGATTTTCAAACTTGATCTGCGTACACATGTTTTAGGACGAGTGTGAAAGTTTCAGATCGCTAGCTTTTAAACTGAGCTCGCAAACGGTATTGAAACAGACGGACAGACGGATATGGCTATATCGACTCCCCTATTGATCCTGATCAAGAATATATATACTTTATAGGGTCGGAGATTTCTCCTTCACTGCGTTGCACACCTTTGACCAAAATTATAATACCCTCTGCAAGGGTATAAAAAGGAGAAGTCCAATAAGCAGTCTTACGCTCATTTATGAAACTCTATTAAAGGATAAAACAACAGAATCATACGGTGATAAGTCAATTACGCTCCAATTGTTCATAACTTCGCAGAAAGTCTGACTTTCTAAGCTAAATCATTCATATATAAGAATGACCGAGATGGTGCGATACCGAACTGAAAATACAATTATCGTCATTAATTAAAAGAATGGTGTGCTAGTTTTAAACTATATGCCAATCGCTTGAAGTCATTTTCAAGTTCAATTTCTGTCTGAATTCGGTAATGATTTTTTTTTTTGGATAAATAAAAATTAGCTTTTATATTTCAAGACTGAGACTTCTACCATTTTGTCTTTGATTAGCTTTTCTACCTACTTAATTACTTCATATTTTTTACTGTGGGAAATTCTATATACCATAATCATCTTTTATACTTATCTTTATTTTAATTATTATATAAAATCTTATGTTAATGATTTTTATCTTTAATTTATCAACTGAAACATGTTTAAAGATATTTTCTCACTGTGCCATTCTGAGTTGGCTGATTTTGTGTTTACTAGCTTGGTTTCATTAGTATACAAATCGCCTTGCGTCCTTAAGGAAAAACAGTTTGTAATAACAAGGTCAAGCTAAGACAAAACGAAGTTTTTTTGTTTTTTTTATTGTGCTTATAAATAAATAAATAGCATTATTTATTGAATCTCCTCCTTTCGATACTAACAATAAGTGTATCAAATTTTATAGTAAACTAACTAACAGTCATATGACTGGTACTGAGTAATGGGGCCCTGAGAATTATTGCTGGGTTGGAAGGTCGTTGCGTTGCAGGCGGGTTCTGCTGGAAACCCGAGACAAGCCTCTTGCGACATGATTTGGGTGCTCGGAGAGTTTTTCTTTGCAGTACGTCTTTTGTTTGTCTATTTCATCTTTTACTGCAAGAATGCCGAGGTCAAACAGTGATAGTCCTCAGGATTTTCGTTTGTGCGCGCTGTATGATGTCAATGTTGCTGTTGCTCGCGTTCTCCCATAGCTGGGAGCCATATGTCCAGGTAGGCTAAAGAGTAGAGTTGTAGACCAGGATACAAGGTCCAGACTCAGGGGCGATCCAATGTTTAATATCCAGTGGAAGCTGCTGGCTGCTGGCTGGAAGCTAGTTTTAGATGTAGTTTCTTGCATTCGATGTGTCTTCTCCAGGTTAGTCGTCTGTCCAGGTAAATCGTCTATATTGCGCTGCAAGATGTGCGTATTTCTGATGTTATTCTTTTAACTTGTTCGATTGTGCCATGGCTTGGACGGAAGACAAATCAATGTGCCGGGCTAGCATTGTGTTTTTCGAACAATTTAGACAGTCACGATAATATACTTATTGTATACTAAAGATTCGGACGGACTAGCGAAATAAATTAAGTCTTAGGGACGTAGGGATCATCGAATTCTTTTGACCACCTGTTAACCAAGCACGCCTCTGGCTTTATTAAGCATGGACAAAATATTATTAGAAAACTTTAGTTTAGGGTCCAAAAGAACGCCAAGATCGTTTACCAGGGTTAATATATCTAAAAAGCTGTCACTTAACGGGTAAGTCGGGTGTTCGGATTGACCCGCTAAATAGGTTGCACTTAAAACCGTTTAAGTTAAGTAAATTATCTCGGCACCAGTTTTAAAAGTTATCTAGATAGGATTGTAACTCTAAAATGACAGGAAATGTCCTTATACTGCAGACATAACTTAACATCATCTGCGTACATAAGTACGCGAGAATTACTTATAATTGAGGGAAGATCGTTAATAAATAATCTAAAAAGAAGCGGACCAAGATGACTTCCTTGTGGGTCACCGGATGTTGCTCGGAGAATTTTCGAAATAGAGTTTTTAAAGAGGACGCTTTGTGACCTGCCATTCAGATAACTTGAAATCCATTGAAGGAGATCAACTAGTAACCGGTCAAGATTCCGAACAAGAATAATTTGTTGCGTCTTCACAGTGAACGGTCGTGTCTTCTAACAACTTTCCGTTCGCTTCGAGAGTGCATCGTGATTAACTTGTGTTTAGAAAATAAAAAGTTTTTATCATAATTTAATTCGGTGCTGTTTTGTTGTTATTGATTTCTATTGCCCCTCTTTTCAGTCTTTCTCTTCGTCGTTGAGCGCTGTTGGAACGGCACGCACTCCAACGGTAATATCTCTCAGAGGCGTTTTATACCGGAGTTAATCTGTTAATAGTCCCGCTCTCTCTCTCTTTTCGTTTCTATCTCGTTTCGTGGTGCCTAACATCAAAGTTATTCGGTGTTTCGCTCCCGCTCTGTCGCTCTTTTTGTTCTCTCATTAAAAAGTTCTTGGGCGCTTTCGATTTTTTTGTCCGCTATAGCACAGTGGTCCGTGGTCAGTGATAATGGCTTTCTATTCTTTAAAAAATTGCAAGAAAGTTATCTCGGCTGGACAGCAAAGTATTCCCTGCCATACATGTGATAAAATTTATCACGCAAAGTGTCTTGGCTATTCTGGCCTGGGTCGCGATGCCATCGATAAGAGGAGTGGCCTACGCTACTACTGCGATGAATACATCGTATACGAGCACCAGGCAATATCTATTAGGCGGCTCACAAAAAGTAATGTTACGGAATTAATCCGGAACAGCCGTAAAAATACGGACCTGCTCATTGCGCTTGAATCGCAGCTTACTAGTCGCATGCTAGCTGAGCCCGCATTCTATGGCAGGTGCCGTGCAACCTGCTGCCCGCGATTCGATTCCAGCTCAGGTGCCAAGCTTAGGCGCCACTCAAATGGTACTAAGATCGGGGCAAAAAGTGATTCAGTACCCGATGTGGCGCCGCGAGGTACTTCCGCTCTGTCCGATCAAAATAAAGTAGAGGCCCCAACACCTCATGTAGACTTAACGTCCGGATTACCGGCCGATATTGGTAGTACAGATACAAATTCTGTAGTACCAAAAAGGGTTGCATGTGTTGTGCCCTAGCTAAAACATGTATTTGTTTCACGGCTCGCCCCAGACCTCTCATCACTGGATATTACGGCTTATATCCGTAACAAAATCCAAGTTGATGATTTGAAGGTCGAACAATTTAAATTTTCTTAAGCTAGGAAAGTATCATCATTTAAGATCGGTATTCCTTGTGCTCTTTTTGCATCTGTGTGTTCCACCAGTTTCTGGCCCGAGGGATATTTGAAAAAGAGTACGAAGCTAAGAGAAAAAATAATAGTTCAGGGGAAATGGAAAACACCATTAAAGAACCATCCCAGCGCCCTCCACATCATCTTCTGTCCCAAAAAACTAGCCTCCTCTTTTCTTCTTTGCTATCAGAATACAAGAGGCTTACTTAGTAAGCTGACTAAATTGTATTCGGATAGTTTTTCATTCCCATATAATATTATGGTATGTACAGAGACCTGGTTAAGGCCGGGTTTTCTTAGCTCGAAAATTCTCCCGGGTAAGTACACAATTTAAAGGCTTGATCGTCAGTCCAGACGGGGAGGTCGACTCCACCTTTTCGTCTGAATTACTAACTTTCGAAGAATTTTCTGACATCGAATTCCTAAATAGAGTTTTTAAAGAGGACGCTTTGTGACCTGCCATTCAGATAACTTGAAATCCATTGAAGGAGATCAACTAGTAACCGGTCAAGATTCCGAACAAGAATAATTTGTTGCGTCTTCACAGTGAACGGTCGTGTCTTCTAACAACTTTCCGTTCGCTTCGAGAGTGCATCGTGATTAACTTGTGTTTAGAAAATAAAAAGTTTTTATCATAATTTAATTCGGTGCTGTTTTGTTGTTATTGATTTCTATTGCCCCTCTTTTCAGTCTTTCTCTTCGTCGTTGAGCGCTGTTGGAACGGCACGCACTCCAACGGTAATATCTCTCAGAGGCGTTTTATACCGGAGTTAATCTGTTAATAGTCCCGCTCTCTCTCTTTTCGTTTCTATCTCGTTTCGTGGTGCCTAACATCAAAGTTATTCGGTGTTTCGCTCCCGCTCTGTCGCTCTTTTTGTTCTCTCATTAAAAAGTTCTTGGGCGCTTTCGATTTTTTTGTCCGCTATAGCACAGTGGTCCGTGGTCAGTGATAATGGCTTTCTGTTCTTTAAAAAATTGCAAGAAAGTTATCTCGGCTGGACAGCAAAGTATTCCCTGCCATACATGTGATACAATTTATCACGCAAAGTGTCTTGGCTATTCTGGCCTGGTTCGCGATGCCATCGATAAGAGGAGTGGCCTACGCTACTACTGCGATGAATACATCGTATACGAGCACCAGGCAATATCTATTAGGCGGCTCAGAAAAAGCAGTGTTACGGAATTAATCCGGAACAGCCGTAAAAATACGGACCTGCTCATTGCGCTTGAATCGCAGCTTACTAGTCGCATGCTAGCTGAGCCCGCATTCTATGGCAGGTGCCGTGCAACCTGCTGCCCGCGATTCGATTCCAGCTCAGGTGCCAATCTTAGGCGCCACTCAAATGGTACTAAGATCGGGGCAAAAAGTGATTCAGTACCCGATGTGGCGCCGCGAGGTACTTCCGCTCTGTCCGATCAAAATAAAGTAGAGGCCCCAACACCTCATGTAGACTTAACGTCCGGATTACCGGCCGATATTGGTAGTACAGATACAAATTCTGTAGTACCAAAAAGGGTTGCATGTGTTGTGCCCTAGCTAAAACATGTATTTGTTTCACGGCTCGCCCCAGACCTCTCATCACTGGATATTACGGCTTATATCCGTAACAAAATCCAAGTTGATGATTTGAAGGTCGAACAATTTAAATTTTCTTAAGCTAGGAAAGTATCATCATTTAAGATCGGTATTCCTTGTGCTCTTTTTGCATCTGTGTGTTCCACCAGTTTCTGGCCCGAGGGATATTTGAAAAAGAGTACGAAGCTAAGAGAAAAATAATAGTTCAGGGGAAATGGAAAACACCATTAAAGAACCATCCCAGCGCCCTCCACATCATCTTCTGTCCCAAAAAACTAGCCTCCTCTTTTCTTCTTTGCTATCAGAATACAAGAGGCTTACTTAGTAAGCTGACTAAATTGTATTCGGATAGTTTTTCATTCCCATATAATATTATGGTATGTACAGAGACCTGGTTAAGGCCGGGTTTTCTTAGCTCGAAAATTCTCCCGGGTAAGTACACAATTTAAAGGCTTGATCGTCAGTCCAGACGGGGAGGTCGACTCCACCTTTTCGTCTGAATTACTAACTTTCGAAGAATTTTATGACATCGAATTCCTAGGTATAAAATTATCGTTTCCCGGTAGTTTTGTATATATTACTTGTTCATATATCCCACCATCATCTGAGTTCCCTATTTACGCAAATCACCTTTCCGTTATTCAGTCCATTTCCAAAAAACTGTCGGATCGAGATCAGTTAATTGTATTAGGTGATTTTAATATACCTAGTGCGACACGGTCCCCTGACGAAAACTCTAACATTTTACTTCCTTGACTTGGCTTGCTTGACATTGCGCTATCCCAAGTGAACCATGTTAAGAACTCCTTAGGACGTTTACTGGACTTGTGTTTTGTTTCAAATTCAGAAGGCGTTTGCCTATCAAGAACGTCACCACTTACACAACCGGAAGATCCTTATCATCCAACTCTAGAGCTGACTGTAGACGCAAGAACAGAGCTGAATAAAAAATCCGAAAAGTCGGTTAAACGAATCCGCTGCTTTCGTAAGGCAAATTTTCATATTTTAAATACTTTTATATCCGGCTATGACTGGTCCGAATTTTATTCATGCACTAACGTGGCTAAGGCCGTTAATATCTTTTATAATGCATTGAATTCCTTCTTTTATCTGTGTGTTCCGTTATACTATCCGTCAATTTCAAATAAACCTCCATGGTTTAATAAAGAGTTGTCACACCTAAAAAATATAAAGTCCAGACTTTTCAATAAATTTAAAATGTGCGGTTCACAATCTGCCTTCTCTCGGTACCTAAGGGCTCGGTCAAATTTTATCGTGCTTAACGCCCGGTGTTATAAAAGCTATTTGACTCGTTGTAGGGTCCAATTTTCACAGGATCCAAAAGAGTTTTATAATTTTGTTAACACTAAGCGTAAATCAGCCTGTTCTTTTGGATCTCCATAAATATAAACCAGTCTACTCACCTGGTCCGGACGGAGTTCCAGGCTGCGTGCTTGAATACTGAAACTCTGTGTAGACCTCAATACAAATTGTTTACCTTGTCTTTAAAAGCATCTCATTTCTCTCTTATTTGGAAAGAGACATTTGTCATTCCCCTTCATAAGAAAAGAAAATAAATGCAATACAAGTAATTACAGAGGCATATCCAAATTATCCGCCATCCCAAAGCTTTTCGAAAACACTATTACACCCCATTTGCAACATCTTTGTAGATCGATTATATCTCCATATCAACATGGATTTATAAGGCGAAGATCTACGACGACAAACCTCTTGGAGCTAACGTCTTTTGTAATAAATGGCTTTAGAAAGAACATGCAGACTGACGTAGTTTACACTGATTTTAGAAAAGCGTTTGATTCAGTAAATCACTCGCTTCTTGTATTAAAGCTAGACTTATTAGGGTTCCCATGTGATCTTCTAACATGGATCTAAAGTTATCTGAGTGGTAGCACTCAATGAGTCCTCTTTAAAAACTTGATCTCTGATTTGATCCAAGTTACTTCAGGCGTCCCCCAAGGAAGCCACCTTGGCCCACTTCTTTTTACTTTATTTATAAACGATCTCCCTCTAGTCTTGACAAAGCCGCGTGTCCTTATGTACGCAGATGACGTTAAGTTATGCCTGCAATATAACGAAATTTCTAGCAGTTCAGACTTACAATCTGACCTAAATGCTTTTCAAACATGGTGTTGTGGAAATCTTTTGGATTTAAATAGCGCTAAGGGCAAAGTAATGACATTTTTTCGGGTGAACCCACAATATGCAACGTATACGCTGGGTGGTTGCGCGTTGTCTAGAATTACGCATGTTGATGACCTTGGCGTCCTCCTTGACCCAAAACTTAAGTTTTGTGACCATATTACTTCTATGGTGAATAAAGCCAGGGGAGTACTTGGATTTATTAAAAGGTGGTCAAAGGAATTCGATGATCCCTATGTTACAAAGACTCTGTTCATTTCACTAGTCCGTCCAATCCTGGAGTACTGTTCTGCAGTTTGGAGTCCTCAGTATGGTGTACATATAGACCGGATAGAGTCTGTGCCAAAGAACTTTTTATTATTTGCTCTACGGGGCCTTAACTGGAATGCAAGCCTTATTTTACCATCCTACAATAGTAGACTTCTCCTAATTAATCTACCATCAGGTGGTCAAAGGAATTCGATGATCCCTATGTTACAAAGACTCTGTTTATTTCACTAGTCCGTCCAATCCTGGAGTACTGTTCTGCAGTTTGGAGTCCTCAGTATGGTGTACATATAGACCGGATAGAGTCTATGCAAAAGAACTTTTTATTATTTGCTCTACGGGGCCTGGAATGCAAGCCTTATTTTACCATCCTACTCTAGTAGACTTCTCCTAATTAATCTACCATCCTTAGTAAACCGTAGAACGATGCTTGGCACAACTTTTATCTATAAACTTATTCACGGGGATGTGAAGAGTCCCGAGTTACTGGGTCGCATAAGCTTCTCCGTGCCTAATAGAATTACCAGGAACTATGTTCCTCTTACATTAAATATTTGTAGATCTAACTTTGATATGCATGAACCGTTTAGAGTACTGTGTAACGACTATAATAGACTATACCACATTATTTTTACTACCGACTCTTTGCTAAGCCTAAAATCGTTAATTTTATCTTACTTAGCACAAAATTAGTATTAGTATTAGTCTCGTACGTATTTCTAATCTTAGTCTGTCCGCTTCTACATTGTGCTTTTAACTTCTCGCGATCTCGTTTTTACGTCTATTAGGCTCCGCGCGTAACAAGCACTGCTTGGTGTCATAAGGGCCACTTGTTTGCGCTGATCATAGTACATCAACGTCAAAAAACAAAAAAAAAACGAAGACAATATTCAACAAGCGGGCCCGGCCATACAGACCGACATGGATCGCTGCATCCAAAGAACGTTAGTAACATAATTAACAGGAACAAAAACCCGCAACCACTTTTAAAGGTAGAGCTGGAGCCAGACGGCAGAGTCTTGAAGAAAAATAAAGGGCACCCCATACCCTGCAATACCTATTGCACCGAAGAATTAAGGTGGAAGATCCTCATAAGAGGAACGGCCCGGTGCAATGTACAAACTGTCAGGAGTATAGACACACCAGGACATACTGCACACTTACATCAGTCTGTGTAGTTTGTAAAGACTTTCACAATTCCTCCAATTGCCCTGCCAACAAAGAAGACCAACAAAAGAAGAAATGTGGAAACTGTGGAGGATCAAACACAAACTACAGGGGCTGTGTGGTCGACAAGGAGCTGAAAAACCGCATGCGACGAGTGACAACAACGAGCCATCAAAACGTGTACACTTACTCAAAAACGACGCCGGAAGGATTTTTCGGGACGGCTGCAAGATCCTCATTTGGTCAGCTAAATACCCAGAAGGGATTCTCTTACGCCGATGCCCTTCGAACAGGAAAGGGAAACCCACTCCAGTCTTATCTAGGAAACGTTCAGCAGGTCCCAGGACAGTCTCAAAGTACACTGGAAGCTATGATGGTTACTATGAAACAAAGTATGATGGAATTTATGTCCTTCATAAAAAAGGACCATGCAAACACTGGTTCAAAACCAGGACATGGTGTTACAGTTGGTTGCAGCTAAGCAGTCCAAATAATTGATGCCAAATCTACGAATAACCATGTAAAAAGACAATGCCTTTTCCCGGAACAAACTTGAAATAACACAGTTCCTGAATAAAAATCATATTGACATTATGCTACTGATAGAGACGCACCTCACAAACAAATACAATTTCCAAATAAGAGGCTAACCCTTCTACCGCACAGATCATCCAAATGGTAAAACCCACGGCGGAACCGGCATACTAATCAGGGATACAACTAATTACTTGCAGACCACGTCTATCAAAGTGCAGTCAGATAGCGGACTCCTTTCCATAGCCGCTGTCTTCTGTCCGCCTCGCTTTACAATTTCTGAAGGACAATTCATGGATTTTTACAACTTACTTGGAGATCGCTTCACAGCAGCATGAGATTATAATGCCAAACATACCCACTGGGGATCACGACTCGACTAATTATAAACTGAGCAACCAATTGGACTATGGTTCTCCAGGTAGCCCCACATACTGGCCTGCAGACCCCAGAAAGGTCCCAGACTTAATAGATTTTGCGGTGACAAGAAACATTCCACGCAATATAATAAGCGCCAAAGCGCTTTCGGACCTTTCATCTGACCACTGGCCAGTGCTAATAACTCTTCTTCAAAGCCCAGAAACTACAGATCAAAATGGTTAGAACAAACTGGTTAAAATATAAAATGTATATAAGTTCCCACATCGAACTAACCCCGCAGCTCAACATCGAAGCGGACATCGAAAGATCCACTGATGCTCTTGAAGAAGTACTCGTGGCAGCAGCCACTATTTCAACACCACAATTGAAGGACGTACAAATCAACCATTTCAAAACTAATCTGCAATTGGAACAGCTTGTACTGGAAAAGAGGCGTCGTCGACGTGCTTGGCAAAAAAATAGATCGCCATCTTTAAAATCTGCAATGAGATCATACGTCTCGGCTAATATCCGAGCAAATAGAAAAAATCTACTATCATAATGATACCGAGGCCCGGTAAAAACCACACAATTCCTTCATCCTTCAGACCAATAAGTTTACTATCCTGTCTATGTAAATTGCAGCGCAATATTCCTTGACGCATCTCAAGCTTTCGATCGAGTCTGGCTCGATGGCCTCATACATAAAATCATAAGATCAACACACTTGCCTACATACACTCATAAACTACTGGAGTCGTATATGTACAACAGAGTCTTCGCAGTTAGGTGCAACACAACAACATCTGACGACTACATTATCGAAGCTGGTGTCCCGCAAGGAAGCGCACTTGGGCTTACTCTGTTCGTCCTATATAAAGCGGATATTTCTACAAACGAGCAGCTTCGCTGACGACACTGCAATCCTAAGTCGTTCGAGGAGCCCAAGCCAAGCAACAACACAACTAGCCAATCACCTCATCGTAGTTGAGAGGTGGCTTTCTGATTGGCGTACTAAAATAAATGAATAAAAATGTAAACACATAACGTTTACTCTCAACAGGCAAACATGCCCTCCATTATCAGTGAATAGTACGCCGATTCCATAGTCAACGAAGTATCTCGGCGTCCATCTAGACAGACGACTAACTTGGAGAAGACACATCGAATGCAAGAAACTACATCTAAAACTAAAAATCCTGAGGACTATCACTAGGGGGCACCGTGGTATATTCGCAACCAAAACATCCACAGAGACCTCGGCGTTCTTGCAGTACTCAGTACCAGTCATATGACTGATAGTTTGATTACTGTAAGATTTGATACACTTATTGATAGTATTCAAAAAGAGAAGATTCAATATATAAAAAAAGGCAATTAAAAAAAAAAAAGGTAAAATCAGTCACTTTTGTCCTTCCATATAAGTATTTTAATGCCCAAATTACTGCTGGTATTTATTTTCCGTTTTCTTGAGTAATTTTCCTAGGCTTTAGAAAGGATCGGAAATTTAATGATATTGGTTTATAATTTGAAGCAAAAACTGCCCCTAATGTGTAATTAAAAGCGTCTGTAGTAAGATGGAATTCTGTCTGGGAATAAGGATATTGTAAAATTACTTCAATAGAAACAAGAGATTTGCATGGGTTCTGTGAGTCATTTCAAAAATAGGTCTGGGGCATTTTTGTATTGGCGTGGTTCGCCCTATAATTTTCATTTTCTGATTTAAGACACAAATGCAGTGCAGATGTAAGGTCTGGTTCCCTCATTCCGAGTAGCTGAGGTAGATCTCCTAGCAACCCTAATGTCTAATATATGGTATTGTGATTCTCTGCTCCCTTGTATACAATCAACTTTATTTAATATTAATGAAAGGTGTTTGTAAACTGCTTGATAGGATTTCTCTATTGATTGTTGGCTAGTTTGGGTGACCTTTTGTCGACATAATGAAATAGGAATCGTTTTGATGTTGCTTTCCAAGTCAAGGGGTCATTTATGACTAAGTTGTATCGGCATTTCCTGTTATTTTGCTACGAATGGAATGTTGAATTCCGAAATATTTTGGTGTTCCCTCTCAATCTACGTAAGTTGTTATAATTCGGTCTAAACTTTTTTTCAAGAACTGACTTTTTGGTTACGATAGAAGTTAAATCTGGTTTGGTTGCATTTGCGAATTTACTGAAGGAGGAGAAGGGGAGAGCGTTAAGATAAGGGGGTCTAACAAGGGGCTTTCTTTGTTGGTATAATATAATTATAAAAATTATTATAGTAAAATTATTTAGTTGTTGGTAAAATACAAAGATTTAAAATTAATAGTAATGAGTAAAAATCATAAAAATTAAAACGTAAATAGAAAAATAATTGAAGTTAACCGTTTTTTTTTGTGCAATTCTTTTCTTGTTTATATCGTTCAGCTCCATTGGCTGGAATTTGATTTTTTGATTTTTGTATAGTCCATTGGGTCTCTTAAAAATCACGGTATTGAGAGGTTTTCTTTTTTGGTTATTTTCAATTTGCATTTTTCCTTTTATTTTCCTCTTTGCTGGTTTTTATACCCTTGCAGGGAGTATTATATTTTCGACTCCTGGTGATGCTAATCAAGAAAATATATGTATACTGTATAGGGTCGGATAGGTGTCCTTCACTGCGTTGCAAACTTTTGACTGCAAGGGTATAAAAATCGGGCAGCTATATCATACAGCTGCAATAGGAACTTTTGAAAAATTTCTCGGTTTAGTGTTTTTAAGCTTCGAAATCGATATATAGAATATTTAAATTTTTGTAAAAGCTGCAAGGGTATAAAATCTTCGGCTTGTGAAATTTGCTTTCTTTCTTGTTTTTTATTTATTTCAGGTAATTGAACGATTTTTAATCTTACCAGCAACAGAGTTTCCTCGATTGGATGGGTCATGATAGGAGTCGATTCCGCAAACCATTACATTTTTAAACGGTATTTTAACAGTCCACAAAGAGCCTCCAATTTTACAATTCATTTGTAACACAATTTTTTGTACAACAGACCGATTTTTTTGGTCATTTAATAAGGTCTTCGCATTTACAACCTGAAAATAAATTTAAAAACGTAGAAGTATACTTTAAATAATTACAAAGAATACAGAAAACTAATATGGGCAAGCCGAAATTTATATCCTAATTCAGCTACTGGCATAAGATATTTGCAGTTATACCACTTGTAAAACCTGGTAGCGCCTCATTGTTTTCATTTGTAATACAATTATTGTGAAATACAGTAATTTTAACAAATTAACCTTTAAGTCATTACCAAACTTTCCTGTTAACAATTACCTGTTTGCAACTACTTCTTTAGAGAAGAAAAGAGACTATCCTCTTCGGCTAAACCTACACTTTCTATCGATTGACAAATGAACGCTCTATATTCGCGGTAGCCATTTCTCGCAGGTTCTTCCAAAATGTTCTTTGTTTAAAATTAAAAAGATTTTTTAAATACACCTTTAAGGTTAAAAACATTTTTAGTGGAACACAAGAGTATGTAAGGAACTCTCTAGGGCTGGGGTAGACTCAGTCTGCCCCGGATCCTCCACAGATAAATTTGTAGATAGCAGAAGGACAAGGTGGTGTCACTGGCCTGTGCCGGCCGGGAAGGGTTGCTGCGCGGACGGAAAACAGGGGTGCTTATTCGGAGATATAACCAGCCAAATAAGTCCTCTGGCTTTCCGGTGGTTCTGTGTGGTTCGAGTGTCGGCGGCGAAAGAAAACCTACAGCCTGGGTGCACTTACTCTCGTGCCGTCTAGAGTCAGGGCCGCGCGCTTCCGGCGGGAAACTTACACTTATTTGACCAGACAAATAAGTGGTCAGATTCCGGCGCTGGTTCCGACGGAAAACAGGGCACTTATTCGGAGATATAACCAGTCAAATAAGTACACTGCCTTCCGCTGGCTCCGTGTGGCTCGAGTGGCAATCCCCGAAAAGTTCACAAATTAATAGGCGACTTGGGCGGGTTGTTTTCTGATTTCACTTTTATTTTTGTCTTTGGTCTCTACCCGCACTGTAGGTTTTACTTTTCTCGTTGGTTAACTTACGTCGCTAGTCCCGGATCTTGGTCCGGGGCCGGTGTCCTGGCGGTGATCTCGCTGGGTGCGGGAGTTGAGCAACCGATGCGTTCGGGCGTGGAAAACGAAAGAACCACGTTCCGCCGGATCCACGTGCCTCGTCCAAGATCGGAGGTGATGCCACTTATCGTAAAAATATTCATACCAATATTTTTAGAAGTATTGTAAGGAAGTTCTTGGGCTGGGATATTGTGCTCAGGGCTCCCAGGGTCACTTACAATAATTTATTTCAGTTCAAGGACTCAAGGGAGGGGCGAGATAAAAATGACCCTATTCAGACTCCGTGGCCGGAACTCACAGCGGGTTTGGATCCGACAATCGAGCAGAGCTCCGTCGTAATCTCTACCCGCCACGCGCATCGGAACCCGCAATGATCCTTGGATCCGACAAACGAGGCTAGCTCAGTCGTAATCCTTGGCCACCACGCGGTCCGGCCACGATCGACAGAAACAGCAACAAAAAGAAAAAGGAAGGGGGTTTTGTGGGCACTGTCACCCAGAGATGCCGACCATGGGCCGAAGCCTGCAGCGGATTTAGATCTGACAATCGAGTACAAGACTCCGTCGAAATCTCTCTCAGCCGCACGCTCCGGAACCCGCACTGACCCTGGACCCGACAAACGAGCCTAGCTCCGTCGTAATCCACGGCCACTACGCGCTCCGGGACCGGCAATAGCTTCGGATCCGACAAGCGAGTGCAAGACTCCGTCGTAATCCTTGGCCACCACGCGGTCCGACCACGATCGGCAGAGAAGGGGGGTTTTTCCTAGATGGAGACAAGAGAAAATAGTTCCCATTCCCCTCCTACGTTCACTCACACACAAAACACGGTCAGGCGAATAGCTTTTGGGTTTTCAAATACTTTGTTTTCTTTATTTAAGTTTTGTTCGAGGGGTGTACAAAGCCTCCTTGTCACGCCACTCCAGTCTGATCGTTTTCAAAAAAATATATCGAGAAAATATATAGTGGACGCTTACGTTTCCGTCCACAGCAAATCCAGCCAGTTGATTCCCCATGCCTCCGCAGCGGGAACAGGATCGTACACTCCATCAACTTCGCCACTGTCGGTTGACATCGTATCACACGTTTTTCACGCACTTGTCTAATTTTCACGGCGGGGCGGGTTTCCCGGATTTTTGTCTCACGATTTGAATCTGGCATGCGCGAAGCCTCAAGAGTAATTGCGTTTTCCCCTCTTTGATATCGGCGCACGCACCCCATGCATTGCGTCGGCGTCGCTGCCGCTGCGCCGGCGCTTCGGCAAAATTATTTCCCCTTGCTCGAAAACATCGGTCGGGTTGGTTGCAATTTGGTTCGATCGTGCGAAACTATTTTCCCCTTGCTCGAAAACATCGGTCGGGTTGGTTGCAATTTGGTTCGATCGTTCGAAATTATTTTCCCCTTGTCGAGAGCGTGTTGGTTGCGCTCAGGCGTTCGATGGTTCAAGTGTGTGTGGCTGCTGATGTTCGAAGTGTGTGTAGGAGAGAGCGAGAGCGTGTTGGTTGCGCTCAGGCGTTCGATGGTTCAAATGTGTTGCGTGCGTTGGCTATTAAAAAGCTAAACTAATGATAATATTACATGGCTACAAAAATATTCCACATGGCTACAAAATAAATTGTGAGGGCCGTTTTACGGTTCCTCCTTGTCGTAGCAAGGGTCCCGCGGCATATTTTAGTTTGGCCTTCCTTGATCACCCGTCAGTGGCGCACAGGTGTCTCGGATTCGTGGACCCCTTCGGCGTCCTCTTCTGGGTCCTCGGCGGTCTGGTCCCCATGAAAGGGTTTCAAATCGGCTAGATTTGCGTTGCGACGCTTGCGTGTCCCTCGAAGTTGGACTCTGGCGATGTTTGGTGACAGAAATTTTATGATCTTATAAGGACCTTCGAACTTTGGAGCTAGTTTTGCATTGAACGCCTCCGCGGCGTTGGACAGGTGGTGAGTTCGGCCCAAACCCACATCCCAATGGTCGGTCTCCATTCCCATCGGCGCAAGTTGTAATAGCGACTTTGTTCCTGGGCTGCTCTCTCCATGTTTTCCTTGGCTGTTTTGAAAAAAGTTCTTGAGAAGCTCTGCCTTACTCGGTGGGGTCTCTGGGCGCTTCGCTGGCCCCTGTTGTAACTTCGTTGAACCAGCTTCCGGGTAATCGGGGCTCACGACCCTGTACTACGTTCGCTGGTCTGAATCCGGTGCTGTCGGAGACACACGTGTTGATGGCCAGGGTGATTTTCGGCAACAGGTGATCCGATGTTCGTTGGTCCTCTGTGGCGTACTGCGCGATCATCGTTTTGATAGTGCGGTTGGCTCGCTCTGTAGGGCTCTGTTGGGGGGAGTATGACGCAGTATGTTGCACTTCTATTCCTGCTTTCTTGCAGAATGCTTTGAAGGCCCTACTGGGTCCCAACGTCGCAGATAAAAGTTTTTGGGGCGCCGAACCTAGCCAGTATTCGCTCCCGGAAGGCTAGTTCCAGACTGGTGGCGGTAGCTCGGCGTAGGGGTATTAATTCCACCCATTTGGTGAAATGATCCAAAAACACCAGTAACATCGTGTGTCCTTTGCGGGACCTGGGAAGAGGCCCTACGAAATCCGCGCACAGGGTTGAGAATGGTCCCTCTGATTTCCTGGCTAGCATCTTCCCCGCTTGTTTGCGTTGACTCACCTTAAATTGCTGACAGGCTGGGCATTGCCGGACGTAACGAGCGATGTCTCGAAATGGGTACGCAAAGTCTCCATGCTCCATGGTCTTCCTTCCTAAACGCGTTGTCGAGGTGTCGGTAGAGTTGCCCGTTCTCTTGGATGTAGTCGGGAAATTTCTCCGGATTGGCTTCGATTTGCTTGATCTTTGCGGTGATCCACTTGCACGGTTCGTTGGTCTCATTCACCTGCTGGAGCGTTGCTAGCGGTTGCCTGGACAGAGCGTCCGCGACGAAGTTCTGTTTTCCCCGTCGGTATGAGATGTCAAACTGGAATTGTTGGAGTTCGAGGGCCCATCGTGCGATTCGGCCTGTCGGGTTATCGATTGAGTTCAACCACTTCAGGGCGAGGTGGTCTGTTATAACGTCAAATCGGTATCCTTCGAGGTAGCACCTCATCTTCCTGATTGCCCACACTATTGGAAGGCACTCCTTTTCCGTAGCAGAGTAGTTTTCCTCTGCTGCAAGCAACCTCCTGCTGGCATAGGCGATAACTCGTTCGGTTCCATCGACTTGCTGGGTTAAGACGGCTCTAAGGCCGAAGTCGCTTGCGTCGGTTTGTAGTTGAAATTTGAGGTTGAAGTCCGGGCAGGCCAGTACTGGTTCCCCGGTGAGCTTCCTTTTCAACTCCTCGAATGCCAGTTGCTGAGGGTCGCTCCAGGTCCATTTCCTTGGACGATTGTGGCGAAGTTCTTCACAAATCGCCGGTACCAGGATGCTATCCCCAGACATCGACGAAGTTCCTTGCAGTTAGTGGGTGGCTGGAGTTCTCTAACAGCGGCTATCTTGTCTGGGTCGGTGTGTATTCCGTCTTCGCTGATGACGTGCCCTAGGTAAGTTATGCTTCGCTGGAAAAACTTAAACTTCGCTTTATTCAGCTTTAAGTTGGCCTGCCTAAGCCGTCGGAGTACTTCCCGTAGGTTGGTGAAGTGTTCGTCCAACGAGGTCCCGATGACGATGATGTCACCTAGATAGGCGAATGCGTGAGGCTCCATGTCGGGTTCTATCACGCTGTCCAGTGCCCGCTGAAATGTAGCAGGAGCCGAGTGCAAGCCGAATGGCATTACTTTCCACTGGAAGAGCCCGCGGCCCGGCACGGTAAATGCGGTACAGGCGCGGCTGTCTGGGGACACCGGGATCTGCCAGTAACCGCTTTTTAGATCCAGCGTCGAGATAAACTTAGCGTTGCGAAGTAGTTCCAAGATGTGTCCTATCCGCGGTAATGGGTAGGCGTCGGGCACCGAGTGAGCGTTGAGCTGACGGTAGTCCACGCACATGCGCACATCTCCTGTCTTCTTGCCGACGAGGACGATGGGTGCGCTGTGAGGACTCCGGGAGGGCTCGATGCGTCCGTCGCGAAGCAGTTCATCAACCTGTTCGTTAATGATTTTCTGCATGGCAGGGTTCTTTGGAAAGTACCTCTGCTTGATGGGCTTGTCGTCCTTCATGACAATCCTATGTTCGGCTATGTGAGAGGTACCGGTCATTTGCTCGAATGGAGCCAGTTCCGCTTCGAGAAAGGGTTGGATCCGGGATTCCTCGTGTCCTTCAGTGATGACCGTTGCTAAGCTCGCTGTTACCTCTTGGGTTTGTCCCGGTGGGTGGGTAGTCGTTGGTGACTTTCGAAAGGGGTTGTTTTTCCGTGCTGCGGCGGCGTCGGCTAAAGGTTTTAAATAACAAGAGTTATTCCCTGGTGACGGCGTGGGTCGGGGTCGCGGTAATACGGTGGGGGTCTCTACTTGTAGAAGTGCCGGTGATCGTTGTGGGGTTACGGTAGGCGCGTTGACTTGTATTCGAGACGGCGATTGTCGAGGGGCTGCCACGGGTGGTACCGTGCAGCGTGGTGATGGTGTTGGTCCGACGGCTGCTATCAGAGCTACTCGTGGGGTGACGATGGGTAGTTTTGATTCTGCTTGCTAGCGGCGGGGTGTAGTAGGAGAGAGTCAACTGGACTTTCCCACACTGGATAGTGGTCTTGATCCCGCAGAGGAAGTCGATTCCGAGGATGATCTAGTCCAAGATGGACGGTAGCACTAGCAGTGTGGTCTTAGCGGTATCCCTAGGGTTACGGTGGTGGTCAGGGCGTGGGTGACGTCGGTGGTGCATCCATCTGCCAGGACTAGGATGCCGAATGTTTACAGGACTCGGGGGTCCTTGCTGTACACGGTGCTAGGATTCGGGCTAGGATGCCGAATGTTTACAGGACTCGGGGGTCTTTGCTGGGCACGGTGCTAAGATTCGGGCTAGGATGCCGAATGTTCACAGGACTCTTGGGTCCTTTGATTGCGCGGTGCTAGGATTCGTGCTAGGATGCCGAATGTTTACAGGACTCGTTGTTCGCGATGATGTTCCCCGCTTGATGGCCGGAGCTTGACTTCCTTCTGGTAGCCCGGTGTGCTCCTCTTATAGTCGCCGGCCACGTGTCCGTCGCGTTCGGGACAACGAGGGAAGCGAGAGAGGAGTTTTCACTGGTGATCGTTGTTCGCGACGATGTTCCCCACTTGATGGCCGGAGATAGACTGACTTATGGTAGCCCGGTGTGCTCCTCTTATAGGTGCCGGCCACGTGTCCGCCGCGTTCGAGACAACGTGGGAAGCGAGAGAGGAGGAGGAAAAAATATTTTTGCGCAACCACACATATTTATATTTTCTTTCCCGTTTCCCCAAAAAAAAATTTTCCATGCGTGCTCCGGGACCCGACAAACGAGCTTAGCTCCGTCGTAATCCACGGCAGCTACGCGCTCCGGAACCGGCAATGGCTTCGGATCTTACATACGAGCAAAACTCTGTGTGTGTGTGTAAAAAATTTTTTTTTTTTTTTTGATCTTAGGGTCTGGGTGTCTATCTATACCACAACAAAAAATTTTATTTTTCTTGAGAAAAAAAATTATATATTTTTTAAGAGGAAAAATTATTTTAAAATTTTCCGTATCCTTTAAGTCCCTGTTCGGGCGCCATGTAAGGAAGTTCTTAGACTGGGATATTGTGCTCAGGGCTCCCAGGGTCACTTACAATAATTTATTTCAGTTCAAGGACTCAAGGGAGGGGCGAGATAAAAATGACCCTATTCAGACTCCGTGGCCGGAACTCACAGCGGGTTTGGATCCGACAATCGAGCAGAGCTCCGTCGTAATCTCTACCCGCCACGCGCATCGGAACCCGCAATGATCCTTGGATCCGACAAACGAGACTAGCTCAGTCGTAATCCTTGGCCACCACGCGGTCCGGCCACGATCGACAGAAACAGCAACAAAAAGAAAAAGGAAGGGGGTTTTGTGGGCACTGTCACCCAGAGATGCCGACCATGGGCCGAAGCCTGCAGCGGATTTAGATCTGACAATCGAGTACAAGACTCCGTAGAAATCTCTCTCAGCCGCACGCTCCGGAACCCGCACTGACCCTGGACCCGACAAACGAGCCTAGCTCCGTCGTAATCCACGGCCACTACGCGCTCCGGGACCGGCAATAGCTTCGGATCCGACAAGCGAGTGCAAGACTCCGTCGTAATCCTTGGCCACCACGCGGTCCGACCACGATCGGCAGAGAAGGGGGGTTTTTTCCTAGACGGAAGCAAGAGAAAATAGTTCCCATTCCCATTCCTACGTTCACTCACACACAAAACACGGTCAGGCGAATAGCTTTTGGGTTTTCAAATACTTTGTTTTCTTTATTTAAGTTTTGTTCGAGGGGTGTACAAAGCCTCCTTGTCACGCCACTCCAGTCTGATCGTTTTCAAAAAAATATATCGAGAAAATATATAGTGGACGTTTACGTTTCCATCCACAGCAAATCCAGCCAGTTGATTCCCCATGCCTCCGCAGCGGGAACAGGATCGTACACACCATCAACTTCGCCACTGTCGGTTGACATCGTGTGAGGAGTTAAATAACCCCTCACAAATAAATGAGAGTTTGGAGGAATTCAGCTGGTGAGAGTTTGGAGGAATTCAGCTGGTGAGAGTTTGGAGAATACAGCTGGTGAGAGTTTGGAGAATACAGCTGGTGAGAGTTTGGAGAGAAACAAGAAGAGAGTTTGGAAAGTACGGCTGGAGAGAGTTTGGAGAGAACGTGTAACGGTAGAAGGCGGCGGACTTTGGACCGAGGATGGTGCCGTGCGCAAAACCGAAAAAGGAGAAGCCAAGAATTAACGGGATACGCCGGCCTATAAAAGCGGGCCGAGCGCAGGAAGCGGGATCAGTCGATCACAAGGAGTCAATCCAGCAAGATCAGTAGACAAGCAGAAAACCAGTGAATAAAACAAGTCAAGTCAACGTCAGGAGGAAGCAGAGCCGCGCCGAGTCAACAGGAGCAAGATCGCTACATCAAGACGTTCGGGACTTAGAGTTGAAGTCTCCGAGCTGAGAAACAGGTAGCTGAGGTCCTTAAGGCATCACGCGGCTAAGTCCAGGCGTTTCATTCTAATTCGTGTCGCGATTTGAGCTTGGCGTATTGCTCGGCGAATCCGACAGAAGTGAATAAAAGGAGTCCTTCGACAAAGAACCGTGGGCTCGGAAGGGAAGCTGTCCAGAACCAGCTGCCGTGCGAAAGCAATTGCCTTGTCGAATTCCGGCGTACGCCTGAATCGGCAGGCGAGAATTGTGCAGGCCCTGGTGCGACTAGCCAAGAAGGACGCGCGTCCGAACCACGGGTGTCTCGAGAGGCGTATGCGTCGAGAGCACAGTAGTTCACCGCCAGAGTCCTAGACGGGTAGCTAACCAAATCCCGAGAGCCAAAGACCCGCTGCACCTAGTCTCACAAGAGCACGCGGACAACGGAGCCAGGATTCGCGCCGCAAGCAGAGCGAGGACATCGAGGACACGAGACACAACGAGCAGTCGTCGCAGGCCCAGCAACAACCAAGCTGCACTCCGACGTATCTAGTCCACGGCGAAGAGGCGCGGGCGGAAGCATTCGTCTTGAACCTAGCGTCCTGCCACAGGGACTACATTGGCGGCCTTCCGGCGTATGCTTGAACCGTCAGGTAAAAACTGTGTAGGCGTCTGGTGTGACCGGCCGGGACAGATCCAGGGACAGGAGGCTGTGGCTGCGAAAGGCATACGCTTTGAGAGCCCAGTGCCTGTTCACCCTAGTCTGGGAGCGGTGACGCATCCCTAGACCCTCAGAAGCCCCGAGGCCAAAGACAGCGGAGGCGTTACGGAGTAGCGAGCAGCGAACAGTGAGGCAGCGGAGAGCGACGGTGGAGCGACAACAATTCTTCAAGGGAGGCGTTGAGATACCCATCTGTCACCATTAGTCCCAGGCCGAGGGACAAGTCAGCGAGGCAGCGGAGAGCGACGGTGGAGCGACAACAATTCTTCAAGGGAGGCGTTGAGATACCCATCTGTCACCATTAGTCCCTGGCCGAGGGACAAGTCGGCGAATAAAGATCTTTGTAAATATCCTAACCTTCTGTGCGTTCTCACTAGACAATCGGGCGGTCACGTTTATATAAATTTGGTGGGACGAACAACACAAATCTTCTGAGCTAGCCGCACGATACTCGTAGCGAGCAGACATACAAAAATCCGTTCGTTACATCTGGCGCCCAAAACGTGATTGTTCGGTCGGTGAGAATCAGCAACAAACAGAAACGGCACAAGAGCAGACGGCGGACACATCAGAGGACTAGGACAAGGATTTCACATTGATACAGACTGCGAGGCAACAGGACTAGGCGTCAGGCCGAAGCAAGAGTCATCCATACGCCACGCCGAAAGGAAAATCACAAGGATAAGACACAGATTATACATGGAAAAGGATGCTAGGGACCCCGACTACGAGGCAGACGGATTCAGCGTCAGGCATACGCCCGAGTCATCCATCGATACGCCGCGTAGATAAGGTGTAACAAAAGAAAGGGTGCATAAAAAAAAACCCCCAACGAGGCAGTCGGATTCAACGTCGAGCATACGCCCGGGTCATCCGCCTATACGCCGCGTAAATAGGGTACCTAAGGAAAAGAAAGATTGAATAAAAACCCAAACGAGGCAGTCGGATTCAGCGTCGGGCATACACCCGAGTCATCCGCCTATACGCCGCGTGAAACAGGCTTATAAAGCACGAGCAGCAACGCCAAGCCCGTAACGTCAGTAGACTCTATACGGAGTAGATCAGGCTGAAGCTACTGGCTGCCGAAGAAAGGGGAGAGACGGCACAGCAGAGCTGCACCGTACGATGCTAGTAATTAAAAAACAAAAAAAAAATAACAATAATAAATAAGAAAATATATAAACACAGAAAACACGGGCACATCAAACATAACAACGCGCACAATACAAACAAATAAATGACACAAAATAACACAAGCGGCATCGGTCCTCCCGTATACAACATCGAGGCCCCACGGCCAAGGGCGACTGGAGGGCGAAAGGCTAAAAGAGAGAGTACAAAGTGAGAAGGGTGAAAGTGGAGAAAGAAAGGAAAAATCTTACCATTGAACCTTTCTTGTCATGTCGCTCATCTAAAGGGATGGGGGCGCTTCGATTTATAAGCGGTCGATTGGCACAGAACACTGGAGATGACGGCACATGAAGGGTCACACTAAACTATCGCCACCACCGAATGGCAACGATGCACTAATTCAAATCATCGAGATGGGCTGGAAAACCGATCGGGAAAGCAGTAGTGTGACCAAACAACGAAGGAAAGGAGATGCTTAGAACGCGAAGCATATGGGGGAAACATCTTGGGCGGGACATTCAAAGGAGATACGAAGGAGAACACGAGACGTCTATGGGGAAACATCTTGGGCGGGAAAAGGAATGGAGCATCGGCGCTGTGGAACTCAAATACGAGATGTGAGCGTCGAGGGAACCATTTGGAGGAGCAAAAAGACTCGAAGGCTACCGGGATTTACAAGGAAGACAGCCGGAGAGAAGGAAATCAAGTCTATGGGGGAAACATCTCGGGCGGGAAGAGGAATGGAACATCGGCGCTGTGGAACTCAGGTACGAGCTGTGAGCGTCGAGGGAACCATTTGAAGGAGCAAGAGGACTCGAAGGCTTCAAGGATTTACAAGGAAGACAGCCGGAGAGAAGAAAATCAAGTCTATGGGGGAAACATCTTGGGGCGGGAAATACATAGAACGAGAAGGAGCGACGTCGAGGGAAGGAGGACCAATATCAGCGATCCAGAACAGCGGATCCAAGGAGAACTCCAAGATAACAGCCGGAGAAGAGGTGCAAGTCTCATTTCGTTCCCGAAGAAAGGGGAGAATGTGAGGAGTTAAATAACCCCTCACAAATAAATGAGAGTTTGGAGGAATTCAGCTGGTGAGAGTTTGGAGGAATTCAGCTGGTGAGAGTTTGGAGAATACAGCTGGTGAGAGTTTGGAGAATACAGCTGGTGAGAGTTTGGAGAGAAACAAGAAGAGAGTTTGGAGAGTACGGCTGGAGAGAGTTTGGAGAGAACGTGTAACGGTAGAAGGCGGCGGACTTTGGACCGAGGATGGTGCCGTGCGCAAAACCGAAAAAGGAGAAGCCAAGAATTAACGGGATACGCCGGCCTATAAAAGCGGGCCGAGCGCAGGAAGCGGGATCAGTCGATCACAAGGAGTCAGTGAGGAAAACAAGTCAAGTCAACATCAGGAGGAAGCAGAGCCGCGCCGAGTCAACAGGAGCAAGATCGCTACATCAAGACGTTCGGGACTTAGAGTTGAAGTCTCCGAGCTGAGAAACAGGTAGCTGAGGTCCTTAAGGCATCACGCGGCTAAGTCCAGGCGTTTCATTCTAATTCGTGTCGCGATTTGAGCTTGGCGTATTGCTCGGCGAATCCTACAGAAGTGAATAAAAGGAGACCTTCGACAAAGAACCGTGAGCTCGGAAGGGAAGCTGTCCAGAACCAGCTGCCGTGCGAAAGCAATTGCCTTGTCGAATTCCGGCGTACGCCTGAATCGGCAGGCGAGAATTGTGCAGGCCCTGGTGCGACTAGCCAAGAAGGACGCGCGTCGTCGCAGGCCCAGCAACAACCAAGCTGCACTCCGACGTATCTAGTCCACGGCGAAGAGGCGAGGGCGGAAGCGTTCGTCTTGAACCTAGCGTCCTGCCACAGGGACTTCATTGGCGGCCTTCCGGCGTATGCTTGAACCGTCAGGTAAAAACTGTGTAGACGTCTGGTGTGACCGGCCGGGACAGATCCAGGGACAGGAGGCTGTGGCTGCGAAAGGCGTACGCTTTGAGAACCCAGTGCCTGTTCACCCTAGTCTGGGAACGGTGACGCATCCCTAGACCCTCAGAAGCCCCGAGGCCAAAGACAGCGGAGGCGTTACCGAGCAGCGAGCAGCGAACAGCGAGGCAGCGGAGAGCGACGGTGGAGCGACAACAATTCTTCAAGGGAGGCGTTGAGATACCCATCTGTCACCATTAGTCCCAGGCCGAGGGACTAGTCGGCGGATAAAGATCTTTGTAAATATCCTAACCTTCTGTGCGTTCTCACTAGACAATCGGGCGGTCACGTTTATATAAATTTGGTGGGACGAACAACACACGTTTTTCACGCACTTGTCAAATTTTCACGGCGGGGCGGTTTCCCGGATTTTTGTCTCACGATTTGAATCTGGCACGCGCGAAGCCTCAAGAGTAATTGCGTTTTCCCCTCTTTGATATCGGCGCACGCACCCCATGCATTGCGATCGTTCGAAATTTTTTTCTCAGGCGTTCGATGGTTCAAATGTGTGCAGCTGCTGATGTTCGAAGTGTGTGTAGAAAAGAGCGAGAGCGTGTTGGTTGCGCTCAGGCGTTCGATGGTTCAAGTGTGTGCAGCTGCTGATGCTCGAAGTGCTGCTGGCGTTCGATGGTTCAAATGTTTTGCGTGCGTTGGCTATTAAAAAGCTAAACTAATAATAATATTACATGGCTACAAAAATATTCCTACATGTGGATGGGTATCACTGCAGTATAACATATTTAAATCTTGCCTCCGTGGCTGAGTATGTTTATACATAGTGTCAAAATGTGGGGGTCAGTTCGGTGACGTCACTCATTCGTGACGATGACGCGAAACTCTTGGTTATCGCACCGCCGCAGGATTCGCACGTTCTGGCGGTCGATGGCCCTGACGAAGCCCACTAATGTTGACGGTAGCCGGTGTCGCAGGTAGCGATCTTGGCTGAGCACCTGACGGCGTGTCGTCGGATATCGTGTCCACTCCCGTGATGGGGTGGGTCCTGAGGCTCCCTGTCCTCCCTCATGGACGAGTCCAGTAGCGGATCTGCCGATACGTGGGGCTCGGTCGCTGCCGTTGAGACCGTGGGGCTTGATGAGCGCTCTTCCAACCCTGTCCATTCCGCGTTGGATTTCACTGGCGTGCACGGCAGGGGCGCACGAGTGCCTCCGGTATTAGACCGTCCGTCTCCGCCGACCGATGCACCGTCCAACGAGGTTGCAGGCCATGGCACTCGTGCTCTCCTCGATGCAGCGTGTGAGGTATACAGGGGCGAAGATCGGTACCTGCATACTGTCGAGCCATGAAGTGTCGAGCCCGTTAGCAACTATGATTACATGCCCTACCTACAGTGCGGTTGATCTGTTCATATTGTTCTACTAACAAAAGTTTGGTTAACTAGTTTATTTTAGTGCTACTTATCTTAGCCTTGACAAAAACGGGTGTACCGTTTTGATTCACGTGCTACCAAGTGTGGCTTCACTCTGCAAAGTGGACCTGTCGTCGCTTGGCTGTAGCTCCAATACAAGGTCGCTCGTCGCCGTCGTAGTCTGGGCCGTTGTGGCAGCCCCCTCCGATGGCTGCTTCTCGGGAGGTCTGGTACTCCTTAAGGTCGGGTAGGCAGGCCGTCAGCCGCTTCCGAGAGCCTTTTAACTGGAGTCGCACCACGTTTGGCGATAGAAATTTGATGACCTTGTATGGCCCTGTATATTTTGGGGCCAGTTTGACGTTGAATCTCTCGCTCGCCATGGAGAGGTGGTGTGTACGCACGAGCACCCAGTATCCCACCGTTGGTCGCCACTCGCGTCGTCGCAGATTATAATACCGCTGTCGTTCGTGGGACGCTTGCTGATTGTTCTCGCGGGCGATGATGTAGGCTTCCTTTAGTCCATGTACTCGATCTTCGGGCGTTTGGGGGGGCTCCAAAGGTTGCGGAGATAGGGCTTCTGCGACTATGTTTTGGTTCCCCTTCCGGTAGTGCACGTCGAATTGGAATTGCTGAAGCTCCAATGCCCAATTCGCCCCGTCGGGTTCTCAATGGAATTGAGCCATTTGAGGGCAAGGTGATCCTGTTATCACGTCAAACCTGTAGCCCTCTAAGTAGCATCTGAGCTTGCGGATGGCCCACACTATGGCGAGGCACTCCTTTTCGGTGGCCGAATAGTTCTCCTCGGCCTTGACTAGCCGGCGGCTAGCGTATGCCACCACTCGCTCGCCTCCTTCAACTTTCTGGGTGAGAACGGTGCCGAGTCCATAGCCACTGGCGTCCGTTTGCTGGAACTTCCGGCCGAAATCCGGGCATGCTCGCACTGGGGTTTGTTTTTCAGGTCCTCAAAAGGGCGTTGTTGGGGTTCCTCCCAGAGCAACTTCTTCCCCTTCCTCAAAAGGGTTGACATGGGTTGTACAACTGTTGCGATCCCCAGGTATCGACGGAGTTCCTTGCAGTTGGAGGGTGGGCTCTGAACACTTCCTGTAGGTTTCGTAAATGATCTTACAACGTCAGCCCGATGACAATGATGTCATTAAGATAAGCGAACGCGTGCGGTTCCATATCTGGCCCGATGACGCTATCCAACACTCTCTGGAAGGTGGCCGGTGCGGAGTGTAGCCCAAACGCCACTGGAAAAGTCCACGTCCAGGAAACGTGAAGGCGGTGCATTCCCGGCTATCCTTGGCCATGGGTATTTGCCAATACCCATTTTTTAAGTCTAACTTAGAGATGTAGCGCGCATTCCTGAGGCGTTCCAAATATGGTTGATGCGGGCACGCTGTGGGCATTGAGCTGTCGAAAATCGACGCACATGCGCATCTCCCACGTTTTCTTCCTAACAAGGACAATAGCTGCACTGTGGGGGCTCCGTGATGGCTCGATCCTGCCATCTCGTAGCAGTTCGTCCCCTTGCTCGCTTATGATCCGCTGCATGGCCGGGTTCTTTTGGAAGTAGAAAAGGATTTCGTTGTCGTGCGATTCCGGCATCCGCTAGAGGGGTCAGCCCGTAGTTTGTTGTCCCCTTGTGGGTGGGGGTCCCCGTACCCAAATTCCTTGGCGAGGCTTCGCGTGGTGGCCGGGTCCGTAGTACTGCTGGTGCGGTCTTGCCGGATGGTCCGGGTGCTGGTGTTGGTGTGGCTGCTGAAGCCCGAGGACCCGGATCGTTTCCCGAACGGCGGCACCATCTTATTGTTCGTATGCCCCGTCGTCCACTTTCCCAGCAGAACAATATTGCGGGTCTTGTGCACTCCCTGGCGAAATGATTAATCTCTCCGCAGCGTCGGCAGGCGTGCTGGACATCCACTATCCGGGTGTCGTGGTCGGAGATCTGGTTCGTGCCTTCCACCGGGAGTGGGCTTGCGTGTGTATCTCTGGCTGCAGGACGAGCCTCCGGCACTACTGTTCATTGGTGTGGCTGGGGCCTGGGTCTCGTGCCCGTGCCTATCGAGGTGTAATTGGCAGGTGAGGTGTGACGGTGCACATCCCGATCCCTAGCGATCTCATATGTGGCGGCTAGCTGCGTCAGTGTCGTCAGCGTGGAGTACTTGTGGTGTCTGATGAAGAGTTGGTACTCGGGGAGCAGGTTTTCATAGATCCGATCCAGCTCGCACTCGGGGGAGTATCCTGCCCGCTTCAAATCTACAACGAAATTTTTAAATGGTTCCCCTGCCTTTTGGTACCTTGTCCGTATGGTGTCCTCTAGCCGCTGATAATATCTTGGAGGCAGGAAAAAGTCCAGAAATTCGCTCCGAAATAGAAGCCACGGTGTCTTGTGCATACGATAAGCTCTGTATCAGCCTTCTGCGCGGCCCGTGAGTAAACCGGAGTTGGTTAGGGGTACTTCGCTAGTCTGTACGTTGTATGCAGCTGCTCCGCCTTCGACGCGCTCTATGAAGTGCACCGGGTCCGTCTCCCCGTCAAAGCTATCTCCCCACATACGGAGATTCTCTCTCAACACAGCCGCTGAGATGGAGTCTCGGGGTGCTCGGTTTGCAGAGGTCGTGGCGTTGTGTGTGGCCCCGGGGTCAGGGCTCAAGTGACCGGGTCTGGGCGAAGCGATTCGACCGGGCACGTTTAACTTCAGAGCTCCTTCTTCCGGCATCGGGGATGTGGATCGCGACTGGCCCTCCTTGGGGGACGGCGCCTCCGGATACATTGCTTCCAGCTCGGAGAAGCGGCTCTGGATGCTCGCGCTGTGGCCGGTGTCTCCGATGAACACAGCCAAACGCGTTCGTTGCTCTGCCACCGTTCCTGTCTAACCCAAATTCTTCCAGTAATGCCACCAATTCCTCCTTTCGCCGGAACGAGATCCACCGCACGCCCATCGTGGTAGGCTTGGGTTCACTTCCAGATGACTTCCTGCTGGGATCGTGGGGTGCGTTCCTCGGCGGAATTTCCTCCTGGTTCTCTATGTTGCTGGCTTGGTCTGCCTGTGCTCGCGGGGGTCAGGTGGCAGCGGTCGATGGCAGAACCTTGCTTACTTCAGGTTTCCCTCAAGTACTAAAAGCTGTGTCAGCCAGTGTGTATGATGCGTAAAATCTGCGTTTGCCGTCGGAGTGAGTTTTTCGGAGCCTTCGGCGGGCCCGCGTCACCAGTAGGTAAAATCTGTAGCAGCTGCGTCACCAGTGGGGTCGATGCTGGGTTAGTCGATATGTTATCGAAATCTCGTGTCCCCGATGGAAGCCATGCGTAAATGCTGCGTCAGCCGTGGCGTTATTGAAATCTCGCGTCCCCGATTAGAATCGCCAAAATTCTGTGCAGTGATGCACTGCGTCGACTGCTCGGCGAAGCGGAACAGTGGGCAGCTGAACGAGGTAATAATGCTTGGTTGCCGGCGCTTGGGGTACCCTTCTGGGCGGCTACGGGCACACGGCGTATTTATGGGTCTTTAGGCCGTAAGTTTGGACACGCCGGCTCGTCCTCCTCGTCCCTGCTCGGGCGCCAATCTGTAAGGAACTTTCTAGGGCTGGGGTAGACTCAGTCTGCCCAGGATCCTCCACAGATAAATTTGTAGATAGCAGCAGGACAAGGTGGTGTCACTGGCCTGTGCCAGCCGGGAAGGGCTGCTGCGCGGACGGAAAACAGGGGTGCTTATTCGGAGATATAACCAGCCAAATAAGTCCTCTGGCTTTCCGGTGGTTCCGTGTGGTTCGAGTGTCGGCTGGGAAAAAAACCTACAGCCTGGGTAAACTTACTCTCGTGCCGTCTAGAGTCAGGGCCTCGCGCTGGTTCCGGCGGGAAACTTACACTTATTTGACCAGACAAATAAGTGGTCAGTTTCCGGCGCTGGTTCCGACGGAAAACAGGGCACTTATTCGGAAATATAACCAGTCAAATAAGTACACTGCCTTCCGCTGGCTCAGTGTGGCTCGAGTGGCGATCCCCGAAAAGTTCACAAATTAATAGGCTACTTGGGCGGGTAGTTTTCTGATTTCACTTTTATTATACCCGTTACTCGTAGAGTAAAAGGGTATATTGTATTCGTGCAAAAGTATGTAACAGCTAGAAGAAGGCGTTTCCGACCCTATAAAGTATACATATTCTTGATCAGGGTCACCAGCCGAGTCGATATAGCCATGTCCGTCTGTCCGTCTGTCTGTCCGTCCGTATGAACGCTGAGATCTCGGAAACTATAAAAGCTAGAAGATTGGCATTTTGCATTCAGATTCTTGGAGTTCCTACGCAGCGCAAGTTTGTTTCAAAAAGGTGCCACGCCCCCTTTAACGCCCACAATCGCTTATATACGATTTTAAAAATTTAAATATTTCGGAAAAGTAAAAATGCAGTTTTATTGTGTTTATCAATACCTATCGAAATGCAGAAGAAAATTTTCAAATCGGACCATTCGTTAAAAAGTTATGCGTGATCAAAGTTTCTATCTCCATCTCCCTCGCACTCCTTTTACCTGAGTAACGGGTTTCTGATAGTCGGGGCACCCGACTATAGCGTTCTCTCTACCCGCACTGTGGGTTTTACTTTTCTCGTTGGTTAACTTACGTCGCTAGTCCCTGATCTTGGTCCGGGGCCAGTGTCCTGGCGGTGATCTCGCTGTGTGCGGGAGCTGTGCAACCGATGCGTTCGGGCGTGGAAAACGGAAGAACCACGATCCGCCGGATCCCCGTGCCTCGTCCAAGATCGGTGGTGATGGCACTTATCGTAAAAATATTCATACGAATATTTTTAGAAGTATTCTTAAAAATATTTAAGAATATTTATCGAACGGCCTTCCTGGCACCAAAATTACTAACTAGAAAACACTTAATACTAGATTTCACCTATCGATATATGCCTCCTGGGCTGCGAGTCTTTTGTTTATTAATCCTAAATAATGCCTCCGTGGCTGAGTATCTTGGACAATGCCTCCGTGGCTGGGTATCACTACAGTATTACATTTTTAAGTCTTGCCTCCGTGGCTGAGTATGTTTATAGTGTCAAAATGTGGGGGTCAGTTCGGTGACTCTCCACAAGTATTTGTGAAACAAAAGATAAGAAAAGCTTAATTTTGCAATTTGTTATGTTTAAATAGAATAGCCCTTTTTCAAAAACAGTCACCTTTTCGATAAAAATAAATAAAATAAGCCTTAATTTTCGTTATTGATTGTACTTAAATTGTTAAACCAAATATTACAATTAGGAGAAGGTACATCCAATAGACTAACCTTTCGGAACTACATTCATTCGAGTATACCTCTTCTCGTTACCTGGCATGCCTCAAAGAAGCAATTAGAAGATCGGGAGATGTTGCTAACATGTTAAATGATTATTAATCTAAATTATTTTAAAAATGTGTGCTTCTTTAAAAGGCTCTCCTATAACAATCAAATAATAAAACGAAATTTCCAAATATAAAGAAGGAATGTCAAAAAAGTATAGTTAATTATGTTTTAATCTATTTTCCACTTTAGTCAAAAATAGTGAAAAAGTGACAGTTGGAAAATATCGATTACCTAGAGAAGCACAAAGCTAACAAAATAGATTATTTAAATACAATAATCAGTTAAAACACAAAATTAAGATATTTTTACCTAATTTTCAAGATACACCAAAAACTTTAATCACTTATAAATTGTATCTACAAAAAATTTGTTTTGCAACTATTAGTGCCTCAGTCACGCCACTGGTAAACCGTGGTTAAACATAAAAAAAATTGACAATTAGTTAAACCGACCAAAAATTGAATATACAAACTTAAATTTTGTATTTGATCAAAATAAGTTAAAGCAAGAAAGGAAGCAAACTTCGGCAAGCCGACCTTGCAGTTATTACAAATCGAATACATTTCGATTTCTATGCCTATTACTAAAAACAATGAAGCCATGTCGGTTTTGAGATGCATTTTGCAATCTTTTCCATGGCCGCAATATTATATTGTTGTCCGTTTTAATTTAATTAAAACCGTAATTCCAAAATATTTAAATATTACCAAATCCCAAAGAAAAAAAAAATAAAACAACGAAGTTAATTCTTTAAAAAAAATTTTTTCCGATTGTTCCTATGGGAGCTAAATGATATAGTCGCTGGGTCGTTCCGACTTATATACTACCTGAAATAAAAAGACAACTTTGGGGAAACTTTCAATCAGATAGCTTTCAAACTGAGGGACTAGTTTGCGTAGAAACGGACAGATAGCCAAGGGATGCTTGCCCTTGTCGAAACCCTTCCCCGTTCAATCCGCTAGAGGGAGATAAGAATAACACATCAAATAACCGGACCATTCTTCAGCCCCATAGGCAATGACTCTCCGGTCACCTTCTTCGTTCTTCCCGGTTTAACTGCCTTCCATGGCGTTATTGGGGACGACAATTTGAAATCCCTTAAAGCAATTATTGATAGAAAAAACGATTCTTTAACAATAGCAACAGGGGTAAAAATTCCGCTACTTGCCATGCCTTCCTTGAATAATCGATAGTTAATCGATAATCGATAGCGAACACCCAGTAGAAGCGAGGGAATGCCTCGAATCCCTTATTTCTGAATTCTCCACTATTTTTGAGCCACTCTCTCCAGGCGAGGCCGTGTTCGAGCTTCAAAAAGCTACCCTTACCCCGCGAACATGAGAGGAGAAGTGGAAAATCAGGTCGACGAGCTCCTGCGCGAGGGAAGCACCTCCAAGAGCACCTACAATTCCCCGGTATCGGACCATTCGTTAAAAAGTTATGCGTGATCAAAGTTTCTATCTCCATCTCCCTCGCACTCCCTTTACCTGAGTAACGGGTATCTGATAGTCGGGGCACCCGACTATAGCGTTCTCTCTACCCGCACTGTGGGTTTTACTTTTCTCGTTGGTTAACTTACGTCGCTAGTCCCTGATCTTGGTCCGGGGCCAGTGTCCTGGCGGTGATCTCGCTGTGTGCGGGAGCTGTGCAACCGATGCGTTCGGGCGTGGAAAACGGAAGAACCACGTTCCGCCGGATCCCCGTGCCTCGTCCAAGATCGGTGGTGATGGCACTTATCGTAAAAATATTCATACGAATATTTTTAGAAGTATTCTTAAAAATATTTAAGAATATTTATCGAACGGCCTTCCTGGCACCAAAATTACTAACTAGAAAACACTTAATACTAGATTTCACCTATCGATATATGCCTCCTGGGCTGCGAGTCTTTTGTTTATTAATCCTAAATAATGCCTCCGTGGCTGAGTATCTTGGACAATGCCTCCGTGGCTGGGTATCACTACAGTATTACATTTTTAAGTCTTGCCTCCGTGGCTGAGTATGTTTATAGTGTCAAAATGTGGGGGTCAGTTCGGTGACTCTCCACAAGTATTTGTGAAACAAAAGATAAGAAAAGCTTAATTTTGCAATTTGTTATGTTTAAATAGAATAGCCCTTTTTCAAAAACAGTCACCTTTTCGATAAAAATAAATAAAATAAGCCTTAATTTTCGTTATTGATTGTACTTAAATTGTTAAACCAAATATTACAATTAGGAGAAGGTACATCCAATAGACTAACCTTTCGGAACTACATTCATTCGAGTATACCTCTTCTCGTTACCTGGCATGCCTCAAAGAAGCAATTAGAAGATCGAGAGATGTTGCTAACATGTTAAATGATTATTAATCTAAATTATTTTAAAAATGTGTGCTTCTTTAAAAGGCTCTCCTATAACAATCAAATAATAAAACGAAATTTCCAAATATAAAGAAGGAATGTCAAAAAAGTATAGTTAATTATGTTTTAATCTATTTTCCACTTTAGTCAAAAATAGTGAAAAAGTGACAGTTGGAAAATATCGATTACCTGGAGAAGCACAAAGCTAACAAAATAGATTATTTAAATACAATAATCAGTTAAAACACAAAATTAAGATATTTTTACCTAATTTTCAAGATACACCAAAAACTTTAATCACTTATAAATTGTATCTACAAAAAATTTGTTTTGCAACTATTAGTGCCTCAGTCACGCCACTGGTAAACCGTGGTTAAACATAAAAAAAAATTGACAATTAGTTAAACCGACCAAAAATTGAATATACAAACTTAAATTTTGTATTTGATCAAAATAAGTTAAAGCAAGAAAGGAAGCAAACTTCGGCAAGCCGACGTTTATATAACCTTGCAGTTATTACAAATCGAATACATTTCGATTTCTATGCCTATTACTAAAAACAATGAAGCCATGTCGGTTTTGAGATGCATTTTGCAATCTTTTCCATGGCCGCAATATTATATTGTTGTCCGATTTTAATTTAATTAAAACCGTAATTCCAAAATATTTAAATATTACCAAATCCCAAAGAAAAAAAAAATAAAACAACGAAGTTAATTCTTTAAAAAAAATTTTTTCCGATTGTTCCTATGGGAGCTAAATGATATAGTCGCTGGGTCGTTCCGACTTATATACTACCTGAAATAAAAAGACAACTTTGGGGAAACTTTCAATCAGATAGCTTTCAAACTGAGGGACTAGTTTGCGTAGAAACGGACAGATAGCCAAGGGATGCTTGCCCTTGTCGAAACCCTTCCCCGTTCAATCCGCTAGAGGGAGATAAGAATAACACATCAAATAACCGGACCATTCTTCAGCCCCATAGGCAATGACTCTCCGGTCACCTTCTTCGTTCTTCCCGGTTTAACTGCCTTCCATGGCGTTATTGGGGACGACAATTTGAAATCCCTTAAAGCAATTATTGATAGAAAAAACGATTCTTTAACAATAGCAACAGGGGTAAAAATTCCGCTACTTGCCTGCCTTCCTTGAATAATCGATAGTTAATCGATAATCGATAGCGAACACCCAGTAGAAGCGAGGGAATGCCTCGAATCCCTTATTTCTGAATTCTCCACTATTTTTGAGCCACTCTCTCCAGGCGAGGCCGTGTTCGAGCTTCAAAAAGCTACCCTTACCCCGCGAACATGAGAGGAGAAGTGGAAAATCAGGTCGACGAGCTCCTGCGCGAGGGAAGCACCTCCAAGAGCACCTACAATTCCCCGGTATCGGACCATTCGTTAAAAAGTTATGCGTGATCAAAGTTTCTATCTCCATCTCCCTCGCACTCCCTTTACCTGAGTAACGGGTATCTGATAGTCGGGGCACCCGACTATAGCGTTCTCTCTACCCGCACTGTGGGTTTTACTTTTCTCGTTGGTTAACTTACGTCGCTAGTCCCTGATCTTGGTCCGGGGCCAGTGTCCTGGCGGTGATCTCGCTGTGTGCGGGAGCTGTGCAACCGATGCGTTCGGGCGTGGAAAACGGAAGAACCACGTTCCGCCGGATCCCCGTGCCTCGTCCAAGATCGGTGGTGATGGCACTTATCGTAAAAATATTCATACGAATATTTTTAGAAGTATTCTTAAAAATATTTAAGAATATTTATCGAACGGCCTTCCTGGCACCAAAATTACTAACTAGAAAACACTTAATACTAGATTTCACCTATCGATATATGCCTCCTGGGCTGCGAGTCTTTTGTTTATTAATCCTAAATAATGCCTCCGTGGCTGAGTATCTTGGACAATGCCTCCGTGGCTGGGTATCACTACAGTATTACATTTTTAAGTCTTGCCTCCGTGGCTGAGTATGTTTATAGTGTCAAAATGTGGGGGTCAGTTCGGTGACTCCCCACAAGTATTTGTGAAACAAAAGATAAGAAAAGCTTAATTTTGCAATTTGTTATGTTTAAATAGAATAGCCCTTTTTCAAAAACAGTCACCTTTTCGATAAAAATAAATAAAATAAGCCTTAATTTTCGTTATTGATTGTACTTAAATTGTTAAACCAAATATTACAATTAGGAGAAGGTACATCCAATAGACTAACCTTTCGGAACTGCATTCATTCGAGTATACCTCTTCTCGTTACCTGGCATGCCTCAAAGAAGCAATTAGAAGATCGGGAGATGTTGCTAACATGTTAAATGATTATTAATCTAAATTATTTTAAAAATGTGTGCTTCTTTAAAAGGCTCTCCTATAACAATCAAATAATAAAACGAAATTTCCAAATATAAAGAAGGAATGTCAAAAAAGTATAGTTAATTATGTTTTAATCTACTTTCCACTTTAGTCCAAAAATAGTGAAAAAGTGACAGTTAGAAAATATCGATTACCTGGAGAAGCACAAAGCTAACAAAATAGATTATTTAAATACAATAATCAGTTAAAACACAAAATTAAGATATTTTTACCTAATTTTCAAGATACACCAAAAACTTTAATCACTTATAAATTGTATCTACAAAAAATTTGTTTTGCAACTATTAGTGCCTCAGTCACGCCACTGGTAAACCGTGGTTAAACATAAAAAAAAATTGACAATTAGTTGAACCGACCAAAAATTGAATATTCAAACTTAAATTTTGTATTTGATCAAAATAAGTTAAAGCAAGAAAGGAAGCAAACTTCGGCAAGCCGACGTTTATATAACCTTGCAGTTATTACAAATCGAATACATTTCGATTTCTATGCCTATTACTAAAAACAATGAAGCCATGTCGGTTTTGAGATGCATTTTGCAATCTTTTCCATCGCCGCAATATTATATTGTTGTCCGATTTTAATTTAATTAAAACCGTAATTCCAAAATATTTAAATATTACCAAATCCCAAAGAAAAAAAAAAATAAAACAACGAAGTTAATTCTTTAAAAAAAATTTTTTCCGATTGTTCCTATGGGAGCTAAATGATATAGTCACTGGGTCGTTCCGACTTATATACTACCTGAAATAAAAAGACAACTTTAGGGAAACTTTCAATCAGATAGCTTTCAAACTGAGGGACTAGTTTGCGTAGAAACGGACAGATAGCCAAGGGATGCTTGCCCTTGTCGAAACCCTTCCCCGTTCAATCCGCTAGAGGGAGATAAGAATAACACATCAAATAACCGGACCATTCTTCAGCCACATAGGCAATGACTCTCCGGTCACCTTCTTCGTTCTTCCCGGTTTAACTGCCTTCCATGGCGTTATTGGGGACGAATATTTGAAATCCCTTAAAGCAATTATTGATAGAAAAAACGATTCTTTAACAATAGCAACAGGGGTAAAAATTCCGCTACTTGCCATGCCTTCCTTGAATAATCGATAGTTAATCGATAATCGATAGCGAACACCCAGTAGAAGCGAGGGAATGTCTCGAATCCCTTATTTCTGAATTCTCCACTATTTTTGAGCCACTCTCTCCAGGCGAGGCCGTGTTCGAGCTTCAAAAAGCTACCCTTACCCCGCGAACATGAGAGGAGAAGTGGAAAATCAGGTCGACGAGCTCCTGCGCGAGGGAAGCACTTCGAAGAGCACCTACAATTCCCCGGTATGGGTAGTCCCAAAAAGCCCAAGCAAAATGGGGAAAAGCAATACCGAATGATGATAGATTTCAAGCGTCTCAACACAGTCACCATCTCCGACACCTATCCAATCCCTGATATAACATCTACCTTTTCCAGTCTGGGGGAAGCCAAACTATTTACCACTGTTGACTTAACGTCCGGGTTCCACCAGATTCACATGAAGGAATCCAACATACCCAAAACTGCATTCTCTACCCTGAACAGGAAATACGAGTTTCGGCGCCTGCCATTCGGGTTGAAGCATTGCGAAAGCACATTGGTAAAATTTGCTACGTATACATCGACGATATTATTATCTTAACCGTATTTGAAAAACTGAATTTGGAAAATACGCAGTTTCTGCGCACCAGGGTCGAATTTCTGGGTTATGTAGTAACGGCGGATGGGATCCGCGCAAATGAAAAGAAGGTAAAAAACCATAAAAGAAACCCCCACCCACAAATTTGAAGGAACATAAAAGTTTCCTAGGAATGACCTCTTATTATAGGAAATTTATCTGCGATTACGCTAAATCGCTAAACCTCTGACTAGCCTCACGAGGAGTCTCAGGTCACGGAATCTCGATCCAAGAATATTTCAAAACCATCCCTTCCTCTTCAGAAGTTTTGGCATTCCCAGACTTTAAAAAACCTTTCCATTTGACAACCGATGCCTCCAATTATGCAATAGGAGCCGTTCTCTCTCAAAGCGACGACGGGAAAGACCACGGTCTCTGAACAAAACGGAAGAAAACTACGCAGTGAAAGAGAAAGAAATGCTAGCGATACTATGGGCCCTCGATAATTTACGATCCTATTTCTATGGCGCCGCGTCAATTAAAGTTTATACCGATCACCAACCCCTAACCTTTTCATTAGGCAATCGGAACTATAATGCTAAGTTGAAACGCTGGAAAACGCGCATAGAAGAATATAACTGCGAGCTTATTTACAAGCCGGGCAAATCCAATGTGGTTGCTGATGCTCTTTCTCGCATCGTCTCGACTGTAAACTACCTCAATGCCGACACATCCTCAACTTTAACAGCGGACTCCGTGGCTACCGTTCAAAGTGCGCTTCAAGACGAATCGGACTTAATTCCTCACGTGGAAGCCCCTATTAACGTATTTAGGAATTAATTTGTATTTGACCCACGGGCTACGTACGCCACCTGATTCCCATTGATTCCACAATAAAAACAAGAAACGCAAGGGTGCCCCGAAAGACCGTTACCAGGTAAAGGGAGGAGGAGAGAGAAAACTTGATCACGCATAACTTTTAACGAATGTCATTTAAAAATTTCTTCTACATTTCGATAGGTTGATAAACACAATAAAACTGCATTTTACTTTCCGAAATATTTAAATTTTAAAATCCTAATAAGTAAGGGCGTGGCACCATTTGAAACAAACTTGCGCTGGTAAGAACTCAAAATCACATGCAAAATGCCAATCTCTAGCTTTATAGTTTCCGAGATCTCAGCGTTCATACACGACAGACAGACAGACAACGGACAACAACGGACAGACGACACGGACAACGGACATTATATAAACTCAGGAGGGATCCTGATCAAAATATATATACTTTAAGGGTCGGAAATGCTTCCTTCTACTGTTACATACTTTCCAATACAATATACCCTTTACTCTACAGTAACGGGTATAATGATTGATGAAATACTTGAAGCCATTAATAGTTAATGACATACAAATTCCTGACAGCTACTTACAGTCTCTGCAAGAGTGCTACCGGGAGAACTTCCCGGGGTTTAAACTTCGTATTACGCAAAGGTTGGTAACCGATACAACGGACGAAGTAGAGAGGAGTAGAATAATAAATACGGAGCATTCTAGAGCCCACAGAAATCCAAAAGAGATGAAGTTACAGAATTGTTTTCCCCAGAATGGGAAGCCGCATTAGATATAAAAACTCTGTCCCTTCGGTGACGAACCGCAAACCTCAATAGAACTTCCAGGATAAATTATCAGGGGCTGACCAATTTTAAAGAACAGACGCAGGAAGAAATAAGAGGGTTACTCCTGCATAAACAGAAAATGTCAACCAATAGGCTCAATAAAACAGAAATAAGCCGTCAAAATATAATCAGGGGGACTAGACAGTGTCTATCTTAAACAGATCAAGAGCAAAGACAAACATCGATTCAAACCAGAGGAGGTAGAAGATAATGGTAGAGTCACGGTCAAAACTAAATCAGGAAAAATCTTCCACAAGTCTCACATAAAAAGTTGAAGACGACCTCTCTGAAAACGTTTCACAAATCCTTTAATAGAACAAACGTAGAAATAAGGGTTTAAAAAAAAACAATAAGTACAAATAATTAAACATTGATAGAAACTATTTTTCCAATAAGAAAATATAAAAACAGAAAAATACAAAGAACAAAAAAAATTAAATAAACAAAATAATATAAAAAAAGAACTACATTCAGATTACATACCAAGAGTATAAAAGAAGTAAAAAAAAATAATAATAATATAATAAAATAGTAACAATTAACAGAAATATAAAATACTACACTAAGATTAAAATACTAAATAAACAAAATAGCCAAGTATGGCGATCATCCAAGTCGCAACTGCTCTTCACATCTTTAAATATGATATACCGGTTGTCCCACTTCAGCAAGGTGTGGTATAGCGTATAATTGACAAGACCACCGAAGAAACATCAGTGGTCATTATGCCACTACCTGGAAACTGCTACAAGCATTACAAGAACCTGCCTATTATACGTGCTGGCACTACCCAAAGTCGTGGACACCAAATACAAGTTGATGCTTCTTTACCCCACGACTACGGAGGGCAAACAAGTGGTGCTGGAATACAACAAGCTGGCGATGGACCCCCAGGAAACCGATGCAGTATTGGGAAAATGTCTCTCCATCGGAAATACGACTGTGTGCCAGGAAGAAAACTTAAGGAAACTGGATCAGACCAGCTGTATCCCCAGGCTCCTAAACTGAGGACACGCTTTCTGCGGCCCTGAAGATTTTTGTGCTTGGTCTGAAATATTGATTTGGTCTTTGGAGCATTCTCAGCATGTTTGGCATCATGAATACGTAGATCACTTGCTACATCTGCATTGGCTTGTTCAGCTATGCTAGAATTTCTCGAACTTAGTTTTCAGGTCTTGAGTATTAATGCATAATTATTGTAGAAACGATTTAAATAGGCGTTAGATTCCTTTCTGAGGGTCAAGGCGAGGGAGAGGGGACATCTGAATCTCGCACTTTCCGTTTCAGATCAGCTGGATTCACATGGATCTTTGTAAAATAACTTTAAATAAAATGAGTTAAGCGCTGCTTTACAATGCTTGGCGAAATAGAGGTTAACTGCTTATTAGTTAAATATAATCTGGCAGCGTTGATCTCTAGTCTTTTTCACTGAACTGAATTGGAGCTTTTAAAAAGTAACAAGTACTTTACGTGGCGTCAGATTTTACAATATACAATAATTCTATACAAATTTGAGAGTACGGATTTTGTTGACGTGTTCCCTATTCGCTCTTTTAATTGTTTAAATAACTTCAGAATCTTTAAATCAAACAGATGATCTGACACCTTAAATGTTTACTCTATAAATAATTCTCGCCCTTAATTTTTTTCCTTGACTGCCGATTCGATAGCTCTGTTTCTGACGAAGAACTTTCGCTTCCAATTCAGTCTTCGACGTCACACTGCAGGCTGACTGAGTCCACATGTGGGAACATGCAACACTACCACTGCTGAAGCACAGCTGTCGAATTTGCGAACCCCACTCGAGGACAGTAACTACTTTCTATTGCCGCTCCCGCTTGCCACTCCTACTGGTGATTGATTCCGCTCTGCTTATAACTATTTTAAACTATTTAAAAGACTCCCATCAGTTTGAATCGATTTGTTAGTATGGAGGAAATGACGGCAGCTCTGACTAAATTTGAGGCTACTCTGGCCCTGTAGCTTGGCGAGAAGGCCGATGTTAAAAATGATATAAAGAAAGTTAGTGACAAGGTGGTGAGCCTGAAGGAGGCTCGCGAAAAAGTTAACGAGGTTGCTCCCCAACCGAAGCCTTTGACTCCCGCCCGCACGGAGTATGAATTAAAAGAGATTGCTAGATTTCCGGATTGTCTAAAAGAACTGCAGGTCTTTGAGGGCGAAGCTGGTGGCTACGAATCTTGGATGGGTAGAGCGAAAACCATTCTTAAAGAATACGAGATAATGTCACTTACTCTAGTAAGTTTTCATCCTCTGAGCCTTACCGTCAGAAGTATTCTTGGCCCCAATTCAAACTACTCTTTTTATAATAACCAATACCAGTATCAAGACGTAGGCAGGAATTCTCAGTCCCCACAAAGATATTCAAGTCCCCGAGCGCTCAAAATGGAGCCCCACCAGTCTGGCCACTCCTTTCGTTCAAACCAGGGTAACAATAATTCAAGCGTTAAACGCAGCCCCAGCACTTCTTCTAACCTTAATCCTTTTCGGAAATCCCAAAGATTGTACCAATTAACTGCTGACCCATCCTCGAATGAGGCTGCTTTAAACCAGCATGAGGAAAAATCCGTCGGTGAGTCTTACTATGATGAAGCCTTACCAGACAATCAGGCTGGTCACCAACCTTACATGGAGGCTGGTTGTACTGGCGCAGTAAATTTTATGGCCGACGCCTCTCTAGCGTTCCATACATAGAGTATGGCGTGAAAGATGGGGCTAAGCTACAGTTTCTAATAGACACTGGGGCGAATAAGAACTTTATTAGCCGCCAGATAGCCAAGGGATGCTTGCCCTTGTCGAAACCCTTCCCCGTTCAATCCGCTAGAGGGGAGATGAGAATAACACATCAAATAACCGGACCATTCTTCAGCCCCATAGGCAATGACTCTCCGGTCACCTTCTTCGTTCTTCCCGGTTTAACTGCCTTCCATGGCATTATTGGGGACAAAGTGTCGTCCCTTAAAGCAATTATTGATAGAAAAAAGATTCTTTAAGAATAGCACCAGGAGTAAAAATTCCGCTACTTGCCATGCCTTCCTTGAATAATCGATAGTTAATCGATAATCGATAGCGAACACCCAGTAGAAGCGAGGGAATGCCTCGAATCCCTTATTTCTGAATTCTCCACTATTTTTGAGCCACTCTCGCCAGGCGAGGCCGTGTTCGAGCTTCAAAAAGCTACCCTTACCCCGCGAACATGAGAGGAGAAGTGGAAAATCAGGTCGACGAGCTCCTGCGCGAGGGAAGCACCTCCAAGAGTACCTACAATTCCCAGGTATGGGTAGTCCCGAAAAAGCACAAGCCCAATGGGGAAAAGCAATACCGAATGATGATAGATTTCAAGCGTCTCAACGCAGTCACCATCTCCGACACCTATCCAATCCCTGATATAACATCTACCTTGTCCAGTCTGGGGGAAGCCAAACTATTTACCACTCTTGACTTAACGTTGGGTTCCTACCCAAAACTGCATTTTCTACCCTGTACGGGAAATACGAGTTTCTGCGCCTGCCATTCGGGTTGAAGAATGTCCCGGCTGTTTTCCAAAGAATGATCGACGACGTATTGCGAAAGCACATTGGAAAATTATTGTCTTTAGTAAAGACTACGAGTCTCACTGGTGTAACCTTCGCGCCGTATTTGAAAAATTGAGTCAGGCCAAGTTGCAAGTGAATTTGGAAAAGACGCAGTTTCTGCGCACCCGGGTCGAATTTCTGGGTTATGTGTAGTAACGGCGGTAACAAAGGTAAAAACCATAAAAGAAATGCCTCCACCCACAAATTTGAAGGAACATAAGTTTCCTAGGAATGACCTCTTATTATAGGAAATTTATCTGCGATTACGCTAAAACGCTAAACCTCTGACGAGCCTCAGGTCACGGAATCTCGATCCAAGAATATTTCAATTTCGCTTGGCGAAGAAGGCGTGAAAGCCTTCGACGACTTGAAAACCATCCTTGCCTCTTCAGAAGTTTTGGCATTCCCAGACTTTAAAAAACCTTTCCATTTGACAACCGATGCCTCCAATTATGCAATAGGAGCCGTTCTCTCTCAAAGCGACGACGGGAAAGACCACGGTCTCTGAACAAAACGGAAGAAAACTACGCAGTGAAAGAGAAAGAAATGCTAGCGATACTATGGGCCCTCGATAATTTACGATCCTATTTCTATGGCGCCGCGTCAATTAAAGTTAATACCGATCACCAACCCCTTTTCATTGGGCAATCGGAACTACAATGCTAAGTTGAAACGCTGGAAAGAATACAACTGCGAGCTTATTTACAAGCCGGACAAATCCAATGTGGTTGCTGATGCTCTTTCTCGCATCGTCTCGAATGTAAACTACCTCAATGCCGACACATCCTCAACTTCAACAACGGACTCCATTGCTACCGTTCAAAGTGCGCTTCAAGACGCATCTGACTTAATTCCTCACGTGGAAGCCCCTATTAACGTGTTTAATCAATTTGCGAAACCCCACACACGGAAGACATAAGGGGGTTACTCCTGCATAAACAGAAAATGTCAACCGATAGGCTCAATAAAATAGAAATAAGCCGTCAAAATATAATCAGGGGGACTAGACAGTGTCTATCTTAAACAGATTAAGAGCAAAGACAAACATCGATTCAAACCAGAGGAGGTAGAAGATAATGGTAGACTCACGGTCAAAACTAAATCAGGAAAAATCTTCCACAAGTCTCACATAAAAAGTTAAAGACGACTTCTCTGAAAACGTTTCACAAATCCTTTAATAGAACAAACGTAGAAACAAGGGTTTAAAAAAAAACAATAAGTAAAAATAATTAAACATTGATAGAAACTATTTTTCCAATAAGAAAATATAAAAACAGAGAAATACAAAAAACAAAAAAATAAACAAATTAATATAAAACAAGAAAGAAAGCTAACTTCGGACGGAGCCGAAGTTGATATACCCTTGCAGAATATTCTGTAAATTATATTCTTCAAAATTATTCATATGGTGTGACGCCGCTCAAACGACGGTCACTGGGAGTTGCCTTTAACCCGATATACCGCACCGAAACAAGAAATAGCCAGATCTTGTAGCGTAAAATGGTATTGAACAGACGGAGGGGGGTTTTATTCTGTAGGAATATTACAAGTTCATGATTTAACTCTACACATATAAGTTAACATTACCGCAGTCTCGCCTCCCAGCTTCTCTGACCTCGTTGATTGGAATAACTTGGAAGCGGGAAGCTTCGCTTTTCCTAACTTCAAGCTGTGTGACCAGATTCCCTAAACAGCGAGAATCCTCAACCGGTTACATTGTACTAAATATAATCTCTAATTTGTGGCGCTACATTTGAATTGCCCGACAATCGATAATTAGGTTAATCCGTTCCGCGACATCCCCACCCCCGTGAAGCAGCTGCATTCACCACGTCCAAAACAGCTAACTTGGAGACGGGACGCATAATTAATCTAGTTCGATCGTCGCTGGTAATTCGCACCTCTGTTCGTCGTGGAACTCCGTCAGCTCCTGGGTATACTTCCTCCACGACGCCTTTCCTCCATTCCCTGCGAGGGACGGCCGGATCACATATGTACACTAGATCCCCACGACGCATTGGCTCGACGCGCTCACACCACTTCTGTCTGCGAATGAGCGTTGGTAGATACTCGTGTACCCAACGCTTCCAGAATCGTTCTCTCATCATCCGCGCTATACGCCACTGCTTCCTTGTGGCGCACTTCTCTGGCGGGTGTCCGCGATCTGAAGGAAGGTCCGGAACGTTTGCTACTCCTCTCAGCAGGTCGTTCGGCGTCAATGGAGCCTCCTGGTCCACCGTGACTGGCAGATGGGTAAGCGGACGAGAGTTGACAATATTCTCCGCCTCGATAAGGAAGCTTTCCAGCACGTGTTCCTTAGGGGCCACCTCCTTCACGGTATGCGCCAACACCTTCTTAACGCATTGGACCATCCATTCCCATACGCCTCCCGCGGACGGGTGAGCCGGGCAGTTGAAGATCCATTCGATTCCTTTGGATGACAGTTCACCCTGGATCCTCTCTGGCTCGAAAACTTCATCGAACCTTCTGGCTTCACGGTTGGCTCCGATGAAATTCTTCCCGTTGTCGCTTCTCAATCTAATCACTGGTCCTCGGCGGCACATAAAGTTCCTCATAGCGATTATGCAGGAATCTGTCGACAGATCGTGGGCCATTTCCAAATGGATAGCCCTGGTGGTTAGACATGTAAATAGTGCCACCCACCTTTTCTCTGTCCGACGTCCAATCGTCACTTGCAGTGGACCAAAATAGTCCAGGCCGGTGTATTTAAATGGCCAACCGTTGGCCTCGAGCCGGTCCTTTGGCAAGGGACCCATCAGTGGCGGAGCTGGTTGCGCTCTCCGAAGTTTACATAATTGACATCTGGTTATAACCTTCCGTAAAAGTCTCCTTAAATTTGTTATCCAGAACTTCGTCCGGATTTCGCTAATGGTCGCATCTAGGTTTTGGTGCTTCATCTTCCTGTGGTAGTGATCGGTGATCATCTCTGACAGTGCGTGCTGGTGCGACAGTATGATGGGGCGCCGTGTGTTAACTGGGACACAACCGGCGGCATCGATTCTTCCACACGCACGTATGATTCCATCGTCGTCAAAGTATGGCGAAAGTCCTCGTAACTGACTGTCTTTCGCTACGGCTTTCCCTTGAGTTTCATCCGCGAACGCCTCTGATTGCGCCCGCCGGATTAATAAGCGCTCTGCCTCAGCACACTCAGCAGCAGAAAGACCGTACTCCTCATGTACGTCACGCAGCCCACGGCACCGTCGAATGAACCTCAGGACCCATGCTGTCGATCTAACCAATCGATCGTAGCTCGAAAACCTCTGCAAAGAAATAAAGCTATTTGCTAAAACCAGTGCGAACTCACACGGCATCTCTTCCTCCTCCGTTGTCTGCGGGCTGCTACTATCACCCAGAGAACTCTTGGGCCAGAGCTCTTCAGGCTCCCGCAGGAACGATGGTCCGCTGAGCCACCGCGATTCTTGGCTAAGGTTCACGTGGCGTTGCGGTCTCGTAGCGTCATCAGCCACATTTTCGGCAGATGGTATCCATTTCCATTGGGACACCTCAGTGGACTCTAAGATCTCCGCCACCCGGTTTCCTACAAACTGTTTGTACCGCCGGTGGGTGCTGCTAATCCAGTGCAGCACAGTCTTCGAATCAGTCCAAAGGACGCAGTCGCTGATCGTCATGCCGTGCATCTGTTTTTTTTTTTTTTCCATCAGCCTGGTTCCCAATACAGCTGCTTGGAGTTCCAGTCGCGGGATTGACATCGTCCTCATCGGGGCACATTTGGTTTTCGAACACACAAAATGTGCCCGCACGTCGCCGTCGTCATAAGTGGTTCTCCAATAGGCCACCGCGGCAAACGCCGATTGGCTCGAATCCACGAAAATGTGCAGCTGTAGCTCACGCACTCGTCCTACGCCGAAATAGTGGCGCGGACACCGGAACTCTCTCACGTAGTTCATCTCCAGCCGCCAGCTCTCGAATGCTGTGGCTAGCTCATCAGGCAGGGGCTCGTCCCATTCCACTGATCTCCTCCAGGTTTCCCTCATCAACAATTTGGCGGTCACCATGTAGCAGCTCAAGAATCCGAGCGGGTCAAATGTTGACATAACGAGGCTGAGGAATTCTCTTTTGGTGGGGACACGTTGCCCAGTCATCACGCTGCTGGGTACCCTGTGGTACTTTATACTGAATTTAAAGTCGTCAGTAGCCGGCTGCCAGTACATGCCCAGAATCTTCTCCTCAGCTTCGGTCCACTCGACGTTCTCGCTGGATCCTAGTGGGTTCAACGCTCTGACCACACCTTCCGAACTGGAGGAGAACCGGCACAAATCGAAACCAGCACTCGCATGAATTTCCTTGATCCGGGTTGATACGGAAATAGCTTCGACATCGTTTGAGAAGCTATCTACGTAGTCGTCTACATAATGGTACTCGTTGATGGCCAGGACCGCGCGGGGGTCTGTACGTGCGTACCTTGAAGCATTAACTGTTTTCACATGATGCGCTGAGCACGGCGAACAAGCTGCTCCAAACGTCATCACCATCATTTCATACAGATCTGGATCCCGCTGGTCATCTCCATTTCTCCACAGGAATCTCTGGGCGCATCTGTCTTGAGGCTGTATCAAAACCTGATGAAACATCTCCTTAATATCTGCGCAGACCCCGACTGCTCCTTCCCGAAAGTGGAAGAGCACGGCTGGCAGACTCTTGTACTGCTGTGGGCCTTTGAGCAGCGCTGAGTTGAGGGATATGTTGCCGACCTTTGCTGCGGCGTCGAAGACTAGTCGGATCTTACCAGGTTTATTTGGATTCTCGACCCCGAAATGCGGCAGATACCAGACCCTGTCGTTGTTGGCTGGAGTGACTTCCTGCGGCTCTAGTCGTCGTGCATACCCTTTTTTGACATAGTCCTCCATAATCCTATTGTAGGCCTGCGCGAATTCCACGTCGCGCTTCATTTTTCGTTCGATGTTGACGAGTCTCTTGAGAGCCATGTCATAACTGTTTGGCAGTCTCACCTCGTCATCCTTCCATAGCAGCCCGGTTTGATATCGTTGGCCCACTCGCTTAGTCGTCCCGTTAAGTATTCCCAAAGCCCGTGCGTCGCCACTAGCTGCGACTGGTGGCGCCGGCTTTACTCCAAAGTTTTCTGTTTCGAAGTAGTCGGTGACCATCTTGTCCAGAAGACGATCCTGAGGGATGGCTAAGAGGCACGATGTATGAGTCGGTGAACTTACTTGTCCTTTCACCGGCCCGAACACCACCCATCCAAGCGTGGTGGCGGCTGCATATGGTTCTCCTGTTCCAAGGCTCCTATTTTTCATAGGTATTCCCAAGTGTGCATGGTCCAGTCCAATCAAAATCCTCGGGGCCGCATTACTGTAGGGCCTCATCGGCAGGCGTGCACCAGCCTTCGCCGTCTTGACATCTTCTCGACGCAGACTTTGCATCGGCAGATTGAGGTTTGGGACTGCAAACACGTTCCTTAGTCCATGGCGTTTTGGCTTGCCCGCTCCACTGATCTGCAGGCTTACCATTTTGGTGCGCTCGCTGGATGACTTGCCACCAAACCATTGGATATAGAGCTGCCGATTCTCACCTTTCAGGTCTAGGCTTCGAATGAGCTCGTCATCTATCATGGTTACGGAAGATCCCTCGTCGAACAGCGCGTAGGTATCCACTCGCTTGCATTCCCCGTACAGAGTCACGGGCAGAATACGGAAAAGTAAGTGACCACCGTCTGACTCGACGCAGCTTAGGTTCCGATGTGGTCTTTCTGTATCACCGCTGCGCAAACGTCCCTCATCCTCACGCCAAGCATCTTGACTCGCTTGTGGCGTGGGGAAACTACTCGGTGCCGCTGGCTGAGGTATGTGTGCCTCGCCTTTCCGTCGACCACTGCCAGTTTGCAGTGCCCGGTTGCGGCTGCTCATTTGATCCCTCCGAGGACCACCGTATGCCTGTGGTGGCCGTGTGTGTTGCTCTTGAAGTAGGTAGTGATGCCTCCTCTGGCATCCATATACATTGCAGCTAACATCTTTTTTGCAGAACCTTGCCATATGTCCACTTTCCAGACACAAAAAACATATCCGATGCTTTTTCGCGATATCGATTCGCACAGTTGGAGACGCATGGTTGAAGTCCTTGCAATCCTTGATAAAGTGTTGCCCCTCGCACACTGGGCAACTCCTAACTTGGTTGTCATACCGGTCCAGGTTCCTTTGGCCTGCGCTGGCGTGCAGCACCCTTCGCTTGGGTTCCTTGCTCTCGAAGTCCGATATGGTACACACCAGCCTGGCGAGTTCCTCCAGCCATCCGCTGAGGTGTACGACCGTGGGGAAGCATCCTATTCCAGTGGCATGCCTGGCCCAGTCCAACCTTTTGCTCAGCGGTAGCTTGGCGATCAGCTCCTCCATCAGGATGGGGTTTCCTAGGTGCTGCTCTCCGTTCGGGGTTGCCTGTAGAAACGCAGCGAGATTGCTGACCCGTGTGGAAAGGTGCACGATCTTGCTGATGTTGTGCTCCTGGATCGGCTGCACACTTCGCACGTTTTCCAGCTGGCTGCGTATCAGCTGCTCCGGACGACCATATCGGGAGCGTAGCTGCTCCATTACAGCCTGAACATTACTCGGGTGTATAAGCAACGACTTGACGGATGCTCGCGCTTCACCCTTCAGGGCCTTGGCTAGTCTCTGGTTGTTTTCTAAAGATGTACAATGGTACGCCGCTGTTGTCTCCGTGAACGCGTATTGGAATATTGGCCAATCCTCAGGCTGACCATCAAACTCGGGGAGATCAGGCAGTCTGCGCGGCGTCCATCCATTTAGGCTCGGCGATGCTATTCCATATGACCCAGCCGACTGTGTGGGTACCATGGTTATGTGTTGAGGCTCCCGAAATGCTTGCACGTTACTGTGCGCTGGCTGCAGTTCGGCCGTTACACATCTTGGCGTGGAATAGCTTGCCGTTGTACAACTTGCGCTACTCGTGACTGGTTGCTCTATTGCCAAATGTCCACTCAATTGTGGCGGCAAATCTCCACTTAAATATGGCGGCAACTGTCCATGTAAAGATGGAGTCACAAGTTTTTCACTCAAATTCTGTCCACTCAAACATGGCGTCGCATTCGCCGTCTCACGCACTCTATTACCGCTCGACCCGATTCCAACGGGATTCCTGGCGGCTGCATCATGCCCTTCACTTGCCCTTGCCCTTTGTAGCTCCTCTTCCAAGCTTGCGATCCTTTCCATTAGGGCCGTAACTTGTGCGGACGTGGGAACCGATTCTTGGCGTGATCCTCCAGCTGGCTGTAGATCTGCACTCGGTTTCTTCCCCTTTTGCCCGCTGTCCTTAGGAGCTTGTGCCCGCTGCACCTTACCGCCAGCCGCGGCATCCGTTATGGCTCTCGGAGTGCCGGCTGTTTGGTTTCCAGTGGTTGCAGCTGCGGAAGTCTCTGGCTGTCCAAGCCGAGGACTTCGCCGGGGTGAATGTGAAGTTGGCATAGCACGATGAAGATGTGAGCACGTAGTGCGAATGAAGAGCGCGAATGAAGAATGCGAATAAAAGAAATGACGCCGCTCAAACGACGGTCACTGGGAGTTGCCTTTAACCCGATATACCGCACCGAAACAAGAAATAGCCAGATCTTGTAGCGTAAAATGGTATTGAACAGACGGAGGGGGGTTTTATTCTGTAGGAATATTACAAGTTCATGATTTAACTCTACACATATAAGTTAACATTACCGCAGTCTCGCCTCCCAGCTTCTCTGACCTCGTTGATTGGAATAACTTGGAAGCGGGAAGCTTCGCTTTTCCTAACTTCAAGCTGTGTGACCAGATTCCCTAAACAGCGAGAATCCTCAACCGGTTACATTGTACTAAATATAATCTCTAATTTGTGGCGCTACATTTGAATTGCCCGACAATCGATAATTAGGTTAATCCGTTCCGCGACATGGTGTATTCTTAATACTCATAAAAAGTCCCAACTTCCTAACTTTAAAAATACCAAAGTTATGGCATTTCCGTTCGTTCAGTTATATGGCAGCTATATGATATAGTGGCCCGATCCGGCTCGTTCCGACTTATATACTACCTGCAATAGAAAGACAACTTTTAAGAAAGTTTCAAGCAGATAGCTTTAAAACTGAGGGACTAGTTTGCGAAGAAACGGACGGACGGACAGACGGACGGACAGACGGACGGACAGACGGACGGACAGACGGACATGGCTAGATCGACTCTCCTGGTGATGCTGATCAAGAATATATATACTTTATAGGGTCGGAAATGTCTCCTTCACTGCGTTGCAAACTTTTGACTGAAATTATAATACCCTCTGCAAGGGTATAAAAAGAACTGCATTCAGATTACATTCAAAGAGTATAAAAGAAGTACAAAAAAATAATAATAATATAATAAAATAGTAACAATTAACAGAAATATAAAATACTACACTAAGATTAAAATACTAAATAAACAAAATAGCCAAGTATGGCGATCATCCAAGTCGCAACTGCTCTTCACATCTTTAAATATGATATACCGGTTGTCCCACTTCAGCAAGGTGTGGTATAGCGTATAATTGACAAGACCACCGAAGAAACATCAGTGGTCATTATGCCACTACCTGGAAACTGCTACAAGCATTACAAGAACCTGCCTATTATACGTGCTGGCACTACCCAAAGTCGTGGACACCAAATACAAGTTGATGCTTCTTTACCCCACGACTACGGAGGGCAAACAAGTGGTGCTGGAATACAACAAGCTGGCGATGGACCCCCAGGAAACCGATGCAGTATTGGGAAAATGTCTCTCCATCGGAAATACGACTGTGTGCCAGGAAGAAAACTTAAGGAAACTGAATCAGACCAGCTGTATCTCCAGGCTCCTAAACTGAGGACACGCTTTCTGCGGCCCTGAAGATTTTTGTGCTTGGTCTGAAATATTGATTTGGTCTTTGGAGCATTCTCAGCATGTTTGGCATCATGAATACGTAGATCACTTGCTACATCTGCATTGGCTTGTTCAGCTATGCTAGAATTTCTCGAACTTAGTTTTCAGGTCTTGAGTATTAATGCATAATTATTGTAGAAACGATTTAAATAGGCGTTAGATTCCTTTCTGAGGGTCAAGGCGAGGGAGAGGGGACATCTGAATCTCGCACTTTCCGTTTCAGATCAGCTGGATTCACATGGATCTTTGTAAAATAACTTTAAATAAAATGAGTTAAGCGCTGCTTTACAATGCTTGGCGAAATAGAGGTTAACTGCTTATTAGTTAAATATAATCTGGCAGCGTTGATCTCTAGGCTTTTTCACTGAACTGAATTGGAGCTTTTAAAAAGTAACAAGCACTTTACGTGGCGTCAGATTTTACAATATACAATAATTCTATACAAATTTGAGAGTACGGATTTTGTTGACGTGTTCCCTATTCGCTCTTTTAATTGTTTAAATGACTTCAGAATCTTTAAATCAAACAGATGATCTGACACCTTAAATGTTTACTCTATAAATAATTCTTGCCCTTAATTTTTTTTCCTTGACTTCTTCTGACGAAGAACTTTCGCTTCCAATTCAGTCTTCGACGTCACACCGCAGGCTGAGTCCACATGTTCCCACACTAGCACTGCTGAAGCACAGCTGTCAAATTTTGAACCCCACTCGAGGACAGTAACTACTTTCTATTGCCGCTCCCGCTTGCCACTCCTACTGGTGATTGATTCCGCTCTGCTTATAACTATTTTAAACTATTTAAAAGACTCCCATCTGTTTGAATCGATTTGCTAGTATGGAGGAAATGAAGGCAGCTCTGACTAAATTTGAGGCAACTCTGGCCCAGTAGCTTGGAGAGAAGGCCGATGTTAAAAATGATGTAAAGAAAGTTAGTGACAAGGTGGTGAGCCTGGAGGAGGCTCGGGAAAAAGTTACCGAGGTTGCTCCCCAACCGAAGCCTTTGACTCCCGCCCGCACGGAGTATGAATTAAAAGAGATTGCTAGATTGCGAAGCTGGTGGCTACGACTCTTGGATGGGTAGAGCGGAAACCATTCTTAAAGAATACGAGATAATGTCACTTACTCTAGTAAGTTTTCATCCTCTAAGCCTTACCGTCAGAAGTACTCTCTAATTCCAACTACTCTTTTTATAATAACCATACTGGTATTGGTTACGTAGGCAGGAATTCTCAGTCCCCACAAAGATATTCAAGTCCCCGAGCGATAAAAATGGAGCCCACCAGTCTGGCCACTCCTATCGTTCAAACCAGGGTAACAATAATTGATGGGATAAACGGAAATCCCAAAGAATGTACCAATTAACTGCTGTCCCATCCTCTAATGAGGCTGCTTTAAACCAGCATGAGTGAAATCCGTCGGTGAGTCTGACTATGATCACTAACCATACGAGATATAGATTGGTCATTTCATACAACAAAAATGGTCACAAAAGTTTCAAAGTGGAAGGCCCCACATCTGGTAGCGGCAGGCCCCGGACACTTCGTGTGCCTTCGGGTTTTTTTCGCTCTCATTCTTATTCTCATTTTGACGCTCGCGCGCTCATTACTCGAGTTCGGTCGTTCAGTCGCAGAGACGCGCATTTTGAAGACGGTTGCGCTGCGCATGAATTCAAGTATGGCGATCATCCAAGTCGCAACTGCTCTTCACATCTTTAAATATGATATACCGGTTGTCCCACTTCAGCAAGGTGTGGTATAGCGTATAATTGACAAGACCACCGAAGAAACATCAGTGGTCATTATGCCACTACCTGGAAACTGCTACAAGCATTACAAGAACCTGCCTATTATACGTGCTGGCACTACCCAAAGTCGTGGACACCAAATACAAGTTGATGCTTCTTTACCCCACGACTACGGAGGGCAAACAAGTGGTGCTGGAATACAACAAGCTGGCGATGGACCCCCAGGAAACCGATGCAGTATTGGGAAAATGTCTCTCCATCGGAAATACGATTGTGTGCCAGGAAGAAAACTTAAGGAAACTGGATCAGACCAGCTGTATCCCCAGGCTCCTAAAATGAGGACACGCTTTCTGCTGCCCTGAAGATTTTTGTGCTTGGTCTGAAATATTGATTTGGTCTTTGGAGCATTCTCAGCATGTTTGGCATCATGAATACGTAGATCACTTGCTACATCTGCATTGGCTTGTTCAGCTATGCGATAATTTCTCGAACTTAGTTTTCAGGTCTTGAGTATTAATGCATAATTATTGTAGAAACGATTTAAATAGGCGTTAGATTCCTTTCTGAGGGTCAACAGCGTCGAAGGCGAGGGAGAGGGGACATCTGAATCTCGCACTTTCCGTTTCAGATCAGCTGGATTCACATGGATCTTTGTAAAATAACTTTAAATAAAATGAGTTAAGCGCTGCTTTACAATGCTTGGCGAAATAGAGGTTAACTGCTTATTAGTTAAATATAATCTGGCAGCGTTGATCTCTAGTCTTTTTCACTGAACTGAGTTGGAGCTTTTAAAAAGTAACAAGTACTTTACGTGGCGTCATATTTTACAATATACAATAATTCTATACAAATTTGAGAGTACGGATTTTGTTGACGTGTTCCCTATTCGCTCTTTTAATTGTTTAAATGACTTCAGAATCTTTAAATCAAACAGATGATCTGACACCTTAAATGTTTACTCTATAAATAATTCTTGCCCTTAATTTTTTTTCCTTGACTTCTTCTGACGAAGAACTTTCGCTTCCAATTCAGTCTTCGACGTCACACCGCAGGCTGAGTCCACATGTTCCCACACTAGCACTGCTGAAGCACAGCTGTCGAATTTTCGAACCCCACTCGAGGACAGTAACTACTTTCTATTGCCGCTCCCGCTTGCCACTCCTACTGGTGATTGATTCCGCTCTGCTTATAACTATTTTAAACTATTTAAAAGACTCCCATCTGTTTGAATCGATTTGCTAGTATGGAGGAAATGAAGGCAGCTCTGACTAAATTTGAGGCTACTCTGGCCCAGTAGCTTGGCGAGAAGGCCGATGTTAAAAATGATGTAAAGAAAGTTAGTGACAAGGTGGTGAGCCTGGAGGAGGCTCGGGAAAAAGTTACCGAGGTTGCTCCCCAACCGAAGCCTTTGACTCCCGCCCGCACGGAGTATGAATTAAAAGAGATTGCTAGATTTCCGGATTGTCTAAAAGAACTGCAGGTCTTTGAGGGAGAAGCTGGTGGCTACGACTCTTGGATGGGTAGAGCGGAAACCATTTTTAAAGAATACGAGATAATGTCACTTACTCTAGTAAGTTTTCATCCTCTGAGCCTTACCGTCAGAAGTACTCTTGGCCCCAATTCTAACTACTCTTTTTATAATAACCATACTGGTATTGGTTACGTAGGCAGGAATTCTCAGTCCCCACAAAGATATTCAAGTCCCCGAGCGATAAAAATGGAGCCCCACCAGTCTGGCCACTCCTATCGTTCAAACCAGGGTAACAATAATTGATGGGTTAAACGGAAATCCCAAAGAATGTACCAATTAACTGCTGTCCCATCCTCTAATGAGGCTGCTTTAAACCAGCATGAGTGAAATCCGTCGGTGAGTCTGACTATGATCACTAACCATACGAGATATAGATTGGTCATTTCATACAACAAAAATGGTCACAAAAGTTTCAAAGTGGAAGGCCCCACAGCTGGTAGCGGCAGGCCCCGGACACTTCGTGTGCCTTCGGGTTTTTTTCGCTCTCATTCTTCTTCTCATTTTGACGCTCGCGCGCTCATTACTCGAGTTCGGTCGTTCAGTCGCAGAGACGCGCATTTTGAAGAAGGTTGCGCTGCGCATGAATTGGGCTTTGTATGTTTTTTTTTTTTTTTTTTTTTTTTTTTTTTATTTTTTTTTTTTTTTAGTTTTTTTTTAAAGGGGAGGGGGGAACCCCCCCTTCCTCCCCCAAAGGGGGAAAAAAAAACCTAGGACGCACCTTCTTCGTTCTTCCCGGTTTAACTCGTCCCTTAAAGCAATTATTGATAGAAAAAAAGATTCTTTAAGAATAGCACCAGAAGTAAAAATTCCGCTACTTGCCATGCCTTCCTTGAATAATCGATAGTTAATCGATAATCGATAGCGAACACCCAGTAGAAGCGAGGGAATGCCTCGAATCCCTTATTTCTGAATTCTCCACTATTTTTGAGTCACTCTCGCCAGGCGAGGCCGTGTTCGAGCTTCAAAAAACTACCCTTACCCCGCGAACATGAGAGGAGAAGTGGAAAATCAGGTCGACGAGCTCCTGCGCGAGGGAAGCACCTCCAAGAGCACCTACAATTCCCCGGTATGGGTAGTCCCGAAAAAGCCCAAGCCCAAAGGGGAAAAGCAATACCAAATGATGATAGATTTCAAGAGTCTCAACGCAGTCACCATCTCCGACACCTATCCAATCCCTGAAATAACATCTACCTTGTCCAGTCTGGGGGAAGCCAAACTATTTACCACTTTTGACTTAACGTTGGGTTCCTACCCAAAACTGCATTCTCTACCCTGAACGGGAAATACGAGTTTCTGCGCCTGAAATTCGGGTTGAAGAATGTCCCGGCTGTTTTCCAAAGAATGATCGACGACGTATTGCGAAAGCACATTGGAAAATTATTGTCTTTAGTAAAGACTACGAGTCTCACTGGTGTAAACTTCGCGCCGTATTTGAAAAATTGAGACAGGCCAAGTTGCAAGTGAATTTGGAAAAGACGCAGTTTCTGCGCACCAGGGTCGAATTTCTGGGTTATGTGTAGTAACGGCGGTAACAAAGGTAAAAACCATAAAAGAAATGCCTCCACCCACAAATTTGAAGGAACATAAGTTTCCTAGGAATGACCTCTTATTATAGGAAATTTATCTGCGATTACGCTAAAACGCTAAACCTCTGACGAGCCTCACGGAATCTCGATCCAAGAATATTTCAATTTCGCTTGGCGAAGAAGGCGTGAAAGCCTTCGACGACTTGAAAACCATCCTTGCCTCTTCAGAAGTTTTGGCAATCCCAGACTTTAAAAAACCTTTCCATTTGACAACCGATGCCTCCAATTATGCAATAGGAGCCGTTCTCTCTCAAAGCGACGACGGGAATGACCACGGTCTCTGAACAAAACAGAAGAAAACTACGCAGTGAAAGAGAAAGAAATGCTAGCGATACTATGGGCCCTCGATAATTTACGATCCTATTTCTATGGCGCCGCGTCAATTAAAGTTAATACCGATCACCAACCCCTTTTCATTGGGCAATCGGAACTACAATGCTAAGTTGAAACGCTGGAAAGAATACAACTGCGAGCTTATTTACAAGCCGGACAAATCCAATGTGGTTGCTGATGCTCTTTCTCGCATCGTCTCGAATGTAAACTACCTCAATGCCGACACATCCTCAACTTCAACAACGGACTCCATTGCTACCGTTCAAAGTGCGCTTCAAGACGCATCTGACTTAATTCCTCACGTGGAAGCCCCTATTAACGTGTTTAATCAATTTGTATTTGACCCAGATAGGCTAGAATATTTTTGCGAAACCCCACACACGGAAGACATAATGGGGTTACTCCTGCATAAACAGAAAATGTCAACCGATAGGCTCAATAAAACAGAAATAAGCCGTCAAAATATAATCAGGGAGACTAGACAGTGTCTATCTTAAACAGATTAAGAGCAAAGACAAACATCGATTCAAACCAGAGGAGGTAGAAGATAATGGTAGACTCACGGTCAAAACTAAATCAGGAAAAATTTTCCACAAGTCTCACATAAAAAGTTAAAGACGACTTCTCTGAAAACGTTTCACAAATCCTTTAATAGAACAAACGTAGAAACAAGGGTTTAAAAAAAAACAATAAGTAAAAATAATTAAACATTGATAGAAACTATTTTTCCAATAAGAAAATATAAAAACAGAGAAATAAAAAAAACAAAAAAATTAAATAAACAAATTAATATAAAACAAGAAAGAAAGCTAACTTCGGACGGAGCCGAAGTTGATATACCCTTGCAGAATATTCTGTAAATTATATTCTTCAAAATTATTCATATGGTGTGACGCCGCTCAAACGACGGTCACTGGGAGTTGCCTTTAACCCGATATACCGCACCGAAACAAGAAATAGCCAGATCTTGTAGCGTAAAATGGTATTGAACAGACGGAGGGGGGTTTTATTCTGTAGGAATATTACAAGTTCATGATTTAACTCTACACATATAAGTTAACATTACCGCAGTCTCGCCTCCCAGCTTCTCTGACCTCGTTGATTGGAATAACTTGGAAGCGGGAAGCTTCGCTTTTCCTAACTTCAAGCTGTGTGACCAGATTCCCTAAACAGCGAGAATCCTCAACCGGTTACATTGTACTAAATATAATCTCTAATTTGTGGCGCTACATTTGAATTGCCCGACAATCGATAATTAGGTTAATCCGTTCCGCGACATGGTGTATTCTTAATACTCATAAAAAGTCCCAACTTCCTAACTTTAAAAACACCAAAGTTATGGCATTTCCGTTCGTTCAGTTATATGGCAGCTATATGATATAGTGGCCCGATCCGACTTATATACTACCTGCAATAGAAAGACAACTTTTAAGAAAGTTTCAAGCAGATAGCTTTAAAACTGAGGGACTAGTTTGCGAAGAAACGGACGGACGGACAGACGGACGGACAGACGGACATGGCTAGATCGACTCTCCTGGTGATGCTGATCAAGAATATATATACTTTATAGGGTCGGAAATGTCTCCTTCACTGCGTTGCAAACTTTTGACTGAAATTATAATACCCTCTGCAAGGGTATAAAAAGAACTGCATTCAGATTACATTCAAAGAGTATAAAAGAAGTACAAAAAAATAATAATAATATAATAAAATAGTAACAATTAACAGAAATATAAAATACTACACTAAGATTAAAATACTAAATAAACAAAATAGCCAAGTATGGCGATCATCCAAGTCGCAACTGCTCTTCACATCTTTAAATATGATATACCGGTTGTCCCACTTCAGCAAGGTGTGGTATAGCGTATAATTGACAAGACCACCGAAGAAACATCAGTGGTCACCGACACCAAAACCGCATCGCTGATATGCCACTACCTGGAAACTGCTACAAGCATTACAAGAACCTGCCTATTATACGTGCTGGCACTACCCAAAGTCGTGGACACCAAATACAAGTTGATGCTTCTTTACCCCACGACTACGGAGGGCAAACAAGTGGTGCTGGAATACAACAAGCTGGCGATGGACCCCCAGGAAACCTATGCAGTATTGGGAAAATGTCTCTCCATCGGAAATACGACTGTGTGCCAGTAAGAAAACTTAAGGAAACTCGATCAGACCAGCTGTATCCCCAGGCTCCTAAAATGAGGGCACGCTTTCTGCGGCCCTGAAGATTTTTGTGCTTGGTCTGAAATATTGATTTGGTCTTTGGAGCATTCTCAGCAAGTTTGGCATCACGAATACGTAGATCACTTGCTACACCTGCATTGGCTTGTTCAGCTATGCTATAATTTCTCGAACTTAATTTTAAGGTCTTGAGTATTAATGCATAATTATTGTAGAAACGATTTAAATAGGCGTTAGATTCCTTTCTGAGGGTCAACAGCGTCGAAGGCGAGGGAGAGGGGACATCTGAATCTCGCACTTTCCGTTTCAGATCAGCTGGATTCACATGGATTTTTGTAAAATAACTTTAAATGAAATGAAATAATCGCTGTTTTACAATGCTTGGCGAAATAGAGGTTAACTGCTTATTAGTTAAATATAATCTGGCAGCGTTGATCTCTAGTCTTTTTCACTGAACTGAATTGGAGCTTTTAAAAAGTAACAAGTACTTTACGTGGCGTCAGATTTTACAATATACAATAATTCTTACAAATTTGAGAGTACGGATTTTGTTGACGTGTTCCCTATTCGCTCTTTTAATTGTTTAAATGACTTCAGAATCTTTAAATCAAACAGATGATCTGACACCTTAAATGTTTACTCTATAAATAATTCTTGCCCTTAATTTTTTTTCCTTGACTTCTTCTGACGAAGAACTTTCGCTTCCAATTCAGTCTTCGACGTCACACCGCAGGCTGAGTCCACATGTTCCCACACTAGCACTGCTGAAGCCCAGCTGTCGAATTTTCGAACCCCACTCGAGGACAGTAACTACTTTCTATTGCCGCTCCCGCTTGCCACTCCTACTGGTGATTGATTCCGCTCTGCTTATAACTATTTTAAACTATTTAAAAGACTCCCATCTGTTTGAATCGATTTGCTAGTATGGAAGGAAAGTAAGGAAATGAAGGCAGCTCTGACTAAATTTGAGGCTACTCTGGCCCTGTAGCTTGGCGAGAAGGTCGATGTTAAAAATGATGTAAAGAAAGTTAGTGACAAGGTGGTGAGCCTGGAGGAGGCTCGGGAAAATGTTACCGAGGTTGCTCCCCAACCGAAGCCTTTGACTCCCGCCCGCACGGAGTATGAATTAAAAGAGATTGCTAGATTTCCGGATTGTCTAAAAAAACTGCAGGTCTTTGAGGGCGAAGCTGGTGGCTACGACTCTTGGATGGGTAGAGCGGAAACCATTCTTAAAGAATACGAGATAATGTCACTTACTCTAGTAAGTTTTCATCCTCTAAGCCTTACCGTCAGAAGTACTCTCCAATTCCAACTACTCTTTTTATAATAACCATACTGGTATTGGTTACGTAGGCAGGAATTCTCAGTCCCCACAAAGATATTCAAGTCCCCGAGTGATAAAAATGGAGCCCCACCAGTCTGGCCACTCCTATCGTTCAAACCAGGGTAACAATAATTGATGGGTTAAACGGAAATCCCAAAGATTGTACCAATTAACTGCTGTCCCATCCTCGAATGAGGCTGCTTTAAACCAGCATGAGTGAAAAATCCGTCGGTGAGTCTGACTATGATCACTAACCATATGAGATATAGAGCAGCCCAATTCAAGCGCAGGGCAACCTTCTTCAAAATGCGCGTCTCTGCGACTGAACGACCGAACTCGAGTAATGAGCGCTCGAGCGTCAAAATGAGAATAAGAATGAGAGCGAAAAAACCCGAAGGCCCACAAAGTGTCCGGGGCCTGCCGCTACCAGCTGTGGGGTTCCCCGCTTTGAAACTTTTGTGACCATTTTCGTTGTATGAAATGACCAGTCTATATGTTGTATGATTAGTGCTATGATGAAGCCTTACCAGACAATCAGGCTGGTCACCAACCTCACATGGAGGCTGGTTGTACTGGCGCAGTAAATTTTATGGCCGACGCCTCTCTAGCGTGAAAGATGGGGCTAAGCTACAGTTTATAATAGACACTGGGGCGAATAAGAACTTTATTAGCCGCCAGATAGCCAAGGGATGCTTGCCCTTGTCGAAACCCTTCCCCGTTCAATCCGCTAGAGGGGAGATAAGAATAACACATCAAATAACCGGACCATTCTTCAGCCCCATAGGCAATGACTCTCCGGTCACCTTCTTCGTTCTTCCCGGTTTAACTGCCTTCCATGGCATTATTGGGGACAAAGTGTCGTCCCTTAAAGCAATTATTGATAGAAAAAAAGATTCTTTAAGAATAGCACCAGGAGTAAAAATTCCGCTACTTGCCATGCCTTCCTTGAATAATCGATAGTTAATCGATAATCGATAGCGAACACCCAGTAGAAGCGAGGGAATGCCTCGAATCCCTTATTTCTGAATTCTCCACTATTTTTGAGCCACTCTCGCCAGGCGAGGCCGTGTTCGAGCTTCAAAAAGCTACCCTTACCCCGCGAACATGAGAGGAGAAGTGGAAAATCAGGTCGACGAGCTCCTGCGCGAGGGAAGCACCTCCAAGAGCACCTACAATTCCCCGGTATGGGTAGTCCCGAAAAAGCCCAAGCCCAAGGGGGAAAAGCAATACCAAATGATGATAGATTTTTAAGAGTCTCAACGCAGTCACCATCTCCGACACCTATCCAATCCCTGAAATAACATCTACCTTGTCCAGTCTGGGGGAAGCCAAACTATTTACCACTTTTGACTTAACGTTGGGTTCCTACCCAAAACTGCATTCTCTACCCTGAACGGGAAATACGAGTTTCTGCGCCTGCCATTCGGGTTGAAGAATGTCCCGGCTGTTTTCCAAAGAATGATCGACGACGTATTGCGAAAGCACATTGGAAAATTATTGTCTTTAGTAAAGACTACGAGTCTCACTGGTGTAACCTTCGCGCCGTATTTGAAAAATTGAGACAGGCCAAGTTGCAAGTGAATTTGGAAAAGACGCAGTTTCTGCGCACCCGGGTCGAATTTTTGGGTTATGTGTAGTGACGGCGGTAACAAAGGTAAAAACCATAAAAGAAATGCCTCCACCCACAAATTTGAAGGAACATAAGTTTCCTAGGAATGACCTCTTATTATAGAAAATTTATCTGCGATTACGCTAAAACGCTAAACCTCTGACGACCCTCAGGTCACGGAATCTCGATCCAAGAATATTTCAATTTCGCTTGGCGAAGAAGGCGTGAAAGCCTTCGACGACCAAAAATAAAACCCATAAAAAATCCCAACTTCCTAACTTTAAAAACACCAATGTTATGGCATTTCCGATCGTTCAGTTATATGGCAGCATTATGATATAGTGGCCCGATCCGGCTCGTTCCGACTTATATACTACCTGCAATAGAAAGACAACTTTTGGGAAAGTTTCAAGCAGATAGCTTTAAAACTGAGGGACTAGTTTGCGAAGAAACGGACGGACGGACAGACGGACAGACGGACATGGCTAGATCGACTCTCCTGGTGATGCTGATCAAGAATATATATACTTTATAGGGTCGGAAATGTCTCCTTCACTGCGTTGCAAGCTTTTGACTGAAATTATAATACCCTCTGCAAGGGTATAAAAAGAACTGCATTCAGATTACATTCAAAGAGTATAAAAGAAGCACAAAAAAATAATAATAATATAATAAAATAGTAACAATTAACAGAAATATAAAATACTACACTAAGATTAAAATACTAAATAAACAAAATAGCCAAGTATGGCGATCATCCAAGTCGCAACTGCTCTACACATCTTTAAATATGATATACCGGTTGTCCCACTTCAGCAAGGTGTGGTATAGCGTATAATTGACAAGACCACCGAAGAAACATCAATGGTCACCGACACCAAAACCGCATCGCTGATATGCCACTACCTGGAAACTGCTACAAGCATTACAAGAACCTGCCTATTATACGTGCTGGCACTACCCAAAGTCGTGGACACCAAATACAAGTTGATGCTTCTTTACCCCACGATTACGGAGGGCAAACAAGTGGTGCTGGAATACAACAAGCTGGCGATGGACCCCCAGGAAACCTACGCAGTATTGGGAACTGTCTCGGAAATACGACTGTGTGCCAGTTGTGATGGTCAGCTTTGTTTGTGTACGGCTTAAGTCATATACATATGTAGTTTTGAGAGTCACTTTGTTTGTCTTATCTTATCTCTAAAACAAAAGCTCAAAAGATAAAGCCACGCTTGTGTAAAAGAACTTTGGTTAGCTGATTTATCTTAGTCAGCAATACTATCTATTTTTTTTTGGAAGTAAGCTTATCCTACGCCCACGCGGTTTATGGAAAGCATGTGCATTTAGTTGGTCAGAGTCTCTCAAATAAATCAGATCGTTCTTGGAGTAAATTAAAGTCGTACACTTAAAACACGTGATAATTTTTGCACATTCCAAATAAATATAAAAAGGCAATTTTATTCAAAGTGCGTTACAAAAATATTAAGTGCATAATAGAAAACCGATCAAGAGACGTAGGAAGAACCTAACTTGGCAAAACATATACATGTGCAGGTAAAATTTGTCACGAAAAATATCAATACATGTGACTGAAATAAAACATAAAGTTTTAGGATTTGTGGTTGGATTTAAATCCACCAATTAATGAAACTGCACCTTCTGACGAAGCACCACAAAATAATTTAGCTGCTAAGCTGGCCAAGCGAGGTTCAACCTGATCAACTAAAAACTCACAGCAGCGCAGCGTAAAGGAAATAACTTGGATGAGAATTAAAACTATATATACTGGACGAATAAACAACGAAGAGCATGCTACCACAGATATTTTTTTAATTAATAATTTTTTATATTTATATAACCTAACCTTAACCATTAAAGTTACAGCCACTCAGCTACAGGCCTGCATGCACACGTGGATTTAAAAAGGTAACAAGTAAAAACAAAACAAAAAAAATAAATAAAATGTAATAAGATTATTATGCATATATATATATAAGAAATTTAAAAAACAAAAAAAATTAATGGTAGTCAAGTAAAAAATGAAAAGTCAATTTCTATAGTTTTATAGTTTTGTTCAATGGAAAATTATATATAATCAAATTAATTATTTAAACACTATTTAACCTTTCAATAAATTAAGAATACATATATTAGGATAAGCCTTCTCTCAAGAAATTAAAAATTTGTTAATAATTAGAAAAGAGATAAGATATTGAAATGAACGTTATTATTTTTATATACATATTTATTGCTATTAAGAACAAGAATTATATTTGAATGTTAACATGGAATTGAAACTGAACTAATTTAATATAATGGGGTACTAAAAGAAAAAAAAACACACATCAAATCACTTAAGGGTTTACACTCCAAATTTAAAGCATTGCAAAGTGTTAACAAGGTTGGGCGGGTAATATAGAGCACTTACACCAAGCTCATAAAAAACGAGGACGGAAGCTAACTTCGGCAAGCCGAAGTTTTAATACCCTTGCAGACTTTGCCGAAATTGCTAAAACTGAAAAAGTAGCGAAAGGAATAAGGTATACATAAATAAACTAGATTTGCATCGTTTAATGTCAATTGCTTTTATACTGCAAAAATGTCATATAAAAATAGAAAAAAAGGGATACTTTCGCAGCCTTTAACTATTTTTCCTAACGGAAGCTATAAGAAATAGACGTCCGATCGGCAAGCGCTTTTACCCTAATCCAGATATGCGTAAATAAATAAGACTTTGAAAAATGTATGTCAATAGCTTATACACTGCGCGAAATATTCTAAAAAACATGAAATTTTTACCGATTTCACCGTATTGTTCCTATGGGAGCTATAGGATATAGACGTCCGATCAGCACGCGCTTTTACCTTGATGAAGGAATGCATAAAAAAATACGATTTGAAAAAATGTACAGCAATAGCTTTTACACATCGCGAAATATTCTGAAAAACATCAAATTTGGACCGATTTTACCCTATTGTTCCTATGGGAGCTATAGGATATAGACGTCCGATCGTCACGCGCTTTTACCCTGATCAAGGTACGCATAAAAAAATAAGATTTGGAAAGATTTATGTCAATAGCTTTTTACACTGCGCGAAATATCCTAAAAATCATTAAATTTTAACCGATTTTACCCTGTTGTTCCTATGGGAGCTATAGGATATAGACGTCCGATCGCCACGCGCTTTTACCCTGATCAAGGTATGCATAAAAAATACGATTTGTAAAGATTAATGTCAATAGCTTTTACACTGCGCGAAATATCATAAATTCTTGCAAGATATATCCAATTGTTCCTATGGGAGCTATAGGATATAGACGTCCGATCGGGGCGATTTTCAAACTTGATCTGCGTACACATGTTTTAGGACGATTGTGAAAGTTTCAGATCGCTTAGCTTTTAAACTGAGCTCGCAAACGGTATTGAAACAGACGGACAGACGGACAGACGGACAGACGGACAGACGGACAGACGGACAGACGGACATGGCTATATCGACTCCCCTATTGATCCTGATCAAGAATATATATACTTTATGGGGTCGGAAACGTCTCCTTCACTGCGTTACAAACTTCTGACCAAAATTATAATACCCTCTGCAAGGGTATAAAAATAAAATAAAACAATACGCATAAACATAACTAAAATTGTAACATCTGGCTAGGTTAGCACATTCTCTTGTAATTTCGTTAGCTAGTTTTGATAAAAGATCCCCCCCAATCCGACGAAGTCTTAGCCGAAAACGTCCCAGTGCTAACCGCTCTTAAATCAAAAATCTAGTTAAAAGGCAACTATTGTTGCCACGAGAATCATTACAAAAGTGGCGCCCAAAGTGTAGGCAAAGAACAAACAAAGGCATTAAAATTAATAAAGAACATTTTTGAATTTAACACCAACATCCGTTAAGCCTTATTCGTTCAAAGCTATGTCTAAGCAATTAAAATCATTGTTGGAGAAACCTCTGGAATACAGCTGATGTATGCGTAAACAATTGTTTTATGAGCTAAAATAAGAATTTTGTGATAGGGATGTAACATTGCCTGTGGATTTATTTAAGGTTATTATGCTAGTCATTAACTTTACTGCCCAGAACAATTTTCCTTTTGCATTGGCGAACCGTCCTTATTTAAATAATTGTGGGAAAAGTTTAAGTTTTGCGTATATAAAAAAAAAATGATGTGTTTTGTTTTTTTATTAATACCCCTGAAAGAAAGAAACTTTTGAGAATTCGTCACTGTAAGTGAAATAAATTAGAGCAAAATGTCAGTGAGACACAGTTTAGATCGGCCAAGTATGACAAACAATGAAAGTAGTTGTGAAATATGTTCTCAGCCAATGACGCAATTAGATATGAGATTAATTACTAGATGTATGCATACTTTTCACAGATTGTGTATATTGAATTGGCTTGATAGTTCTCGTATATGCCCGGTTTGTAACCATAACGTAACACGAAATAGTCTTATGGAAGTCGTTCCAAGAGAAGGTTTAGAGCAAAACAGGGAAACCGATTCCAACGGAAGATTGTTATTATCGAGCGGACAAAAGAAGAAAAAGAAAAGAGTACCCGAGTCAGAGGTAACAGCCGCTAATAACGACCAAGTTACACCTAGAGACGAAAATATAGAAAATTCTTATAATTCTGAGGATAATAGGTATTCGAATTCAGTAGAGCAAAGAATAGTAAATCAGATAGAACGTCGAGTTAATTCACAACTTGACCAAATGAATTTAACTATTGAAGGGCTTTCACGACAAATTTCTAGAATGACAACAGATCAGATCAATCGAAGATCAATTGAAACTGCAGCTAATATTGAACCAGAGTGGGGTAGAAGTATAACTCCTGTAGGATTAAATGGAGAAGCTCCTCCTTTCTTTCCAAGTGTTTCTCAAGGCCAAAATAGTCAAGAAAGAATGAGCAGAAGTAATAGCATCAGTGCAGATATTGGAAAAATAGTAAATGTTATAAGTGGTTGGAAATTACAGTATAATGGTTCTAGAAATGGTATGTCTGTTGGAAAATTTATTTATATGGTGACTGCCTTGACAAATGATTGTTTGGATGGTAAATTTGAAATTTTGTGCGATCATATCCACATACTTTTTAGTGGGAGAGCGAGTGAATGGTTCTGGAGGTATAGGCGTACGGTTGACAAAGTAGTATGGAAAAGTCTCTGCAGCTCTCTTAGTTCTTATTTTCACGATCCATTGTCAGATGACGACTTAAGAGAATTAATAAGGGATAGAAAGCAACAACCCAATGAGAGTTTTGATGAATTCCATAATGCAATTATGTTGTTGGTAGATCGGTTACAATATCCAATAAGCGAAAGTCAATTAGTTTCAGTACTTAAACGTAACCTAAGACCTTTTCTGCGAAAAGAGCTTTTCTATTTGGAAATAAATTCTTTAGGTAACTTACGAAATCTTGTAACACGAAGAGAAGCTTTTAGTGAGGAATTTAACAATATTTATAATACAAAGATTAATCGAAAAGTAAATGAAATATGTATAGACGATCGAAGTATGAACGATTATTTAATGGAAAATGAAATTTGTGAAATAAAAGGAGATAAAGCTGATGATATGAAAATACTGTGTTGGAATTGTAGAAAATATGGACATAAATTCATAGATTGTCAATTTGAAAGAAAAATATTTTGTATGGGATGTGGCACAGAAAATGTGAAACGACCAAATTGCGAGTTATGTCAGAAAAACAGAAGGTCGAATGGATATGACAACACCATCTATCGTTCCAATCCAAAAAACTGATTAATTTGGATGACTTAACTCATCCATCGCCAAAATATGTTAAAAATATAAATATAGGACAGAATGACGTTAAAGGAAAATTATATCCTATAATACCATATCATGTTCGATTAAGAAATTATATTAGAGTCCGTAACAAAATCTTTAACCAGATTAAAGAAATTGGAATTGATGTTAGGAACAGACCTAAGCGAAACTCTTTACGATTGCGTAATTTTTTTAAAAAATTAAAGATAAATCGCAAAGATTGACGGTTAGTTTAGATGCAATGCTTAGCAAAGACAAAGATGTTAGACCATTTGTAGAAGTGAGAATTTTTGGTAAAATTTATGGCGGATTATTAGATTCCGGTGCATCTGTCTCGTGTTTAAGTGGACAAGCAGCCAAGGAATATTTAAACAAAAATAAGGATTTTAAAGTTAGCAATTCACTAGAAGAACCTGCTGGAGGTCAAAAATATAATGTTCTTGGAACTGTTGAAACCGAAGTTACATTTCGTAATCAGTCTAAATTGGTAACGCTTTATATAATACCTGAACTGAAACAAGATCTTTATTTGGGAATTGACTTTTGGTACATCTTTTTCTTTAATGAGTCAACTAAACCAGTCAATATACGTTAGCGAACTGAATTTACCAGACACTCTGAGTGGTGAACAAAAACAGCAAATGACGAAAGTAATATCATTGTTTCCAGATTTCAACAGGGATGGCTTAGGAAAAACATCTATTTTAGAGCATGCCATTGAAATTATTCCCGAAGCAAAACCTATTAAGCAAAGATATTTTTCGGTATCTCCTGCGATAGAGAAAAAATACACGCAGAAATTGATGAGATGATCAAATTAGGAGTGATAGAAACCGCACCTCCGACTTGTTCATGGAGTAGTCCTGTAGCTGTAGTACAGAAAGGAGAAAAGTTTCGAATATGCCTTGACTCTCGCAAATTGAACGCAGTAACTATTAAAGATGCGTATCCATAACCAAAAATTAATGGAATTCTTTCAAGATTACCCAAAGCTAAATTTATAACTTCTTTAGATCTTAAACATGCATTTTGGCAAATAGGTTTGAAGGAATCTTGTAGAGATTTAACTGCATTTACTGTGCCAAACCGACCTTTGTACAGATTCAAGGTAATGCCTTTTGGTTTAACCAATGCAGCTCAAACAATGTGTCGTTTAATGGACGTTATTATTCCACCTGATCTTAAAAGCCGTGTATTTGCTTATCTTGATGACTTATTGTTGGTCAGTGAAACATTTACTCAGCGCATAAGTCTGCTTAAAGTAATGGCTGACGTGTTGCGAAATGCAGGTTTGACATTAAATTTAGAAAAATGTAAATGGTGTATTCCTGAAGTTCGTTATCTTGGATTTGTGATAGGCAACGGCTGTATGTAAGGTAGATCCAAAAAGAGTATCAGCAATAAAAGATTTACTTCCTCCAAAAACTGTTAGAGAATTGCGTAAATTTTTAGGTTGTGCCGGTTGGTATCGTAGGTTCCTGGAAAATTATGCAACAATAACAGCACCTCTCACAGATCTAACCAAAAAGAGTAAAGACTATAAATGGACGGATGAGGCTAACCAGGCATTTGAAGAGGTAAAAAGTAGATTAACTTCAGCACCATTATTAGTGACACCGAATTTTGAGAAGCCCTTTATTATTCAATGCGATGCTTCGAAAACAGGCGTTGGTGGTGTTCTTGCTCAACTTGATGACGATAATATAGAAAGACCAATTGTATTTTTTTCACATAAATTAAACCAGTCTCAGCAGAAATTTTGTGTCACAGAATTAGAATGTTTAGGTGCTATACTGAGTATCGAGAAGTTTAGAGAATATGTGGAAGGCCTCGAATTTAAAGTTATTACGGATCATGCGAGCTTGAAATGGTTAATGCGGCAAACTGATCTCAACGGTCGCTTAGCTAGATGAGCGTTAAAATTGCAACATAATACCTTCGAAATTGAACACCCAAAAGGAAGCCTATATATAGTTCCTGATGCGCTATCGCGATTGCCAATCAAGGAAATTAATGAAATAGATGTTGTTTTACCAGTAATCGATTTGGATTCACCTTATTTTTGGTCTAACGACTACGTTTTGCAGAAAAATGTCATACTAGAGAATCAAAATCGTTTACCAGATCTCAAAGTTGTGGAGAAGTATATATATCGTAGAAATCAGTTTTATAGAGACGACGTATGCGAGTCAAACTGCTGGAAGCTATGGGTACCATCCGAGTTGACTAAATCAGTTATAGAGAACGCTCACTCACCACCTCATAATGCTCATGGAGGTATAGGAAAAACCTTAGAGAGACTTCGCAGAAATTTCTATTGGCCAATCATGGCGATAGAAGTGAAAAACTTTATTGCGCGGTGTAATGTTTGTAAACAATCAAAAGTCCCAAATATCACACTGAAACCACCTATGGGAAACCCGGCAATAAGTGAAAGGCCATTTCAACGCCTTTATATGGATTTTATTGGACCTTATCCTAGGTCAAAGAGAGGAAATATAGGAGTGTTTATTGTGTTAGATAACCTAACTAAGTTTCATTTCCTTAAACCTTTGCGAACATTTACAGCAGATCTCGTTGAAGACTTTTTGAGTACCAATATTTTTCATGTATTTGGTGTCCCAGAATGCATTGTGACGGATAATGGAAGTCAATTTAAATCCTCACTGTTTAAGTCATTTCTTGGAAGGCATGGGATAAAACATTTTCTAACAGCTATTTATAGTCCCCAATCAAACGCATCTGAACGCCTCAATAGATCCATAATATCAGGCATTCGATCATATCTTGGTGCAGATCAACGGTTATGGGATGAGAAAATCAGCAACATTTCAGCAGCATTACGCTCTGCTTATCATTCAGTAATCGGATGCTCACCATACTTTGCACTTTTTGGAAACAATATGGTTTCGCATGCGAAAGATTATGACCTTTTGAGAAAATTAGAAAGTCTTAAAATAGGTGAAAGAATTTTAGATTCAGACAAGCTACAAGTTATACGGGAAACCATAATGGCAAATATCAGCAATGCATATATATCTAATAAAAGGGTATATGATCCTCGTAGCAGGTTTGTGACATATGAACTAGGAGAACAAGTTTATAGGCGAAATTTTGCTCTAAGTAATAAATTAAAAAAATTCAATGCAAAGCTTGCTCCAAAGTTTTTTTAAAAACAAAAATTGTTCGCAAACACGGTAACCATTGTTACGAATTAGAAGAGAATGGTAAAGTAATTGGAAAATTTCACGCAAAAGATCTTCAAAAGTGTATTATTTAATGAAACCGATTTTTCAGCTTCTTTTATCACTATAAAAGCTAATAAAATAATCTGTGTTGTGATGGTCAGCTTTGTTTGTGTACGGCTTAAGTCATATACATATGTAGTTTTGAGAGTCACTTTGTTTGTCTTATCTTATCTCTAAAACAAAAGATCAAAAGATAAAGCCACGCTTGTGTAAAAGAACTTTGGTTAGCTGATTTATCTTAGTCAGCAATACTATCTGTTTTTTTTTGGAAGTAAGTATATCCTACGCCCACGCGGTATATGGAAAACTTTTAAGCATGTGCATTTAGTTGGTCAGAGTCTCTCAAATAAATCAGATCGTTCTTGGAGTAAATAAAATCGTACACTTAAAACACGTGATAATTTTTGCACATGCCAAATAAATATAAAAAGGCAATTTTATTCAAAGTGCGTTACAAAAATATTAAGTGCATAATAGAAAACCGATCAAGAGACGTAGGAAGAACCTAACTTGGCAAAACATATACATGTGCAGGTAAAATTTGTCACGAAAAATATCAATACATGTGACTGAAATAAAACATAAAGTTTCAGGATTTGTGGTTGGATTTAAATCCACCAATTAATGAAACTGCACCTTCTGACGAAGCACCACAAAATAATTTAGCTGCTAAGCTGGCCAAGCGACTCACAGCAGCGCAGCGTAAAGGAAATAACTTGGATGAGAATTAAAACTATATATACTGGACGAATAAACAACGAAGAGCATGCTACCACAGATATTTTTTTAATTAATAATTTTTTATATTTATATAACCTAACCTTAACCATTAAAGTTAAAGCCACTCAGCTACAGGCCTGCATGCACACGTGGATTTAAAAAGGTAACAAGTAAAAACAAAACAAAAAAAATAAATAAAATGTAATAAGATTATTATGCATATATATATATAAGAAATTTAAAAAACAAAAAAAAATTAATGGTAGTCAAGTAAAAAATGAAAAGTCAATTTCTATAGTTTTATAGTTTTGTTCAATAGAAAATTATATATAATCAAATTAATTATTTAAACACTATTTAACCTTTCAATAAATTAAGAATACATATATTAGGATAAGCCTTCTCTCAAGAAATTAAAAATTTGTTAATAATTAGAAAAGAGATAAGATATTGAAATGAACGTTATTATTTTTATATACATATTTATTGCTATTAAGAACAAGAATTATATTTGAATGTTAACATGGAATTGAAACTGAACTAATTTAATATAATGGGGTACTAAAAGAAAAACAAACACACATCAAATCACTTAAGGGTTTACACACCAAATTTAAAGCATTGCAAAGTGTTAACAAGGTTGGGCGGGTAATATAGAGCACTTACACCAAGCTCATAAAAAAAAATAAAATAAAACAATACGCATAAACATAACTAAAATTGTAACATCTGGCTAGGTTAGCACATTCTCTTGTAATTTCGTTAGCTAGTTTTGATAAAAGATCCCCCCCAATCCGACGAAGTCCTAGCCGAAAACGTCCCAGTGCTAACCGCTCTTAAATCAAAAATCTAGTTAAAGGGCAATTCCTGTTGCCACGACAATCATTACACAGTAAGAAAACTTAAGGAAACTGGATCAGACCAGCTGTATCCCCAGGCTCCTAAAATGAGGACACGCTTTCTGCGGCCCTGAAGATTTTTGTGCTTAGTCTGAAATATTGATTTGGTCTTTGGAGCATTCTCAGCAAGTTTGGCATCATGAATACGTAGATCACTTGCTACATCTGCATTGGCTTGTTCAGCTATGCTATAATTTCTCGAACTTAGTTTTCAGGTCTTGAGTATTAATGCATAATTATTGTAGAAACGATTTAAATAGGCGTTAGATTCCTTTCTGAGGGTCGCACTTTCCGTTTCAGATCAGCTGGATTCACATGGATCTTTGTAAAATAACTTTAAATAAAATGAGTTAAGCGCTGCTTTACAATGCTTGGCGAAATAGAGGTTAACTGCTTATTAGTTAAATATAATCTGGCAGCGTTGATCTCTAGTCTTTTTCACTGAACTGAATTGGAGCTTTTAAAAAGTAACAAGTACTTTACGTGGCGTCAGATTTTACAATATACAATAATTCTATACAAATTTGAGAGTACGGATTTTGTTGACGTGTTCCCTATTCGCTCTTTTAATTGTTTAAATAACTTCAGAATCTTTAAATCAAACAGATGATCTGACACCTTAAATGTTTACTCTATAAATAATTCTTGCCCTTAATTTTTTTCCTTGACTTCTTCTGACGAAGAACTTACGCTTCCAATTCAGTCTTCGACGTCACACCGCAGGCTGAGTCCACATGTTCCCACACTAGCACTGCTGAAGCCCAGCTGTCGAATTTTCGAACCCCACTCGAGGACAGTAACTACTTTCTATTGCCGCTCTGCTTATAACTATTTTAAACTATTTAAAAGACTCCCATCTGATTGAATCGATTTGCTAGTATGGAGGAAATGAAGGCAGCTCTGTCTAAATTTGAGGCTACTCTGGCCCTGTAGCTTGGCGAGAAGGCCGATGTTAAAAATGATGTAAAGAAAGTTAGTGACAAGGTGGTGAGCCTGGAGGAGGCTCGGGAAAAGTTACCGAGGTTGCTCCCCAACCGAAGCCTTTGACTCCCGCCCGCACGGAGTATGAATTAAAAGAGATTGCTAGATTTCCGGATTGTCTAAAAGAACTGCAGGTCTTTGAGGGCGAAGCTGGTGGCTACGACTCTTGGATGGGTAGAGCGGAAACCATTCTTAAAGAATACGAGATAATGTCACTTACTCTAGTAAGTTTTCATCCTCTAAGCCTTACCGTCAGAAGTACTCTCCAATTCCAACTACTCTTTTTATAATAACCATACTGGTATTGGTTACGTAGGCAGGAATTCTCAGTCCCCACAAAGATATTCAAGTCCCCGAGTGATAAAAATGGAGCCCCACCAGTCTGGCCACTCCTATCGTTCAAACCAGGGTAACAATAATTGATGGGATAAACGGAAATCCCAAAGATTGTACCAATTAACTGCTGTCCCATCCTCTAATGAGGCTGCTTTAAACCAGCAAGAGTGAAAAATCCGTCGGTGAGTCTGACTATCACAAACCATACGAGATATAGAGCAGCCCAATTCAAGCGCAGGGAAACCTTCTTCAAAATGCGCGTCTCTGCGACTGAACGACCGAACTCGAGTAATGAGCGCTCGAGCGTCAAAATGAGAATAAGAATGAGAGCGAAAAAAACCCGAAGGCTCACGAAGTGTCCGGGGCCTGCCGCTACCAGCTGTGGGGTTCCCCGCTTTGAAACTTTTGTGACCATTTTCGTTGTATGAAATGACCAGTCTATATGTTGTATGATTAGTGCTATGATGAAGCCTTACCAGACAATCAGGCTGGTCACCAACCTCACATGGAGGCTGGTTGTACTGGCGCAGTAAATTTTATGGCCGACGCCTCTCTAGCGTTCCATACATAGAGTATGGCGTGAAAGATGGGGCTAAGCTACAGTTTCTAATAGACACTGGGGCGAATAAGAACTTTATAAGCCGCCAGATAGCCAAGAGATGCTTGCCCTTGTCGAAACCCTTCCCCGTTCAATCCGCTAGAGGGGAGATAAGAATAACACATCAAATAACCGGACCATTCTTCGGTCACCTTCTTCGTTCTTCCCGGTTTAACTGCCTTCCATGGCATTATTGTGGACAAAGAGTCGTCCCTTAAAGCAATTATTGATAGAAAAAAAGATTCTTTAAGAATAGCACCAAAAGTTCCGCTACTTGCCATGCCTTCCTTGAATAATCGATAGTTAATCGATAATCGATAGCGAACACCCAGTAAATTACCCTTACCCCGCGAACATGAGAGGAGAAGTGGAAAATCAGGTCGACGAGCTCCTGCGCGAGGGAAGCACCTCCAAGAGCACCTACAATTCTCCGGTATGGGTAGTCCCGAAAAAGCCCAAGCCCAAAGGGGAAAAGCAATACCAAATGATGATAGATTTCAAGAGTCTCAACGCAGTCACCATCTCCGACACCTATCCAATCCCTTGAATAACATCTACCTTGTCCAGTCTGGGGAAGCCAAACTATTTACCACTTTTGACTTAACGTTGGGTTCCTACCCAAAACTGCATTCTCTACCCTGAACGGGAAATACGAGTTTCTGCGCCTGCCATTCGGGTTGAAGAATGTCCCGGCTGTTTTCCAAAGAATGATCGACGACGTATTGCGAAAGCACATTGGAAAATTATTGTCTTTAGTAAAGACAACGAGTCTCACTGGTGTAACCTTCGCGCCGTATTTGAAAAATTGATACAGGCCAAGTTGCAAGTGAATTTGGAAAAGACGCAGTTTCTGCGCACCCGGGTCGAATTTTTGGGTTATGTGTAGTGACGGCGGTAACAAAGGTAAAAACCATAAAAGAAATGCCTCCACCCACAAATTTGAAGGAACATAAGTTTCCTAGGAATGACCTCTTATTATAGAAAATTTATCTGCGATTACGCTAAAACGCTAAACCTCTGACGACCCTCAGGTCACGGAATCTCGATCCAAGAATATTTCAATTTCGCTTGGCGAAGAAGGCGTGAAAGCCTTCGACGACCAAAAATAAAACCCATAAAAATTCCCAACTTCCTAACTTTAAAAACACCAAAGTTATGGCATTTCCGATCGTTTAGTTATATGGCAGCATTATGATATAGTGGCCCGATCCGGCTCGTTCCGACTTATATACTACCTGCAATAGAAAGACAACTTTTGGGAAAGTTTCAAGCAGATAGCTTTAAAACTGAGGGACTAGTTTGCGAAGAAACGGACGGACGGACAGACGGACAGACGGACATGGCTAGATCGACTCTCCTGGTGATGCTGATCAAGAATATATATACTTTATAGGGTCGGAAATGTCTCCTTCACTGCGTTGCAAGCTTTTGACTGAAGTTATAATACCCTCTGCAAGGGTATAAAAAGAACTGCATTCAGATTACATTCAAAGAGTATAAAAGAAGTACAAAAAAATAATAATAATATAATAAAATAGTAACAATTAACAGAAATATAAAATACTACACTAAGATTAAAATACTAAATAAACAAAATAGCCAAGTATGGCGATCATCCAAGTCGCAACTGCTCTACACATCTTTAAATATGATATACCGGTTGTCCCACTTCAGCAAGGTGTGGTATAGCGTATAATTGACAAGACCACCGAAGAAACATCAATGGTCACCGACACCAAAACCGCATCGCTGATATGCCACTACCTGGAAACTGCTACAAGCATTACAAGAACCTGCCTATTATACGTGCTGGCACTACCCAAAGTCGTGGACACCAAATACAAGTTGATGCTTCTTTACCCCACGATTACGGAGGGCAAACAAGTGGTGCTGGAATACAACAAGCTGGCGATGGACCCCCAGGAAACCTATGCAGTATTGGGAACTGTCTCGGAAATACGACTGTGTGCCAGTAAGAAAACTTAAGGAAACTCGATCAGACCAGCTGTATCCCCAGGCTCCTAAAATGAGGACACGCTTTCTGCGGCCCTGAAGATTTTTGTGCTTAGTCTGAAGTATTGATTTGGTCTTTGGAGCATTCTCAGCAAGTTTGGCATCATGAATACGTAGATCACTTGCTACATCTGCATTGGCTTGTTCAGCTATGCTATAATTTCTCGAACTTAGTTTTCAGGTCTTGAGTATTAATGCATAATTATTGTAGAAACGATTTAAATAGGCGTTAGATTCCTTTCTGAGGGTCAACAGCGTCGAAGGCGAGGGAGAGGGGACATCTGAATCTCGCACTTTCCGTTTCAGATCAGCTGGATTCACATGGATCTTTGTAAAATAACTTTAAATAAAATGAGTTAAGCGCTGCTTTACAATGCTTGGCGAAATAGAGGTTAACTGCTTATTAGTTAAATATAATCTGGCAGCGTTGATCTCTAGTCTTTTTCACTGAACTGAATTGGAGCTTTTAAAAAGTAACAAGTACTTTACGTGGCGTCAGATTTTACAATATACAATAATTCTATACAAATTTGAGAGTACGGATTTTGTTGACGTGTTCCCTATTCGCTCTTTTAATTGTTTAAATAACTTCAGAATCTTTAAATCAAACAGATGATCTGACACCTTAAATGTTTACTCTATAAATAATTCTTGCCCTTAATTTTTTTTCCTTGACTTCTTCTGACGAAGAACTTTCGCTTCCAATTCAGTCTTCGACGTCACACCGCAGGCTGAGTCCACATGTTCCCACACTAGCACTGCTGAAGCCCAGCTGTCGAATTTTCGAACCCCACTCGAGGACAGTAACTACTTTCTATTGCCGCTCCCGCTTGCCACTCCTACTGGTGATTGATTCCGCTCTGCTTATAACTATTTTAAACTATTTAAAAGACTCCCATCTGATTGAATCGATTTGCTAGTATGGAGGAAATGAAGGCAGCTCTGTCTAAATTTGAGGCTACTCTGGCCCTGTAGCTTGGCGAGAAGGCCGATGTTAAAAATGATGTAAAGAAAGTTAGTGACAAGGTGGTGAGCCTGGAGGAGGCTCGGGAAAAGTTACCGAGGTTGCTCCCCAACCGAAGCCTTTGACTCCCGCCCGCACGGAGTATGAATTAAAAGAGATTGCTAGATTTCCGGATTGTCTAAAAGAACTGCAGGTCTTTGAGGGCGAAGCTGGTGGCTACGACTCTTGGATGGGTAGAGCGGAAACCATTCTTAAAGAATACGAGATAATGTCACTTACTCTAGTAAGTTTTCATCCTCTAAGCCTTACCGTCAGAAGTACTCTTGGCCCCAATTCCAACTACTCTTTTTATAATAACCACACTGGTATTGGTTACGTAGGCAGGAATTCTCAGTCCCCACAAAGATATTCAAGTCCCCGAGCGATAAAAATGGAGCCCCACCAGTCTGGCCACTCCTATCGTTCAAACCAGGGTAACAATAATTGATGGGTTAAACGGAAATCCCAAAGATTGTACCAATTAACTGCTGTCCCATCCTCTAATGAGGCTGCTTTAAACCAGCATGAGTGAAAAATCCGTCGGTGAGTCTGACTATGATCACAAACCATACGAGATATAGAGCAGCCCAATTCAAGCGCAGGGCAACCTTCTTCAAAATGCGCGTCTCTGCGACTGAACGACCGAACTCGAGTAATGAGCGCTCGAGCGTCAAAATGAGAATAAGAATGAGAGCGAAAAAAACCCGAAAGCTCACGAAGTGTCCGGGGCCTGCCGCTACCAGCTGTGGGGTTCCCCGCTTTGAAACTTTGTGACCATTTTCGTTGTATGAAATGACCAGTCTATATGTTGTATGATTAGTGCTATGATGAAGCCTTACCAGACAATCAGGCTGGTCACCAACCTCACATGGAGGCTGGTTGTACTGGCGCAGTAAATTTTATGGCCGACGCCTCTCTAGCGTTCCATACATAGAGTATGGCGTGAAAGATGGGGCTAAGCTACAGTTTCTAATAGACACTGGGGCGAATAAGAACTTTATTAGCCGCCAGATAGCCAAGGGATGCTTGCCCTTGTCGAAACCCTTCCCCGTTCAATCCGCTAGAGGGGAGATGAGAATAACACATCAAATAACCGGACCATTCTTCAGCCCCATAGGCAATGACTCTCCGGTCACCTTCTTCGTTCTTCCCGGTTTAACTGCCTTCCATGGCATTATTGTAGACAAAGTGTCGTCCCTTAAAGCAATTATTGATAGAAAAAAAGATTCTTTAAGAATAGCACCAAAAGTTCCGCTACTTGCCATGCCTTCCTTGAATAATCGATAGTTAATCGATAATCGATAGCGAACACCCAGTAGAAGCGAGGGAATGCCTCGAATCCCTTATTTCTGAATTCTCCACTATTTTTGAGCCACTCTCGCCAGGCGAGGCCGTGTTCGAGCTTCAAAAAGCTACCCTTACCCCGCGAACATGAGAGGAGAAGTGGAAAATCAGGTCGACGAGCTCCTGCGCGAGGGAAGCACCTCCAAGAGCACCTACAATTCTCCGGTATGGGTAGTCCCGAAAAAGCCCAAGCCCAAAGGGGAAAAGCAATACCAAATGATGATAGATTTCAAGAGTCTCAACGCAGTCACCATCTCCGACACCTATCCAATCCCTGAAATAACATCTACCTTGTCCAGTCTGGGGGAAGCCAAACTATTTACCACTTTTGACTTAACGTTGGGTTCCTACCCAAAACTGCATTCTCTACCCTGAACGGGAAATACGAGTTTCTGCGCCTGCCATTCGGGTTGAAGAATGTCCCGGCTGTTTTCCAAAGAATGATCGACGACGTATTGCGAAAGCACATTGGAAAATTATTGTCTTTAGTAAAGACAACGAGTCTCACTGGTGTAACCTTCGCGCCGTATTTGAAAAATTGATACAGGCCAAGTTGCAAGTGAATTTGGAAAAGACGCAGTTTCTGCGCACCCGGGTCGAATTTTTGGGTTATGTGTAGTGACGGCGGTAACAAAGGTAAAAACCATAAAAGAAATGCCTCCACCCACAAATTTGAAGGAACATAAGTTTCCTAGGAATGACCTCTTATTATAGAAAATTTATCTGCGATTACGCTAAAACGCTAAACCTCTGACGACCCTCAGGTCACGGAATCTCGATCCAAGAATATTTCAATTTCGCTTGGCGAAGAAGGCGTGAAAGCCTTCGACGACCAAAAATAAAACCCATAAAAATTCCCAACTTCCTAACTTTAAAAACACCAAAGTTATGGCATTTCCGATCGTTTATTTATATATGGCAGCATTATGATATAGTGGCCCGATCCGGCTCGTTCCGACTTATATACTACCTGCAATAGAAAGGGACTAGTTTGCGAAGAAACGGACGGACGGACAGACGGACAGACGGACATGGCTAGATCGACTCTCCTGGTGATGCTGATCAAGAATATATATACTTTATAGGGTCGGAAATGTCTCCTTCACTGCGTTGCAAGCTTTTGACTGAAGTTATAATACCCTCTGCAAGGGTATAAAAAGAACTGCATTCAGATTACATTCAAAGAGTATAAAAGAAGTACAAAAAAATAATAATAATATAATAAAATAGTAACAATTAACAGAAATATAAAATACTACACTAAGATTAAAATACTAAATAAACAAAATAGCCAAGTATGGCGATCATCCAAGTCGCAACTGCTCTACACATCTTTAAATATGATATACCGGTTGTCCCACTTCAGCAAGGTGTGGTATAGCGTATAATTGACAAGACCACCGAAGAAACATCAATGGTCACCGTCACCAAAACCGCATCGCTGATATGCCACTACCTGGAAACTGCTACAAGCATTACAAGAACCTGCCTATTATACGTGCTGGCACTACCCAAAGTCGTGGACACCAAATACAAGTTGATGCTTCTTTACCCCACGATTACGGAGGGCAAACAAGTGGTGCTGGAATACAACAAGCTGGCGATGGACCCCCAGGAAACCTATGCAGTATTGGGAACTGTCTCGGAAATACGACTGTGTGCCAGTAAGAAAACTTAAGGAAACTCGATCAGACCAGCTGTATCCCCAGGCTCCTAAAATGAGGACACGCTTTCTGCGGCCCTGAAGATTTTTGTGCTTAGTCTGAAATATTGATTTGGTCTTTGGAGCATTCTCAGCAAGTTTGGCATCATGAATACGTAGATCACTTGCTACATCTGCATTGGCTTGTTCAGCTATGCTATAATTTCTCGAACTTAGTTTTCAGGTCTTGAGTATTAATGCATAATTATTGTAGAAACGATTTAAATAGGCGTTAGATTCCTTTCTGAGGGTCAACAGCGTCGAAGGCGAGGGAGAGGGGACATCTGAATCTCGCACTTTCCGTTTCAGATCAGCTGGATTCACATGGATCTTTGTAAAATAACTTTAAATAAAATGAGTTAAGCGCTGCTTTACAATGCTTGGCGAAATAGAGGTTAACTGCTTATTAGTTAAATATAATCTGGCAGCGTTGATCTCTAGTCTTTTTCACTGAACTGAATTGGAGCTTTTAAAAAGTAACAAGTACTTTACGTGGCGTCAGATTTTACAATATACAATAATTCTATACAAATTTGAGAGTACGGATTTTGTTGACGTGTTCCCTATTCGCTCTTTTAATTGTTTAAATAACTTCAGAATCTTTAAATCAAACAGATGATCTGACACCTTAAATGTTTACTCTATAAATAATTCTTGCCCTTAATTTTTTTCTTGACTTCTTCTGACGAAGAACTTTCGCTTCCAATTCAGTCTTCGACGTCACACCGCAGGCTGAGTCCACATGTTCCCACACTAGCACTGCTGAAGCCCAGCTGTCGAATTTTCGAACCCCACTCGAGGACAGTAACTACTTTCTATTGCCGCTCCCGCTTGCCACTCCTACTGGTGATTGATTCCGCTCTGCTTATAACTATTTTAAACTATTTAAAAGACTCCCATCTGATTGAATCGATTTGCTAGTATGGAGGAAATGAAGGCAGCTCTGTCTAAATTTGAGGCTACTCTGGCCCTGTAGCTTGGCGAGAAGGCCGATGTTAAAAATGATGTAAAGAAAGTTAGTGACAAGGTGGTGAGCCTGGAGGAGGCTCGGGAAAAAGTTACCGAGGTTGCTCCCCAACCGAAGCCTTTGACTCCCGCCCGCACGGAGTATGAATTAAAAGAGATTGCTAGATTTCCGGATTGTCTAAAAGAACTGCAGGTCTTTGAGGGCGAAGCTGGTGGCTACGACTCTTGGATGGGTAGAGCGGAAACCATTCTTAAAGAATACGAGATAATGTCACTTACTCTAGTAAGTTTTCATCCTCTAAGCCTTACCGTCAGAAGTACTCTTGGCCCCAATTCCAACTACTCTTTTTATAATAACCATACTGGTATTGGTTACGTAGGCAGGAATTCTCAGTCCCCACAAAGATATTCAAGTCCCCGAGCGATAAAAATGGAGCCCCACCAGTCTGGCCACTCCTATCGTTCAAACCAGGGTAACAATAATTGATGGGTTAAACGGAAATCCCAAAGATTGTACCAATTAACTGCTGTCCCATCCTCTAATGAGGCTGCTTTAAACCAGCATGAGTGAAAAATCCGTCGGTGAGTCTGACTATGATCACAAACCATACGAGATATAGAGCAGCCCAATTCAAGCGCAGGGCAACCTTCTTCAAAATGCGCGTCTCTGCGACTGAACGACCGAACTCGAGTAATGAGCGCTCGAGCGTCAAAATGAGAATAAGAATGAGAGCGAAAAAAACCCGAAAGCTCACGAAGTGTCCGGGGCCTGCCGCTACCAGCTGTGGGGTTCCCCGCTTTGAAACTTTTGTGACCATTTTCGTTGTATGAAATGACCAGTCTATATGTTGTATGATTAGTGCTATGATGAAGCCTTCCATACATAGAGTATGGCGTGAAAGATGGGGCTAAGCTACAGTTTCTAATAGACACTGGGGCGAATAAGAACTTTATTAGCCGCCAGATAGCCAAGGGATGCTTGCCCTTGTCGAAACCCTTCCCCGTTCAATCCGCTAGAGGGGAGATGAGAATAACACATCAAATAACCGGACCATTCTTCAGCCCCATAGGCAATGACTCTCCGGTCACCTTCTTCGTTCTTCCCGGTTTAACTGCCTTTCATGGCATTATTGTAGACAAAGTGTCGTCCCTTAAAGCAATTATTGATAGAAAAAAGATTCTTTAAGAATAGCACCAAAAGTTCCGCTACTTGCCATGCCTTCCTTGAATAATCGATAGTTAATCGATAATCGATAGCGAACACCCAGTAGAAGCGAGGGAATGCCTCGAATCCCTTATTTCTGAATTCTCCACTATTTTTGAGCCACTCTCGCCAGGCGAGGCCGTGTTCGAGCTTAAAAGCTACCCTTACCCCGCGAACATGAGAGGAGAAGTGGAAAATCAGGTCGACGAGCTCCTGCGCGAGGGAAGCACCTCCAAGAGCACCTACAATTCTCCGGTATGGGTAGTCCCGAAAAAGCCCAAGCCCAAAGGGGAAAAGCAATACCAAATGATGATAGATTTCAAGAGTCTCAACGCAGTCACCATCTCCGACACCTATCCAATCCCTGAAATAACATCTACCTTGTCCAGTCTGGGGGAAGCCAAACTATTTACCACTTTTGACTTAACGTTGGGTTCCTACCCAAAACTGCATTCTCTACCCTGAACGGGAAATACGAGTTTCTGCGCCTGCCATTCGGGTTGAAGAATGTCCCGGCTGTTTTCCAAAGAATGATCGACGACGTATTGCGAAAGCACATTGGAAAATTATTGTCTTTAGTAAAGACAACGAGTCTCACTGGTGTAACCTTCGCGCCGTATTTGAAAAATTGATACAGGCCAAGTTGCAAGTGAATTTGGAAAAGACGCAGTTTCTGCGCACCCGGGTCGAATTTTTGGGTTATGTGTAGTGACGGCGGTAACAAAGGTAAAAACCATAAAAGAAATGCCTCCACCCACAAATTTGAAGGAACATAAGTTTCCTAGGAATGACCTCTTATTATAGAAAATTTATCTGCGATTACGCTAAAACGCTAAACCTCTGACGACCCTCAGGTCACGGAATCTCGATCCAAGAATATTTAAATTTCGCTTGGCGAAGAAGGCGTGAAAGCCTTCGACGACCAAAAATAAAACCCATAAAAATTCCCAACTTCCTAACTTTAAAAACACCAAAGTTATGGCATTTCCGATCGTTTAGTTATATGGCAGCATTATGATATAGTGGCCCGATCCGGCTCGTTTCGACTTATATACTACCTGCAATAGAAAGACAACTTTTGGGAAAGTTTCAAGCAGATAGCTTTAAAACTGAGGGACTAGTTTGCGAAGAAACGGACGGACGGACAGACGGACAGACGGACATGGCTAGATCGACTCTCCTGGTGATGCTGATCAAGAATATATATACTTTATAGGGTCGGAAATGTCTCCTTCACTGCGTTGCAAGCTTTTGACTGAAGTTATAATACCCTCTGCAAGGGTATAAAAAGAACTGCATTCAGATTACATTCAAAGAGTATAAAAGAAGTACAAAAAAATAATAATAATATAATAAAATAGTAACAATTAACAGAAATATAAAATACTACACTAAGATTAAAATACTAAATAAACAAAATAGCCAAGTATGGCGATCATCCAAGTCGCAACTGCTCTACACATCTTTAAATATGATATACCGGTTGTCCCACTTCAGCAAGGTGTGGTATAGCGTATAATTGACAAGACCACCGAAGAAACATCAATGGTCACCGACACCAAAACCGCATCGCTGATATGCCACTACCTGGAAACTGCTACAAGCATTACAAGAACCTGCCTATTATACGTGCTGGCACTACCCAAAGTCGTGGACACCAAATACAAGTTGATGCTTCTTTACCCCACGATTACGGAGGGCAAACAAGTGGTGCTGGAATACAACAAGCTGGCGATGGACCCCCAGGAAACCTATGCAGTATTGGGAACTGTCTCGGAAATACGACTGTGTGCCAGTAAGAAAACTTAAGGAAACTCGATCAGACCAGCTGTATCCCCAGGCTCCTAAAATGAGGACACGCTTTCTGCGGCCCTGAAGATTTTTGTGCTTAGTCTGAAATATTGATTTGGTCTTTGGAGCATTCTCAGCAAGTTTGGCATCATGAATACGTAGATCACTTGCTACATCTGCATTGGCTTGTTCAGCTATGCTATAATTTCTCGAACTTAGTTTTCAGGTCTTGAGTATTAATGCATAATTATTGTAGAAACGATTTAAATAGGCGTTAGATTCCTTTCTGAGGGTCAACAGCGTCGAAGGCGAGGGAGAGGGGACATCTGAATCTCGCACTTTCCGTTTCAGATCAGCTGGATTCACATGGATCTTTGTAAAATAACTTTAAATAAAATGAGTTAAGCGCTGCTTTACAATGCTTGGCGAAATAGAGGTTAACTGCTTATTAGTTATATATAATCTGGCAGCGTTGATCTCTAGTCTTTTTCACTGAACTGAATTGGAGCTTTTAAAAAGTAACAAGTACTTTACGTGGCGTCAGATTTTACAATATACAATAATTCTATACAAATTTGAGAGTACGGATTTTGTTGACGTGTTCCCTATTCGCTCTTTTAATTGTTTAAATAACTTCAGAATCTTTAAATCAAACAGATGATCTGACACCTTAAATGTTTACTCTATAAATAATTCTTGCCCTTAATTTTTTTTCCTTGACTTCTTCTGACGAAGAAGTTTCGCTTCCAATTCAGTCTTCGACGTCACACCGCAGGCTGAGTCCACATGTTCCCACACTAGCACTGCTGAAGCCCAGCTGTCGAATTTTCGAACCCCACTCGAGGACAGTAACTACTTTCTATTGCCGCTCCCGCTTGCCACTCCTACTGGTGATTGATTCCGCTCTGCTTATAACTATTTTAAACTATTTAAAAGACTCCCATCTGTTTGAATCGATTTGCTAGTATGGAGGAAATGAAGGCAGCTCTGTCTAAATTTGAGGCTACTCTGGCCCTGTAGCTTGGCGAGAAGGCCGATGTTAAAAATGATGTAAAGAAAGTTAGTGACAAGGTGGTGAGCCTGGAGGAGGCTCGGGAAAAGTTACCGAGGTTGCTCCCCAACCGAAGCCTTTGACTCCCGCCCGCACGGAGTATGAATTAAAAGAGATTGCTAGATTTCCGGATTGTCTAAAAGAACTGCAGGTCTTTGAGGGCGAAGCTGGTGGCTACGACTCTTGGATGGGTAGAGCGGAAACCATTCTTAAAGAATACGAGATAATGTCACTTACTCTAGTAAGTTTTCATCCTCTAAGCCTTACCGTCAGAAGTACTCTTGGCCCCAATTCCAACTACTCTTTTTATAATAACCATACTGGTATTGGTTACGTAGGCAGGAATTCTCAGTCCCCACAAAGATATTCAAGTCCCCGAGCGATAAAAATGGAGCCCCACCAGTCTGGCCACTCCTATCGTTCAAACCAGGGTAACAATAATTGATGGGTTAAACGGAAATCCCAAAGATTGTACCAATTAACTGCTGTCCCATCCTCTAATGAGGCTGCTTTAAACCAGCATGAGTGAAAAATCCGTCGGTGAGTCTGACTATGATCACAAACCATACGAGATATAGAGCAGCCCAATTCAAGCGCAGGGCAACCTTCTTCAAAATGCGCGTCTCTGCGACTGAACGACCGAACTCGAGTAATGAGCGCTCGAGCGTCAAAATGAGAATAAGAATGAGAGCGAAAAAAACCCGAAAGCTCACGAAGTGTCCGGGGCCTGCCGCTACCAGCTGTGGGGTTCCCCGCTTTGAAACTTTTGTGACCATTTTCGTTGTATGAAATGACCAGTCTATATGTTGTATGATTAGTGCTATGATGAAGCCTTACCAGACAATCAGGCTGGTCACCAACCTCACATGGAGGCTGGTTGTACTGGCGCAGTAAATTTTATGGCCGACGCCTCTCTAGCGTTCCATACATAGAGTATGGCGTGAAAGATGGGGCTAAGCTACAGTTTCTAATAGACACTGGGGCGAATAAGAACTTTATTAGCCGCCAGATAGCCAAGGGATGCTTGCCCTTGTCGAAACCCTTCCCCGTTCAATCCGCTAGAGGGGAGATAAGAATAACACATCAAATAACCGGACCATTCTTCAGCCCCATAGGCAATGACTCTCCGGTCACCTTCTTCGTTCATCCCGGTTTAACTGCCTTCCATGGCATTATTTGGGACAAAGTGTCGTCCCTTAAAGCAATTATTGATAGAAAAAAAGATTCTTGAAGAATAGCACCAGGAGTAAAAATTCCGCTACTTGTCATGCCTTCCTTGAATAATCGATAGTTAATCGATAATCGATAGCGAACACCCAGTAGAAGCGAGGGAATGCCTCATATCGTCTTTGACTTTCAAAGTGAACGGTCGTGTTTTTTTTCTGCGCTTCGAATTTTGTATTTTGTTTTCGTTTATTCCCATCGGTGGGTTTTATAAAAACAACATTAAATTTTCTTTCGGTTATTTAAACATAAATTTAAACTCCGTTCGCTTCGCGAGTGCACTTTGTATTGATACTAATAAATTGTTTCAGTTTTTCGTAATTCTTATCTGTGTTTTCTATCCTATTTATATCCACGCTGTTTCTCTTTTGTGCATGCACTTTAACTTATTTACGCTCCCGCTCTCTTGCTCTCTTTGCTTTTGAAAGTTCTAAGCGTGCAGTTTCTGCGCTCTTGCGGTACTTATAACTGCTCGCTTATAAATTTCAATTTCGCTTTCTTGGTACAGTGGTAAATAAATAAAATGAATAATAAAAATTTAGTCTGCTTCTGCAAAAAATGCAGCCTCGTAATCAGGGCTGACCAGTCTAATATGACTTGCTGGCTGTGTGAAAATATGGTGCACACCAAGTGCGCCGGTTTTACTGGCCGGACAAGTGATGACCTTTCAAAGGGGCCCAATTTGCAGTTTTGTTGTGACGCTTGTGTCGAGGTTGCGAACGAGATGAAATCGTTCATGCGCCAAACTAAAGGCGGCCTTATGGGACTGATTAGCTGTTTCGGAGTGGCTAGAGATAGTTTTCGCCGAGCTGATGATCTCCTATCTGCGCTGGACTCGCAGTTTAATAGCCGTAAGCTATTAGAAGAGTCCCCCCTAAGCGCAAAAAGGCCGCTGGTGGTAAGGAGCAAAAGGGGAACACCCCGCAACCGAAATCAAAAGAACAACAGAGCATTCCGGCGGATCAGCAGCTGATTTCAGCAAACCCTCAAATGTTGCTAAGATCAGCAGCTAAAAAGATTCGGTATCCGAACAATCCGTTACAGAATGCATGCAACCAGGGACTTCTAAGAATTCCGATTTGTCCGTAGTGGTTTCACAATTAGTGGATCCACCTATCTCTCAGAATGTAGTATCACCACCACAAGGGACTACTGAGTCCGGACAACCGGCTCAAGTTGGTTTTGCAGAAACAATGTCTGCTCCACCAAAATCCCTTTTAGTGGTTCCACTAAAGAAACAAATTTTCGTTTCTCGGCTTTCCCCTGATCAAACATCTTCTGATGTATTGTCTTATATACAAGACAAAACTAAAGCCGATTGTAATAGTGTAAAGGTGGAAAAGTTTAAGTTTTCTTATGCTAGAGACATTTCATCTTTCAAGATAACTGTCCCTAACGAGCTTTTTGAAGCCATATGCTCGGGCGACTTTTGGCCGGATTATATGGTTGTAAAAGAGTTCGAGGCTAAGATAAAGAAGAAGGGGCCCGTAGGAGTAAAACTTCCTAGTCGAGGCCAAACCAGTGTACCAATTTCAAAAAACTAACTTCTAACCTCCTTCTTTCCTATCAGAATGCAAGAGGTTTGCGTAGCAAACTCACTAAATTGTATTCTGATAGCCTTTCCTTTGCATCTCATATTATTGTGTTCACAGAAACCTGGTTAAAGCCGGAGATCTTTAGCTCCGAAGTTTTTCCAGGTAAGTACACAATATATAGGTATGACCGTCCCTCTAGACGGGGAGGTGGAGTCTTAATTGGAGTTGATTCAAACTTCCCGTCTGAGGAGTTATTTTTTGATGAATTCAATACCATTGAATTTATTTGTGTAAAGTTATCGCTTCCTGGTAACTTTATATACATAACTTGCTCTTATATTCCGCCGTTGTCTGAACTTCCTGATTATTTAAATCACCTATCCGTTATTAAGTCCGTTGCAAATAAGCTTTCCGATAGGGATCAGTTGATAGTTCTAGGTGATTTTAATATACCTGGAGTTACTTGGTCCACTGAGGATGGATCGAATGTCTTACTACCTATAGCGCAACATGATTTTATTGATGGCCTGCTTGACATATCTCTATCTCAAGTAAACCATGTTCGAAATTCATTAGGTCGCCTACTTGATTTGTGTTTTGTATCGAATCCTGAAGGTGTGTTTCTGTCCAGAGTAGCACCACTCACGCAACCTGAAGATCCATATCACCCAACAATCGAACTTTCATTTGATACGGGTAGAGTTATAGAAGAAAAATCAGAAAAATCCAAACGAATACATTGTTTTCGCAAGGCAGACTTTCTGAGGCTTAATAATTTTATTTCTGGCTTTAATTGGTCTGATCTTTACTTATGCAATAATATGTCCGATGCAGTTAATGTTTTTATACTGCAATAAACTCATTTTTAATTCCTGTGTTCCGTGGTACTATCCGTCAACTTCCAATAAATCACCTTGGTTTAGCAAAGAGTTGACACACTTAAGAAATGTAAAGTCCAGACTTTTTAGGAAATATAAAAATACCAGTTCTCAATCTGTTTTTACTAGATATCTAAGTGCTCGGTCAAGATTTACCGTGCTTAATGCTCAGTGTTATAATAGTTACTTAAACCGTTGTAAGGTCCAGTTCTCTCAGGACCCGAAACAGTTTTATAATTTTGTTAACACCAAGCGTAAATCTAATTCTTTTCCTTCCTCGCTGTCGTTCGAAAACATGACGGGAACCACAGATCAGGCAATAGCCGATATATTTGCCCAATTTTTTCAAACGACTTACTCTACTTTAGATTATTCATCTCAGCCTTATTCTTACACCATGCCCAAGTCAAACCTCATATTCTGTCCCACTTTAACAGAAAGCTCTCTTCTTTTGGATCTTCTTCGTATTAAGCCTGTTTATTCGCCAGGGCCCGATGGTATTCCTGGGTGCGTGCTTAGGTATTGCGCTAAGGCCCTGTGCAAACCTCTTCACAAGTTGTTTACCTTATCTCTAGAAACGTCCCAATTCCCAAATATTTGGAAGGAATCATTTGTTATTCCTCTTTTCAAAAAAGGTAACAAGTTAGAAGCCAGTAACTACAGAGGTATTTCTAAGTTGTCAGCTATTCCTAAGCTTTTTGAAAAAATTATTACTCCTCATTTGCAGCACTTTTGCAGATCAATTATTTCTCCGTGTCAACACGGATTTATTAAACGTAGATCCACAATTACAAACCTTCTAGAGCTCACTACATTTGTGATAAAAGGCTTCAATAGTAGTTTTCAAACAGATGTCATTTACACTGACTTTAGTAAAGCATTTGACTCTGTAAATCACTTACTTCTTTTCATAAACTTGACCTTTTAGGCTTTCCAGTTGATCTGCTTAAATGGATTTCAAGTTATCTAAATGGCAGGTCACAAAGGGTCCTTTATAAAAATTCAATTTCTGAAATTCTCCGTGTTACCTCCGGTGTCCCACAAGGGAGCCATCTGGGTCCGTTACTTTTTACATTATTTATTAACGATCTTCCCTCAATTATAAGTCATTCCCGCGTACTTATGTACGCAGATGATGTTAAGTTGTGCCTGCAGTATAAGGACATTTCCTGCCATTTAGACTTGCAATCCGATCTAGATAATTTTCAAAACTGGTGCCGAGATAATTTACTAAATTTAAACGGCTCCAAGTGCAAGCTGATGACTTTTTATCGGGCCAATCCGATATACGCGACTTACACGTTAAGTGGCAGCTCTTTGGATAGAATAACTCTTGTAAACGATCTTGGCGTTCTCTTGGACCCTAAACTAAAATTTTCTAATCACATTTCGTCCATGGTTAATAAAGCCAGAAGAGTGCTTGGATTTATTAAAAGGTGGTCAAAAGAATTCGATGATCCTTATTTGACTAAAACTTTATTTATTTCGCTAGTCCGTCCGATTCTGGAGTATGGGTCTCCCGTCTGGAGTCCACAATACGGAATACATATTGGTCGTATTGAATCTGTACAAAAAAACTTCCTTCTTTTTGCTTTACGGCGCCTAAACTGGGATGCAAATCTTATCTTACCTTCTTATTCTAGTAGACTTCTTTTGATTAATTTACCATCCCTAGCCAACCGTAGAACGATGCTTGGTACTATCTTTATTTATAACCTTATACATGGTGATATGGACTGCCCCGACTTGTTAAGTCGGCTAAACTTTTCTGTGCCAAGTAGATTAACTAGAAATTATATTCCCCTAATTTTAAATCATTGTAGATCTAACTATGCCTTGCATGAGCCTTTCAGAGTATTATGTTCTGACTATAATAGACTTTTTCCTGTAATATCAAATCTTGACTCTCTGCCGCTCCTAAAACGATTAATACTTGCTTCATTGGCACAAGATTGATCTAACTATTACTTTTTTCCCCGGACCTTTACCTTTATTTTCCTATCTCGCGTCTATCCTATCGCGAATCGTGCCGTACGATACACGGCTGCGCCCCTCGGTCGGTTGGGCGGGTAAGTGGGCCGTGGGACTCCGCGCGAAAATACAAAAAAAAAAAAAAAAAAAATCCCCTATTTCTGAATTCTCCACTATTTTTGACACCTATCCAATCCCTGAAATAACATCTACCTTGTCCAGTCTGGGGGAAGCCAAACTATTTACCACTTTTGACTTAACGTTGGGTTCCTACCCAAAACTGCATTCTCTACCCTGAACGGGAAATACGAGTTTCTGCGCCTGCCATTCGGGTTGAAGAATGTCCCGGCTGTTTTCCAAAGAATGATCGACGACGTATTGCGAAAGCACATTGGAAAATTATTGTCTTTAGTAAAGACTAAGAGTCTCACTGGTGTAACCTTCGCGCCGTATTTGAAAAATTGAGACAGGCCAAGTTGCAAGTGAATTTGGAAAAGACGCAGTTTCTGCGCACCTGGGTCGAATTTCTGGGTTATGTGTAGTAACGGCGGTAACAAAGGTAAAAACCATAAAAGAAATGCTTCCACCCACAAATTTGAAGGAACATAAGTTTCCTAGGAATGACCTCTTATTATAGAAAATTTATCTGCGATTACGCTAAAACGCTAAACCTCTGACGACCCTCAGGTCACGGAATCTCGATCCAAGAATATTTCAATTTCGCTTGGCGAAGAAGGCGTGAAAGCCTTCGACGACCAAAAATAAAACCCATAAAAAATCCCAACTTTCTAACTTTAAAAACACCAAAGTTATGGCATTTCCGATCGTTCAGTTATATGGCAGCATTATGATATAGTGGTCCGATCCGGCTCGTTCCGACTTATATACTACCTGCAATAGAAAGACAACTTTTGGGAAAGTTTCAAGCAGATAGCTTTAAAACTGAGGGACTAGTTTGCGAAGAAACGGACGGACGGACAGACGGACATGGCTAGATCGACTCTCCTGGTGATGCTGATCAAGAATATATATACTTTATAGGGTCGGAAATGTCTCCTTCACTGCGTTGCAAGCTTTTGACTGAAATTATAATACCCTCTGCAAGGGTATAAAAAGAACTGCATTCAGATTACATTCAAAGAGTATAAAAGAAGTACAAAAAAATAATAATAATATAATAAAATAGTAACAATTAACAGAAATATAAAATACTACACTAAGATTAAAATACTAAATAAACAAAATAGCCAAGTATGGCGATCATCCAAGTCGCAACTCCTCTTCACATCTTTAAATATGATATACCGGTTGTCCCACTTCAGCAAGGTGTGGTATAGCGTATAATTGACAAGACCACCGAAGACCACCGAATCAGTGGTCACCGACACAAGAGCCCCAGCGCAGATATGCCACTACCTGGAAACTGCTACAAGCATTACAAGAACCTGCCTATTATACGTGCTGGCACTACCCAAAGTCGTGGACACCAAATACAAGTTGATGCTTCTTTACCCCTCGATTACGGAGGGCAAACAAGTGGTGCTGGAATACAACAAGCTGGCGATGGACCCCCAGGAAACCTATGCAGTATTGGGAACTGTCTCGGAAATACGACTGTGTGCCAGGAAGAAAACTTAAGGAAACTAGATCAGACCAGCTGTATCCCCAGGCTCCTAAAATGAGGAAACGCTTTCTGCGGCCCTGAAGATTTTTCTGCTTAGTCTGAAATATTGATTTGGTCTTTGGAGCATTCTCAGCAAGTTTGGCATCATGAATACGTAGATCACTTGCTACATCTGCATTGGCTTGTTCAGCTATGCTATAATTTCTCGAACTTAGTTTTCAGGTCTTGAGTATTAATGCATAATTATTGTAGAAACGATTTAAATAGGCGTTAGATTCCTTTCTGAGGGTCAACAGCGACGAAGGCGAGGGAGAGGGGACATCTGAATCTCGCACTTTCCGTTTCAGATCAGCTGGATTCACATGGATCTTTGTAAAATAACTTTAAATAAAATGAGTTAAGCGCTGCTTTACAATGCTTGGCGAAATAGAGGTTAACTGCTTATTAGTTAAATATAATCTGGCAGCGTTGATCTCTAGTCTTTTTCACTGAACTGAATTGGAGCTTTTAAAAGTAACAAGTACTTTACGTGGCGTCAGATTTTACGATATAAAATAATTCTATACAAATTTGAGAGTACGGATTTTGTTGACGTGTTCCCTATTCGCTCTTTTAATTGTTTAAATAACTTCAGAATCTTTAAATCAAACAGATGATCTGACACCTTAAATGTTTACTCTATAAATAATTCTTGCCCTTAATTTTTTTCCTTGACTTCTTCTGACGAAGAACTTTCGCTTCCAATTCAGTCTTCGACGTCACACCGCAGGCTGAGTCCACATGTTCCCACACTAGCACTGCTGAAGCACAGCTGTCGAATTTTCGAACCCCACTCGAGGACAGTAACTACTTTCTATTGCCGCACCCGCTTGCCACTCCTACTGGTGATTGATTCCGCTCTGCTTATAACTATTTTAAACTATTTAAAAGACTCCCATCTGTTTGAATCGATTTGCTAGTATGGATGAAATGAAGTCAGCTCTGACTAAATTTGAGGCTACTCTGGCCCTGTAGCTTGGCGAGAAGGCCGATGTTAAAATGATGTAAAGAAAGTTAGTGACAAGGTGGTGAGCCTGGAGGAGGCTCGGGAAAAAGTTACCGAGGTTGCTCCCCAACCGAATCCTTTACTCCCGACCGCACGGAGTATGAATTAAAAGAGATTGCTAGATTTCCGGATTGTCTAACAGAACTGCAGCTCTTTGAGGGCGAAGCTGGTGGCTACGACTCTTGGATGGGTTGAGCGAAAACCATTCTTAAAGAATACGAGATAATATCACTTACTTTAGTAAGTTTTCATCCTCTGAGCCTTACCATCAGAAGTACTCTTGGCCCCAATTCCAACTACTCTTTTTATAATAACCATACTGGTATTGGTTACGTAGGCAGGAATTCTCAGTCCCCACAAAGATATTCAAGTCCCCGAGCGATAAAAATGGAGCCCCACCAGTCTGGCCACTCCTATCGTTCAAACCAGGGTAACAATAATTGATGGGTTAAACGGAAATCCCAAAGATTGTACCAATTAACTGCTGTCCCATCCTCTAATGAGGCTGCTTTAAACCAGCATGAGTGAAAAATCCGTCGGTGAGTCTGACTATGATCACAAACCATACGAGATATAGAGCAGCCCAATTCAAGCGCAGGGCAACCTTCTTCAAAATGCGCGTCTCTGCGACTGAACGACCGAACTCGAGTAATGAGCGCTCGAGCGTCAAAATGAGAATAAGAATGAGAGCGAAAAAACCCGAAAGCTCACGAAGTGTCCGGGGCCTGCCGCTACCAGCTGTGGGGTTCCCCGCTTTGAAACTTTTGTGACCATTTTCGTTGTATGAAATGACCAGTCTATATGTTGTATGATTAGTGCTATGATGAAGCCTTACCAGACAATCAGGCTGGTCACCAACCTCACATGGAGGCTGGTTGTACTGGCGCAGTAAATTTTATGGCCGACGCCTCTCTAGCGTTCCATACATAGAGTATGGCGTGAAAGATGGGGCTAAGCTACAGTTTCTAATAGACACTGGGGCGAATAAGAACTTTATTAGCCGCCAGATAGCCAAGGGATGCTTGCCCTTGTCGAAACCCTTCCCGTTCAATCCGCTAGAGGGGAGATAAGAATAACACATCAAATAACCGGACCATTCTTCAGCCCCATAGGCAATGACTCTCCGGTCACCTTCTTCGTTCTTCCCGGTTTAACTGCCTTCCATGGCATTATTGGGGACAAAGTGCCTTAAAGCAATTATTGATAGAAACAAGAAAGGAAAGCTAACTTCGGCGGAGCCGAAGTTGAAATACCCTTGCAGAATATTCTGCAAATTATATTCTCCAAAATTATTCATATGATGCATTCTTAATACTCATAAAAAATCCCAACTTCCTAACTTTAAAAACACCAAAGTTATGGCATTTCCAATCGTTCAGTTATGTATATGGCAGCTATAGAATATAGTCGGCCGATCCTTATGAAATTTGGTAGGTCGGATTAATTGGCCAAATATAAAACCCATAGAAAATCCCAACTTCCCAACTTTACAAACACCAAAGTTATGGCATTTCCGATCAATCAGTTATATAGCAGCTACAGGATATAGTCGGCCGATCCTTATGAAATTTGGTATGTCGGATTGATTGGCCAAATATAATACCCATAGAGAGTCCCAACTTCCTTACTTAACAAACAGCAGAGTTATGGCATTTCCGATCAATCAGTTATATGGCAGCTATAGGATATAGTCGGCCGATCCCGGCCGTTCCGACTTATATACTGCGTGCAAAGGAAAGAAGGGTGTGTGCAAAGTTTCAATTCGATATCTTTAAAACTGAGAGACTAGTTCGCGTAGAAACAGACAGACGGACAGACAGACAGACAGACGGACATGGCTATATCAACTCAGGAGGTGATCCTGATCAAGAATATATATACTTTATAGGGTCGGAGATGTCTCCTTCACTGCGTTGCACACTTTTGACCAAAATTATAATACCCTCTGCAGGGGTATAAAAAAGATACTTTAAGAATAGCACCAGGAGTAACAAGAAAGGAAAGCTAACTTCGGGCGGAGCCGAAGTTGATATACCCTTGCAGAATATTCTATAAATTATATTCTCCAAAATTATTCATTGCATTCTTAATACTCATAAAAAGTCCCAACTTCCTAACATAACAAACACTAAAGTTATGTCATTTCCAATCGTTCAGTTATATGGCAGCTATAAGATATAGTCGGCCGATCCTTATGAAATTTGGTAGGTCGGATTGATTGGCCAAAAAAAAAACCCATAGAAAATCCCAACTTCCTAACTTTTCAAACACCAAAGCTATGGCATTTCCGATCAATCAGTTATATGGCGGCTATAGAATATAGTCGTCCGATCCTTATGAAATTTGGTAGGTCGGATTGATAAGCCAAAAATAAAATCCATAGAAAATCCCAAGTTCCCTAACATTAAAAACACCAAAGTTATGGCTTTTCCGATCGTTCAGTTATATGGCAGCTATATGATATAGTGGCCCGATCCGGCTCGTTCCGACTTATATACTACCTGCAATAGAAAGACAACTTTTGGGAAAGTTTCAAGCAGATAGCTTTAAAACTGAGGGACTAGTTTGCGTAGAAACGGACGGACAGACGGACGGACAGACGGACATGGCTAGATCGACTCTCCTGGTGATGCTGATCAAGAATATATATACTTTATAGGGTCGAAAATGCCTCCTTCACTGCGTTGCAAACTTTTGACTGAAATTATAATACCCTCTGCAAGGGTATAAAAATTCCGCTACTTGCCATGCCTGCCTTGAATAATCGATAGTTAATAGTTAATAATCGATAGCGAACACCCAGTAGAAGCGAGGGAATGCCTCAAATCCCTTATTTCTGAATTCTCCACTATTTTTGAGCCACTCTCGCCAGGCGAGGCCGTGTTCGAGCTTCAAAAAGCTACCCTTACGCCGCGAACAGGTGAAGTGGAAAATCAGGTCGACGAGCTCCTGCGCGAGGGAAGCACCTCCAAGAGCACCTACAATTCCCCGGTATAGGTAATGGGTAAGCCCAAGCCCAATGGGGAAAAGCAATACCAAATGATGATAGATTTCAAGCGTCTCAACGCAGTCACCATCTCCGACACCTATCCAATCCCTGATATAACATCTACCTTGTCCAGTCTGGGGGAAGCCAAACTATTTACCACTCTTGACTTAACGTTGGGTTCCTACCCAAAACTGCATTCTCTACCCTGAACGGGAAATACGAGTTTCTGCGCCTGCCATTCGGGTTGAAGAATGTCCCGGCTGTTTTCCAAAAAATGATCGACGACGTATTGCGAAAGCACATTGGAAAATTATTGTCTTTAGTAAAGACTACGAGTCTCACTGGTGTAACCTTCGCGCCGTATTTGAAAAATTGAGACAGGCCAAGTTGCAAGTGAATTTGGAAAAGACGCAGTTTCTGCGCACCTGGGTCGAATTTCTGGGTTATGTGTAGTAACGGCGGTAATAAAGGTAAAAACCATAAAAGAAATGCCTCCACCCACAAATTTGAAGGAACATAAGTTTCCTATGAATGACCTCTTATTATAGGAAATTTATCTGTGATTACGCTAAAACGCTAAACCTCTGACGAGCCTCAGGTCACGGAATCTCGATCCAAGAATATTTCAATTTCGCTTGGCGAAGAAGGCGTGAAAGCCTTCGACGACTTGAAAACCATCCTTGCCTCTTCAGAAGTTTTGGCATTCCCAGACTTAAAAAAACCTTTCCATTTGACAACCGATGCCTCCAATTATGCAATAGGAGCCGTTCTCTCTCAAAGCGACGACGGGAAAGACCACGGTCTCTGAACAAAACGGAAGAAAACTACGCAGTGAAAGAGAAAGAAATGCTAGCGATACTATGGGCCCTCGATAATTTACGATCCTATTTCTATGGCGCCGCGTCAATTAAAGTTAATACCGATCACCAACCCCTTTTCATTGGGCAATCGCAACTACAATGCTAAGTTGAAACGCTGGAAAGAATACAACTGCGAGCTTATTTACAAGCCGGGCAAATCCAATGTGGTTGCTGATGCTCTTTTTCGCATCGTCTCGAATGTAAACTACCTCAATGCCGACACATCCTCAACTTCAACAACGGACTCCGTTGCTACCGTTCAAAGTGCGCTTCAAGACGCATCTGACTTAATTCCTCACGTGGAAGCCCCTATTAACGTGTTTAATCAATTTGTATTTGACCCAGATAGGCTAGAATATTTTTGCGAAACCCCACACACGGAAGACATAAGGGGGTTACTCCTGCATAAACAGAAAATGTCAACCGATAGGCTCAATAAAACAGAAATAAGCCGTCAAAATATAATCAGGGGGACTAGACAGTGTCTATCTTAAACAGATCAAGAGCAAAGACAAACATCGATTCAAACCAGAGGAGGTAGAAGATAATGGTAGACTCACGGTCAAAACTAAATCAGGAAAAATCTTCCACAAGTCTCACATAAAAAGTTAAAGACGACCTCTCTGAAAACGTTTCACAAATCCTTTAATAGAACAAACGTAGAAACAAGGGTTTAAAAAAAAAACAATAAGTAAAAATAATTAAACATTGATAGAAACTATTTTTCCAATAAAAAAATATAAAAACAGAAAAATACAAAAAACAAAAATATTAAATAAACAAATTAATATTTTTTTTTTTTTTTTTTTTTTTAACATTTGCATTTTATTTATTGGATCTTCTCTGAATTGAGACTAACAATAAGTATATAGAATCTTAAATTAAAAAGCTATCTGACAGTCAAGGTGACTGGCGCGAAAATTTAGGGGCTCTAATAACTATTGCTGAGCTGGAAGGTCATTGCGTTGCAATCGGGTCCGGATGGAAGCCCTGGCTAGGCCTCTGGCGAGCTGGTTTGGATGAGAAGTTAGCTTGGTGTGGTAGGACGCTTTTTGTTTTGATATTTCATCTTTTACGGGTAGAATGCCAAGATCTCTGTGGATGTTGTCGTTCCGAACATACCAAGGTGCCCCAGTGATAGTTCTCAGGATTTTTGATTGTGCTCGCTGAATAATGTCGATGTTGCTGCTGCTCGCGTTTCCCCACAATTGGGAGCCGTAGGTCCAGACTGGCTTAAGCGTTGAATTGTAGAGCAGGACCTTGAAGTCCAGGCAGAGGGGGAGCGCGCGTTTAAAAGCCAATGGAGACTGTTTGATTTTAGTTTTAGGTGAATTTTCTTAGCTTCGATATGTCTCCGCCATGTAAGTCTCCTGTCTAGGTGGATGCCAAGGTACGTTACATCGTCAGCTTGCGGAAGTGGCGTGTTATTCAGGGTTAGCGGGGGACACGTTTGTCTGTTAAGAGTAAACGTTATGTGTTTACACTTTTGCGCATTTATTTTTATACGCCAGTCTGATAACCACCTCTCCACTACAACGAGATGATCAGCTAGTAGTGCTGTTGCCTGAATTGGGCATTTGGACCGACTTATGATCGCGGTATCGTCTGCAAATGTAGAAGTAGTTAGCCGCTCGTTCGTGGGGATATCTGCGGTGTAGAGGAGAAATAGAGTTGGACCAAGGGCGCTACCTTGGGGAACTCCAGCCTCTATAGCGTAGTCATCGGATGTTGTGGTGTTGCATCTCACGGCGAAGGCTCTGTTGTAAAGGTACGATTCCAGTATCCTGTGAGTGTTTCCTGGCAGGATCGTTCTGATTTTATGGATAAGGCCATCAAGCCAGACTCGGTCGAAAGCCTGTGCAACGTCAAGGAATACCGCACTGCAGTATTCCCGAAGCTCGAATGCAGTCCTTATTTCTGTTGTTAATCTGTTGACTTGCTCTATTGTTCCATGGCTTTCTCGAAAGCCAAATTGATGTGCTGGAATAACGTTGTGCTCTTTCAGATATGGAATGATGCGCGTCAGAAGGCATTTTTCGAGCAGTTTTGACAGACACGAGAGTAAACTTATCGGTCTATACGAAGCTGGTATTGTGTGATCTTTCCCTGGCTTTGGGATCATTATGATTACCGATTTTTTCCATTTTTTTGGGAAATAGCCAAGTCGTGTAATCCCGTTGAAGAGTTTACAAATAACCTCAACTGCACAGTTTGGAAGTTCGATTAACATTTTGGGAGTTATTTGATCACCGCCTGGGGCCTTTTTTGGTTTCAATTGCTCGCTGATTACTTTTGCAATTTCATTTGGTTGAAACAGAATTGGCTCCGTCTCAGATTCAATTCGAATTGACGGCGACGGTAGTGCGAATGAATTAGTTGCAGGGTTTGGCTGAAAAACATTTCGAAGGTGTAAAGCAAATGTACAAGCTCTGTCTTTGTCGCTTCTGGCCCAGCTGCCTGAAGAGTCTCTTATGGGGATTACTGTTTCGGCCGGCGCACTTAGTTTTGGGTGGGCCCTCCACAAGGGATGCTTAGTGCTGGTGGGTGAAAGTTTCTCAATGTACTGGCGTTGTGCTTTTTCTTCTTCTTGCCTTAGAGCCCTGGTAAGTCTGCGACCAGCTTCTTTAAGACTTTTTTTTGAGGATGGCGATCTGCTGGTTTGCCAAGTACGTCTCAAACGTCTTTTCTCCAAAACAAGCTGTTCGATTTCATGGTTAGTTTTGTGTTGGTGTGTGTGCCCATCCCTCCCTTGCGGTGTTGAGACTTTGGCTGCTGCGACGAGTACAGACTCCAGGGCATCGGCGTAGCAGTCGATGTCCTCCTTGATGTTGAGCTGTGGAGTTAGTTCAATGTGGGAACTTACGTACTTTTTGAACTTCAGCCAGTTGGTTCGATGCGACGTCAGCCTGCGAGGGTGCTCGATTAATTCCGGGCTTTGAAGAAGAGTTATTAGCACTGGTGAGTGGTCCGATGATAGATCCAAAAGCGATTTTGCAGATATTAGATTGCGAGAGATGTTTTTTGTCACAGCAAAATCAATTAAATCAGGTAGTTTTCTAGGATCTGTAGGCCAGTATGTAGGGCTGCCTGGTGAAACGTAGTCCAGTTTGTTGCATGTTTTAATGAGTGCATTATATAGTTGCCTTCCTTTGGGGGTCACAAGGCGGGATCCCCAGTGCGTGTGCTTGGCGTTGTAATCTCCTGCTGCTATGAATCGCTCTCCAAGAGAATTGTAGAAGTCCATGAATTGGTCTTCGGAGACTGTAAAGCGGGGTGGGCAGTAGACAGCGGCAATGGCAAGGTTGCAGTTGCCCAACTGTAATTTTATCGATGTAGCTTGCAGATAATTTTTAGCAAACCGTTGGTGAAAGTGGTGTTTGACGCGGTCTCTTATTAAGATTCCAGTGCCGCCATGCGCTTTACCATCTGGATGATCTGTGCCATAGAACGTGTATCCCCGTATTTGAAAGTTATATTTGCTGGTGAGATGCGTTTCTGCCAGCAACATAACGTCGATGTGGTTTTCGTTCAGAAATTGAGTTATTTCAGGTTTATGCCGTGAAACACCGTTGGCGTTCCACAGAGTTATTCGAAGGCTAGGCATGGTTTATTTGGACTGCTGAGCTGCAAGCATTTGTAGTAAGATATTTTGGTTTTGCATAAGGGTTTGCATAGTGGTTTTCATGAAGGACATAAATTCCATCATATTTTGTTGCAAAGTAATCATCATAGATTCCATGTTACTTTGTGGCTGTCCCATGGCCTGCTGGATGTTATCAACTTTCGGCTCTATGTGAGCTGTGCCTGATCTTAGAGCACTGGCGTAAGAAATTCCGTTGGTGGTAATTGAAGGGCCAAATGATGATCTGGCTGCTTTTGCGAAGAAAACTTCCGATGTCGTTTGTGATCTCATGTAAGTGTTTTGTGTGTTCAGGGAGCGTGCCGTTGTTGCTCGTTGCATCCGACTTTTCATCGCCTTGTAGACTGGACAGCCTCTGTAGTTAGCTGTGTGGTTTCCTTGGCAGTTTACACACTTTTTAGTGAGAGAGTCTTCCTTGTTGGCAGGGCAGGATTCGGAGCCGTGGCAGTTTCCACAAGCTACACATACTGACCTGAGGGTGCAGTAAGCCCTGGTATGACCGTATTCCTGGCAGTTTGTGCATTGCACTGGTCCGGTCCGTTTGTGCGGCTCTTCCACTGTGATCCTACGGTGCAGAAGGTACTGCAACTTGTAGATCGGGTGCACTGCGTTTTTTTTCAAAGTTCTGCTGTCTGGCTCCAGCTCGACCTTGAAGAGTGGTTGCGGCTTCTTGTTTTTGTTCATAATGTTTTTTGCGCAAAAACCGTTTTCTTTTAAGGCCTCTGTAATTTCGCAGGGGGTCACATCGGGTTCTATTCCCTTAAGCACAACTTGCAAACCTTTGCAACTTTTCAGCTGGTACGTGTAGTAATTCTTTTTGGCATCGTTTAAGTACTTCGACACTGCTCGGAAATCGTCTTCGGTTTTGGTTTGGAGTTTAGTTTCGCTTATATTCCCTTTCATAAGCGGAATAACATGAAAGTTATCTTTTCCGACAAGCTCAACTATTTTGTTGACTAGGGCATTCGAGATCTTCTCCCGAATAAAAATAGGTGGGGGCTTTAGTTTCCTTGGGGCTAATTGTTCAGACTCTGTTTCAGGCTCCGCCAGAATGGAAAATCTGTTTTCATCTAATGGCCCGGGATTTAAAGGGCCTTTGTTGGAACGATTTATTTTGGGCTTATTGCCGTCCGAGTTTTTTGGGGGTGTTAGCTTGCGCTTGGAGATATTAATGTAGCGATCCATGCCTGTCTGAATGGCCGAACCCGCTTGCAGAATTGTCACTTCTTCTACCGTAGCTTTGTTTTTGCTGTTTGCACCGATTTTTGCACTTGGTTGTGTTGTTGCGCTAGGCTGCAGAAGCTCTGTTGGAGTCTTGCATTGCTCACTCCATGGCGTTTGAGCGGTAAAGAGCAGGGCGGGAGAGCAAGAGTTAGCTCTCTGGTTTTCGGCGGTCAGTAAACTTGCACCTTCAAGCACTTTCGGTTCTAGAGTATTACTCGTCACCGTAAAATAGGCGTTGTTACGGGCCAAAGAGAGACGACGTTTGTCTTGTTCTCTCTGAATTTTTTCACGGGCTTCGTCTTGTTGTTTTTGTCGTTGAGTGCGCTGATCCACGTTCTTACTCATTTGTTTATAGTTAGTGCGTAAAGATTAATTATTTAATTAATTAAAACTTTAGTTTACGATATGCGATTTGCATCGCGAAACGCAAAACCTCGCGCTTATTTTTTTTTTCGAACGTTTTCGACTGGTTGGCTAATTGTTTTTCCGGAGCGTTAATAAAACACGTCTGCACGCAGCCGAATTGACAAATTAATATAAAACAAGAAAGAAAGCTAACTTCGGACGGAGCCGAAGTTGATATACCCTTGCAGAATATTCTGTAAATTATATTCTTCAAAATTATTCATATGGTGTATTCTTAATACTCATAAAAAGTCCCAACTTCCTAACTTTAAAAACACCAAAGTTATGGCATTTCCAATCGTTCAGTTATATGGCAGCTATATGATATAGTGGCCCGATCCGGCTCGTTCCGACTTATATACCACCTGCAATAGAAAGACAACTTTTAAGAAAGTTTCAAGCAGATAGCTTTAAAACTGAGGGACTAGTTTGCGAAGAAACGGACGGACGGACAGACGGACATGGCTAGATCGACTCTCCTGGTGATGCTGATCAAGAATATATATACTTTATAGGGTCGGAAATGTCTCCTTCACTGCGTTGCAAGCTTTTGACTGAAGTTATAATACCCTCTGCAAGGGTATAAAAAGAACTGCATTCAGATTACATTCAAAGAGTATAAAAGAAGTACAAAAAAATAATAATAATATAATAAAATAGTAACAATTAACAGAAATATAAAATACTACACTAAGATTAAAATACTAAATAAACAAAATAGCCAAGTATGGCGATCATCCAAGTCGCAACTCCTCTTCACATCTTTAAATATGATATACCGGTTGTCCCACTTCAGCAAGGTGTGGTATAGCGTATAATTGACAAGACCACCGAAGACCACCGAATCAGTGGTCACCGACACAAGAGCCCCAGCGCAGATATGCCACTACCTGGAAACTGCTACAAGCATTACAAGAACCTGCCTATTATACGTGCTGGCACTACCCAAAGTCGTGGCCACCAAATACAAGTTGATGCTTCTTTACCCCACGACTACGGAGGGCAAACAAGTGGTGCTGGAATACAACAAGCTGGCGATGGAACCCCAGGAAACCTATGCAGTATTGGGAAAATGTCTCTCCATCGGAAATACGACAGTGTGCCAGGAAGAAAACTTAAGGAAACTGGATCAGACCAGCTGTATCCCCAGGCTCCTAAAATGAGGACACGCTTTCTGCGGCCCTGAAGATTTTTGTGCTTGGTCTGAAATATTGATTTGGTCTTTGGAGCATTCTCAGCAAGTTTGGCATCATGAATACGTAGATCACTTGCTACATCTGCATTGGCTTGTTCAGCTATGCTATAATTTCTCGAACTTAATTTTCAGGTCTTGAGTATTAATGCATAATTATTGTAGAAACGATTTAAATAGGCGTTAGATTCCTTTCTGAGGGTCAACAGCGTCGAAGGCGAGGGAGAGGGGACATCTGAATCTCGCACTTTCCGTTTCAGATCAGCTGGATTCACATGGATTTTTGTAAAATAACTTTAAATGAAATGAAATAAGCGCTGTTTTACAATGCTTGGCGAAATAGAGGTTAACTGCTTATTAGTTAAATATAATCTGGCAGCGTTGATCTCTAGTCTTTTTCACTGAACTGAATTGGAGCTTTTAAAAAGTAACAAGTACTTTACGTGGCGTCAGATTTTACAATATACAATAAGTCTATACGAATTTGAAGTACGGATTTTGTTGACGTGTTCCCTATTCGCTCTTTTAATTGTTTAAATGACTTCAGAATCTTTAAATCAAACAGATGATCTGACACCTTAAATGTTTACTCTATAAATAATTCTTGCCCTTAATTTGTTTTCCTTGACTTCTTCTGACGAAGAGCTTTCGCTTCCAATTCAGTCTTCGACGTCACACCGGTCGGATTAATTGGCCAAATATAAAACCCATAGAAAATCCCAACTTTACAAACACCAAAGTTATGGCATTTCCGATCAATCAGTTATATAGCAGCTACAGGATATAGTCGGCCGATCCTTATGAAATTTGGTATGTCGGATTGATTGGCCAAATATAATACCCATAGATAGTCCCAACTTCCTAACTTAACAAACAGCAGAGTTATGGCATTTCCGATCAATCAGTTATATGGCAGCTATAGGATATAGTCGGCCGATCCCGGCCGTTCCGACTTATATACTGCGTGCAAAGGAAAGAAGGGTGTATGCAAAGTTTCAATTCGATATCTTTAAAACTGAGAGACTAGTTCGCGTAGAAACAGACAGACGGACAGACAGACGGACAGACAGACAGACAGACGGACATGGCTATATCAACTCAGGAGGTGATCCTGATCAAGAATATATATACTTTATAGGGTCGGAGATGTCTCCTTCACTGCGTTGCACACTTTTGACCAAAATTATAATACCCTCTGCAGGGGTATAAAAAAGATACTTTAAGAATAGCACCAGGAGTAACAAGAAAGGAAAGCTAACTTCGGGCGGAGCCGAAGTTGATATACCCTTGCAGAATATTCTATAAATTATATTCTCCAAAATTATTCATTGCATTCTTAATACTCATAAAAAGTCCCAACTTCCTAACTTTAAAAACACCAAAGTTATGTCATTTCCAATCGTTCAGTTATATGGCAGCTATAAGATATAGTCGGCCGATCCTTATGAAATTTAGTAGGTCGGATTGATTGGCCAAAAATAAAACCCATAGAAAATCCCAACTTCCTAACTTTTCAAACACCAAAGCTATGGCATTTCCGATCAATCAGTTATATGGCGGCTATAGAATATAGTCGTCCGATCCTTATGAAATTTGGTAGGTCGGATTGATAAGCCAAAAATAAAATCCATAGAAAATCCCAACTTCCCTTACATTAAAAACACCAAAGTAATGGCTTTTCCGATCGTTCAGTTATATGGCAGCTATATGATATAGTGGCCCGATCCGGCTCGTTCCGACTTATATACTACCTGCAATAGAAAGACAACTTTTGGGAAAGTTTCAAGCAGATCGCTTTAAAACTGAGGGACTAGTTTGCGTAGAAACGGACGGACAGACGGACATGGCTAGATCGACTCTCCTGGTGATGCTGATCAAGAATATATATACTTTATAGGGTCGGAAATGCCTCCTTCACTGCGTTGCAAAGTTTTGACTGAAATTATAATACCCTCTGCAAGGGTATAAAAATTCCGCTACTTGCCATGCCTGCCTTGAATAATAGATAGTTAATAGTTAATAATCGATAGCGAACACCCAGTAGAAGCGAGGGAATGCCTCGAATCCCTTATTTCTGAATTCTCCACTATTTTTGAGCCACTCTCGCCAGGCGAGGCCGTGTTCGAGCTTCAAAAAGCTACCCTTACGCCGCGAACATGAGAGGAGAAGTGGAAAATCAGGTCGACGAGCTCCTGCGCGAGGGAAGCACCTCCAAGAGCACCTACAATTCCCCGGTATGGGTAGTCCCGAAAAAGCCCAAGCCCAATGGGGAAAAGCAATACCAAATGATGATAGATTTCAAGCGTCTCAACGCAGTCACCATCTCCGACACCTATCCAATCCCTGATATAACATCTACCTTGTCCAGTCTGGGGGAAGCCAAACTATTTACCACTCTTGACTTAACGTTGGGTTCTTACCCAAAACTGCATTCTCTACCCATTCGGGTTGAAGAATGTCCCGGCTGTTTTCCAAAAAATGATCGACGACGTATTGCGAAAGCACATTGGAAAATTATTGTCTTTAGTAAAGACTACGAGTCTCACTGGTGTAACCTTCGCGCCGTATTTGAAAAATTGAGACAGGCCAAGTTGCAAGTGAATTTGGAAAAGACGCAGTTTCTGCGCACCTGGGTCGAATTTCTGGGTTATGTGTAGTAACGGCGGTAACAAAGGTAAAAACCATAAAAGAAATGCCTCCACCCACAAATTTGAAGGAACATAAGTTTCCTAGGAATGACCTCTTATTATAGGAAATTCATCTGCGATTACGCTAAAACGCTAAACCTCTGACGAGCCTCAGGTCACGGAATCTCGATCCAAGAATATTTCAATTTCGCTTGGCGAAGAAGGCGTGAAAGCCTTCGACGACTTGAAAACCATCCTTGCCTCTTCAGAAGTTTTGGCATTCCCAGACTTTAAAAAACCTTTCCATTTGACAACCGATGCCTCCGTTCTCTCTCAAAGCGACGACGGGAAAGACCAAGGTCTCTGAACAAAACGGAAGAAAACTACGCAGTGAAAGAGAAAGAAATGCTAGCGATACTATGGGCCCTCGATAATTTACGATCCTATTTCTATGGCGCCGCGTCAATTAAAGTTAATACCAATCACCAACCCCTAACCTTTTCATTAGGCAATCGGAACTACAATGCTAAGTTGAAACGCTGGAAAGAATACAACTGCGAGCTTATTTACAAGCCGGGCAAATCCAATGTGGTTGCTGATGCTCTTTCTCGCAACTGCTCTTCAAATCTTTAAATAAGATATACCGGTTGTCCCACTTCAGCAAGGTGTGGTATAGCGCGTTAATTGAGTGTTCAAGATCGCCCACATACAAAATATTATTGACAAGACCACCGAAGAAACATCAGTGGTCACCGACACCAGAGCCGCATCGCTGATATGCCACTACCTGGAAACTGCTGCAAACATAACAAGAACCTGCCTATTATACGTGCTGGCACTACCCAAAGTCGTGGACACCAAATACAAGTTGATGCTTCTTTACCCCACGATTACGGAGGGCAAACAAGTGGTGCTGGAATACAACAAGCTGGCGATGGACCCCCAGGAAACCTATGCAGTATTGGGAAACTGTCTCTCCATCGGAAATACGACTGTGTGCCAGGAAGAAAAATTAAGGAAACTGGATCAGACCAGCTGTATCCCCAGGCTCCTAAAATGAGAACACGCATTCTGCGGCCCTGAAGATTTTGGTGCTTGGTCTGAAATATTGATTTGGTCTTTGGAGCATTCTCAGCAAGTTTGGCATCATGAATAGGTAGATCACTTGCTACATCTGCATTGGCTTGTTCAGCTATGCTATAATTTCTCGAACTTAATTTTCAGGTCTTGAGTATTAATGCATAATTATTGTAGAAACGATTTAAATAGGCGTTAGATTCCTTTCTGAGGGTCAACAGCGTCGAAGGCGAGGGAGAGGGGACATCTGAATCTCGCACTTTCCGTTTCAGATCAGCTGGATTCACATGGATTTTTGTAAAATAACTTTAAATGAAATGAAATAAGCGCTGTTTTACAATGCTTGGAGAAATAGAGGTTAACTGCTTATTAGTTAAATATAATCTGGCAGCGTTGATCTCTAGTCTTTTTCACTGAACTGAATTGGAGCTTTTAAAAAGTAACAAGTACTTTACGTGGCGTCAGATTTTACAATATACAATAATTCTATACGAATTTGAAGTACGGATTTTGTTGACGTGTTCCCTATTCGCTCTTTTAATTGTTTAAATGACTTCAGAATCTTTAAATCAAACAGATGATCTGACACCTTAAATGTTTACTCTATAAATAATTCTTGCCCTTAATTTGTTTTCCTTGACTTCTTCTGACGAAGAACTTTCGCTTCCAATTCAGTCTTCGACGTCACACCGCAGGCTGAGTCCACATGTTCCCACACTAGCACTGCTGAAGCACAGCTGTCGAATTTCCGAACCCCCCTCGAGGACAGTAACTACTTTCTATTGCCGCTCCCGCTTGCCACTCCTACTGGTGATTGATTCCGCTCTGCTTATAACTATTTTAAACTAGCACAGCTGGTAGCGGCAGGCCCAGGACACTTCGTGTGCCTTCGGGTTTTTTCGCTCTCATTCTTATTCTCATTTTGACGCTCGCGCGCTCTTTCGAGTTCGGTCGATCAGTCGCAGAGACGCGCATTTTAAAGAAGGTTGCCCTGCGCTTGAATTGGGCTTTGTATGTATGCGTGTTCATGCATTCTCATACAGGGGTGCATGTGTGCGATCATTTCATTTCGATGCAGCAAGAATATTTTGTCTTTTGCTACTTTTCAGACTTGGTACCCTAACAATATGGACGTGTTCACTATTGGTTTAGTGATAAAAATAAAAATATTATATGTTATAGTATATTTTTTTATTTCCGCATATATTTCATTTTGGCTTACAAATTCAAAACAGTGGTAGCAGACAAATGTTTTGCATATATGTATGTATTCCAATTAATATAAATTAATCTAATGAGATAGAAACAGGGCACATCGCAGTCGGTGTCTGCGCTTAGTGGTTGAGAAAACTTCAAACCAAATCAGCTTTGGTTGTTGTTCTGCGAGCGGATGGTGCCTGCATACCCTACCGACGATTGAATTTGAATTTTATGTTTAATGAGCTTTGGTGCATACAAACAAAGCCCAATTCAAGCGCAGGGCAACCTTCTTCAAAATGCGCGTCTCTGCGACTGAACGACCGAACTCGAGTAATGAGCGCGCGAGCGTCAAAATCAGTGGCGGATCTAGGGGGGCGAAAGGGGCAAGCGCCCCGGGCGCCAAGTCTAAGAGGCGCTAAATCGAGTCCGACTAGCAATACATACATATATGTTTCGAAAATTCATATTTTCCCGCGGCGCTGCGCATGTAATGCTCCCTATAGAATACAAGTGTAAGTGTTTTATGATGTGATCAAAAGGAAAAGGGTCGCTCGAAACGTCATAATAAACTTTGTTCCTTAAGCCCAGTATCCAGATCGACGAAAACCGTACGCCAGTCATAAGAGAGAGCGAGAGGCAAACACCTGGCGTTCACTTTTCGTCGGGCCTTTTTTTCACGTCGGTCCCCTGATCGACGAAAAAAATACCAGAAAATTCCATAGCGTTGCCAGTCTGCGGAAATGAACTTTGAGTGAACCCTAGCGAAAAGATTAAAAAATTTAATCTTTTGTCGTGCGCTTCTCACTGAACATTATAAGAAATGGAGGGAAAAACTCAAAAAACTCACAAAAGTCGATTGCAGGTGTTTACATGTGAGGACAAAATAACATTAATACTATCTGGGGTGCCTCTTGTCAGAGCAAAATGTTTTTTAGGTCCAGAATGTACGAAAAAACACAATAATAGTGGAGCTATGAACTTTAAATTAGCAAATAATTATCAGTAAATTAAAAAAAACAACTGTTAAATTTAAATTGTATTGTTTTTTAATTTGGTCACACTGGAAAGATTAAAGTTTTTACGCTAAAGGAATCGTTTGTCGATCTGGATACTAGTCTTTAGAGAGAGAGAGAGAGAAAGAGTGCGAGCAGTATACGTGTTAGGTTATGAGCGCGTTTGTTTACATACATTCCAATCAAGGCAGTGTTTTTCTATTGCAACATTTAATCAAGGTACTTATGCTTGGATGTTATTTATCAAATATTATACACTGAACCTTCCATTTCTTGATGTTCTAAAAATATATTTCAACTATTTCAAATTAGGCGTGGAAAACACAAAAATGAAACGAATAAAACCAAGTGGTGCCCAGTTCAAAAAAATCCGGGCAAAAAAACAACACACCGAAAATTTGTCGAAAGAATTTATGTTAAATTACGTGAAAAGTCATAACAAGGAAACCTCAGACACCTCAAATAATGCTTCGGTTTCTGGATCAAACAGCATCTTATAAACGAGTGTACAAGCGATATTGAAAATGAGGTATGATGAAAGGTGGTGCAATATTTGGAATATGTTGTAATTTTTTTTTAAATGAACCAAATTGATTTTTTATTCAGTTGTAATCTTTATCAAAGGAGATTCCGGAGATAGAAAACGCTGGACAATCATCTGTTGGAATTGATAGTGAAAAACAACATGTAATAAGTGTTGAAGAAAACGTGGTATGAAATGCTTCTAATTTTTAAAAGCCAGATAACATTAATATGAAAGTGTGAACAATATTTTTGAGTGACAGATTTTTTCTAGGAGACTGTTTTATCACAGGAAAATACAGGAACAGAGAACATCGAACTATCTATAAGCAAAGACATAGGTTCTTGGCCCGAGAAAATTTCACAATCGTTTCGTGATTTGATTGTCAATACTGGAACTGAATCTCTACAGAATAAAAATGGTCCATTTCATCAAGATGATTCTGGAAGATCATTGAATAAGGCTTGGTTTCAACGAACACATAAAAATGGCGAAAAAAACTGAAAGAACCTGGATGTGCTATTCTGTTACGAAAAAGGCATTATTCTGTCTGTGCTGCAAGTTGTTCGGAACAACGTTCTCCTGCAAAAACTACCAGAGTAGTTTCAGCAATGAAACTGGTTTTTCATCATGGAAGAAACTGAATCCTCGAATAGAAGAACATGAAAGTAGCAGAGTTCATCGTTTCTCGTTTCTCGAATGGAAGGACATGGAACGCTCTTTGAAGAAGGGAGGACTTCTCGACGATCGTCTTAAACAGCAGATTCGAAATGAAACAAAAGTATGGAAGGATATTCTCGAGCGTATTATTGCCACAATACAAACACTCGCACTGCAGAATTTGGCACTCAGAGGACACCGAGAATCCGTTTCTGAAGATCAAAATCCAGGAAATTTCCTTGCTCTTATAAAATATCTGAGCAAATTTGATCCTGTGATGAAAGCTCACGTGGAAACGGTTTCTGCTAATAAGGGACATCTATCATATTTTTCTCACAACATTCAGAACGAAATCATTGCGCTGCTAGGTAACAAAGTTAGAAAATCCATCATAAATGCAGTTAAAGATGCGGTATACTACAGCATTTCTTTTGATACAACTCCAGATTCTAGTCATAAAGAACAAATGGCTCAGATCATAAGATACGTTGAAGTGAAAAAGAATTCGGTTGAGATTAAAGAATCATTCATCGATTTTATCTAAAGATAAAAGATGCAGAAGGAATGACAAATGAAATCTTGAGTAAGCTCGAAAATGATGGGTTAGATGTCAATAACTGCAGAGGCCAAGCTTACGATAATCAAGCAACAATGGCTGGTACTCGTTCTGGGGCGCAGCAAAGAATCTTAGATCGGAACCCATTGGCAACATTCATTCCTTGTAATAATCATTCGCTGAATTTGGTGGGAATGCATGCAGCTCACGTTAATGCCCAGGCAGTTACATTCTTCGGAACAGTGGAACGAGTATATACCTTCTTTTCAAAATCGACTCATAGGTGGGATGTCTTGAAACAACACGTCACAATCACAGTCAAACGTCAGTCTGATACTAGATGGAGTGCCAACGCAGCAGCAGTAAATACTTTATCTACCCAACTTGATGAAGTAATAACAGCTCTAGAAATACTCCGAGATACCTCTTCTGAAACCGTGGACACAAGGCAAGATGCAGCACTTGTCATTGGTGCTGTTGAAAAATTTGATTTCCTGGTTCTGCTCCTCTTATGGGCAGAGATCCTCCCTTCTATTGACAGAATGCAGAAAATGTTCCAAACCAAAGGGATCACCATCTACGAAGCGACAGAATTACTTGAGACATTGTCAGACCACATAAAAGAGTGGAGAGTTAGTCTTTGCGACACAGTCATATTGAAAGCTAAAAAACTGTGTGAAGAAATGGGCGTAACGATTTCGAAGAGGAGAATCAAGAAACGTAAGATGCCAGGCGAACTTGCTGATGACGCTGCGCTCGATACCTACGAAGAAACAAGACGCTTTTTAATTGAAATTTTGGACAGCCTTTCAACCGAAGTTTCTACTCGTTTTGCTAGCTTGAGAGTGCTGAATGAGCGCTTCAGATTTTTCTTCAACTTCAAAGAATATCTTGATGACGATAAAGAAGTTTTGAATAGAAAACTATTGGAAGTTAACGATAAATGCAAATCATTAGCTGAAATTTATTCTAATGATTTAAATGGTACGGAATTGTTTCACGATATCCAAGATGTCATTTTTCTTCTGAAAAGGGCCAATAAAAAGGGAGAAAGGGTTGATCTCACTCCAAAAGGAATACTATTGTATATGTCATCGTTGGGGTTAGAGGCGTACAAATCACTTGTGACGGCATTGAAAATTTTGCTGACTCTACCATTGTCCGTGGCTTCGTGTGAGCGATCATTCAGTAAACTGAAATTGATAAAATCTTATCTCCGCACAACCATGAACCAAGACAGGCTGTCAAATTTAGCTATACTATCTATCGAAAATGAAGTAGCAGCATCACTCGACTACAATGATATTATTGCTGAATTTGCGGCAATCAAGGCCAGAAAAGTGATATTCTAAAAGTAATATTTTTTTGTCTTGCAAAAACACAAATATTAATGTTTTTTTTCCGTTGTAACTGACAAAACAATCGATATGAAATACAATTCTTGAAACATATAAGCTTTTAATAATTAATAACCTATTTACACTTAAAATACTCCTAATGTTATTCGTACAGCAAATAGGGAGGGGGCGGAATTTTTCGCTTTGCCCCGGGCGCCAGCAACCCTAGATCCGCCACTGGTCAAAATGAGAATAAGAATGAGAGCGAAAAAAAACACGAAGGCACACGAAGTGTCCGGGGCCTGCCGCTACCAGCTGTGGGGTCTCCCGCTTTGAAACTTTTGTGACCATTTTCGTTGTATGAAATGACCAGACTATATGTTGTATGATTAGTGCTATGATGAAGCCTTACCAGACAACCAGGCTGGTCACCAACCTCACATGGAGGCTGGTTGTACTGGCGCAGTACCGACGCCTCTCTAGCGTTCCATACATAGAGTATGGCGTGAAAGATGGGGCTAAGCTACAGTTTCTAATAGACACTGAGGCGAATAAGAACTTTATTAGCCGCCAGATAGCCAAGGGATGCTTGCCCTTGTCGAAACCCTTCCCCGTTCAATCCGCTGGAGGGGAGATAAGAATAACACATCAAATAACCGGACCATTCTTCAGCCCCATAGGCAATGACTCTCCGGTCACCTTCTTCGTGCTTCCCGGTTAAACTGCCTTCCATGGCATTATTGGGGACGACACTTTGAAATCCCTGAAAGCAATTATTGATAGAAAAAAAGATTCTTTAAGAATAGCACCAGGAGTAAAAATTCCGCTACTTGCCATGCCTTCCTTGAATAATCGATAGTTAATCGATAATCGATAGCGAACACCCAGTAGAAGCGAGGGAATGCCTCGAATCCCTTATTTCTGAATTCTCCACTATTTTTGAGCCACTCTCGCCAGGCGAGGCCGTGTTCGAGCTTCAAAAAGCTACCCTTACCCCGCGAACATGAGAGGAGAAGTGGAAAATCAGGTCGACGAGCTCCTGCGCGAGGGAAGCACCTCCAAGAGCACCTACAATTCCCCGGGATGGGTAGTCCCGAAAAGGCCCAAGCCCAATGGGGAAAATCAATACCGAATGATGATAGATTTCAAGAGTCTCAACGCAGTCACCATCTCCGACACCTATCCAATCCCTAATATAACATCTACCTTTTCCAGTCTGAGGGAAGCCAAACTATTTACCACTCTTGACTTAACGTTGGGTTCCTACCCAAAACTGCATACTGTACCCTGAACGGGAAATACGAGTTTCTGCACCTGCCATTCGGGTTGAAGAATGTCCCGGCTGTTTTCCAAAGAATGATCGACGACGTATTGCGAAAGCACATTGGAAAATTATTGTCTTTAGTAAGGACTACGAGTCTCACTGGTGTAACCTTCGCGCCGTATTTGAAAAATTGAGACAGGCCCAGTTGCAAGTGAATTTGAAAAAGACGCAGTTTCTGCGCACCCGGGTCGAATTTCTGGGTTATGTGTAGTAACGGCGGTAACAAGGGTAAAAACCATAAAAGAAATGCCTCCACCCACAAATTTGAAGGAACATAAGTTTCCTAGGAATGACCTCTTATTATAGGAAATTTATCTGCGATTACGCTAAATCGCTAAACCTCTGACGAGCCTCAGGACACGGAATCTCGATCCAAGAATATTTCAATTTCGCTTGGCGAAGAAGGCGTGAAAGCCTTCGACGACTTGAAAACCATCCTTGCCTCTTCAGACGTTTTGGCATTCCCAGACTTTAAAAAACCTTTCCATTTGGCAACCGATGCCTCCAATTATGCAATAGGAGCCGTTCTCTCTCAAAGCGACGAGGGGAAAGACCACGGTCTCTGAACAAAACGGAAGAAAACTACGCAGTGAAAGAGAAAGAAATGCTAGCGATACTATGGTCCCTCGATAAATTACGATCCTATTTCTATGGCGCCGCGTCAATTAAAGTTAATACCGATCACCAACCCCTTTTCATTGGGCAATCGCAACTACAATGCTAAGTTGAAACGCTGGAAAGAATACAACTGCGAGCTTATTTACAAGCCGGGCAAATCCAATGTGGTTGCTGATGCTCTTTTTCGCATCGTCTCGAATGTAAACTACCTCAATGCCGACACATCCTCAACTTCAACAACGGACTCCGTTGCTACCGTTCAAAGTGCGCTTCAAGACGCATCTGACTTAATTCCTCACGTGGAAGCCCCTATTAACGTGTTTAATCAATTTGTATTTGACCCAGATAGGCTAGAATATTTTTGCGAAACCCCACACACGGAAGACATAAGGGGGTTACTCCTGCATAAACAGAAAATGTCAACCGATAGGCTCAATAAAACAGAAATAAGCCGTCAAAATATAATCAGGGGGACTAGATAGTGTCTATCTTAAACAGATCAAAAGCAAAGACAAACATCGATTCAAACCAGAGGAGGTAGAAGATAATGGTAGAGTCACGGTCAAAACTAGATCAGGAAAAATCTTCCACAAGTCTCACATAAAAAGTTGAAGACGACCTCGTTAAAAACGTTTCACAAATCCTTTAATAGAGCAAACGTAAAAACAAGGGTTTAAAAAAAAACAATAAGTAAAAATAATTAAACATTAATAGAAACTATTTTTCCAATAAGAAAATATAAAAACAGAAAAATACAAAGTCGCAACTGCTCTTCACATCTTTAAATATGATATACCGGTTGTCCCACTTCAGCAAGGTGTGGTATAGCGCGTTAATTGAGTGTTCAAGATCGCCCACATACAAAATATTATCGACAAGACCACCGAAGAAACATTAGTGGTCACCGAGACCAGAGCCGCATCGCTGATATGCCACTACCTGGAAACTGCTACAAGCATTACAAGAACCTGCCTATTATACGTGCTGGCACTACCCAAAGTCGTGGACACCAAATACAAGTTGATGCTTCTTACCCCACGATTACGGAGGGCAAACAAGTGGTGCTGGAATACAACAAGCTGGCGATGGACCCCCAGGAAACCTATGCAGTATTGGGAAACTGTCTCTCCGTCGGAAATACGACTGTGTGCCAGGAAAAAAACTTAAGGAAACTGGATGAGGCCAGCTGTATCCCCAGGCTCCTAAAGGGAAAACATGCTCTCTGCGACCACCTGAGAAACAATCAGGAGATTGTGGAGTTGGTTCACGACGGCACCTTGTTTCTGACCAATTTCAACGGAACGGTCGTAGCGGACTCAGGGAAACGCCATCTGCTGGGATCGTTTATAGTCCAGTACGAGAACGAGACCGTCCACATCGTGAACATGTCTTACAGCAGAGACTCGACAACACCGGCTGTACTTAGCAAAGTAACCGCCATATACTTAAGGAAGCTGTCGACAATATCTAACAATTTTTTGTTTGGTGCCGGCCAGTCACCGACCTACCTGCACCCCGCACCCCGTGTCGACTCAGCACGGCAACATCCGCCGATCGGGCACCGACCTACCTGCCCCCCGCACCCCGTTCGACTCAGCACGACGACATCCGCCGGCCGGCCACGGGAACGCTGACCGCTCACAGTGCAATTGGAGCACGGTGAGAACTGCAAGGTCTACAATACTTCGGCCGGCCGCTAACGCTGACGCCGACGTCGACGCTGGGACGGTCACTTACCGAGGCCTGGTGGTAATGGAGCAGCTCATGGAAGGGCAGAACTAATAGGACTGGCCCACCGGCATATTCAAATATTGTAAAACAAATAAAAGCTTATAGCGTAATACCGAACACTCTGGACTTCTCACTCTCTTGGAAGGGAATTGGCCACGTACTTGGAAGGCACTAACGACTAAGCAATATTACCCTAATGGCTAGGTAAAAGACAGTCCTGACAAGGACATGTGTTCTTGGGGAGGACTTAACTTACATAATAGTGGAATATTTTGACGGGTATAGAGTTCATATCAAACTTAAATTAATGAAATTCGTTCGTTCTTGTAGAATAATTTTTGTATTAATTGTTAGTAACCGTAAGACGGCCCCCACAATTATTTTGTATATTTTGTAGCCTTGTATTATTATTAGCTTAGCTTTTTAATAGCCAACGCACGCTCTCTCCTACACACACTTCGAACATCAGCAGCTGCACACATTTAAACCATCGAACGCCATAGCGCAACCAACACGCTCTCGCTCTCTCCTACACACACTTCGAACATCAGCAGCCACACACACTTGAACCATCGAACGCCTGAGCGCAACCAACACGCTCTCGCCCTCTTCGAACAGTTTGAACACCTGCACGAAGCTAACACACACACAAGCTTTTCGTCGCACGATCGAACCAAATTGCAACCAACCCGACCGCTGTTTTCGAGCAAGGAAAAAATAATTTCGCACGATCGAACCAAATTGCAACCAACCCGACCGATGTTTTCGAGCAAGGGGAAAATAATTTCGCACGATCGAAACAAATTGCAACCAACCCGACCGATGTTTTCGAGCAAGGGGAAATAATTTTGCCTGAAAACTGCCGAAGCGCAAGCGCAGCGGCAGCGACGCCGACGCAATGCATGGGGTGCGTGCGCCGATATCGAAGAGGGGAAAAGTCAATTACTCTTGAGGCTTCGTGCGTGCCAGACTAAAATCGTGAGACTTGACAAAACACGGGAAACCGCCCCGCCGTGAAAAATTTCTGACAAGTGCGTGAAACGTGTGATAAAATGTCAACCGACAGTGGCGATGTTGATGGAGTGCGCGACCCTGTTCCCGGTGCGGAGGCATGGTGAATCAACTGGCTGGATTTGCTGTGGACGGAAACGTAAGCGTCTACTATATATTTTCCGAATATATTTTGTTTTTGAAAAACAACGACTGGACTGGAGTGGCGTGACAAGGGGTTTGTACACCCCTTGCACAAAACTTAAATAAAGAAAACAAAGTATTTGAAAACCCAAAAACTATTTGCCTGACCGTGTTTTGTGTGTGAGTGAACGTAGGAGGGGAATGGGAACTATTTTCTCTTGTCTCCATCTAGGAAAACCCCCTTCTCTGCCGATCGTGGTCGGACCGCGTGGTGGCCAAGGATTACGACGGAGTCTTGCACTCGCTTGTCGGATCCGAGGCTGTTGCCGGTCCCGGAGCGCTTAGTGGCCGTGGATTAGTCCAGTGCTGGTTCCGGTAGCGTGCGGCTGAGAGAATTTCGACGGAGTCTAGTACTCGATTGTCGGATCTAACTCCGCTGCAGGTTTCGGCCCATGGTCGGCATCTCTGGGTGACAGTGGCCATAAAACCCCCTTCCTTTTCTTTTGTTGCTGTTTCTGTCGATCGTTACCGGACCGCGTGGTGGCCAAGGAATACGACGGAGCTAGCCTCGTTTGTCGGATCCAAGGATCATTGCGGGTTCCGAGGCGCGTGGCGGGTAGAGATTACGACGGAGCTCTGCTCGATTGTCGGATCCAAACCCGCTGTGAGTTCCGGCGGAGTCTGAATAGGGTCATTTTATCTCGCCGCTCCCTTGAGTCCTTGAACTGAAATAAATTATTGTAAGTGACCCTGGGAGCCCTGAGCACAATATCCCAGCTAAAAACTTCCTTACATGGCGCCCGAACAGGGACTTCAAGGATACGGGAAATTTTTAAATAATTTTTCCTCAAAACAATATATAATTTTTTTTTCTCTCAAGAAAAATAAAATTTTTTTTGTATGGGTATATGGCGTAAAAAACCCATGAGATAGACACCCAGACCCTAAGATCAGACCAATTTTTTTTTTTACACACACACACAGAATTTTCCTTCATATATAATTTTCCCTCTACGAAACCGCGTGGTGGCCCAGGATTACGACGGAGTCTTGCACTCGCATGTCGGATCCGAAGCCATTGCCGGTCACGGAGCGCGTAGCGGCCGTGGATTACGACGGAGCTAAGCTCGTTTGTCGGGTCCCGGAGCACGCGGGGAAAATTTTTTCCTGGGGAAACGGGAAAGAAAATAAAAATATGTGTGGTTGCGCAAAAATATTTTTTCCTCCTCCTCTCTCTTCCCACGTTGTCCCGAACGCGACGGACACGTGGCCGGCGACTATAAGAGGAGCACACCGGGCTACCAGAAGGGAGTCAGGCTCCGGCCATCAAGCGGGAACATCGTCGCGAACAACGATCACCAGAGAAAACTCCTCTCTCGCTTCCCACGTTGTCCCGAACGCGGCGGACACGTGGCCGGCGACTATAAGAGGAGCACACCGGGCTACCAGAAGGGAGTCAAGCTCCGGCCATCAAGCGGGGAACATCGTCGCGAACAACGATCACCAGAGAAAACTCCTCTTTCGCTTCCCACGTTGTCCCGAACGCGGCGGACACGTGGCCGGCGACTATAAGAGGAGCACACCGGGCTACCAGAAGGAAGTCAAGCTCCGGCCATCAAGCGGGGAACATCGTCGCGAACAACGAGTCCAGTAAACATTCGGCATCCTAGCACCGCGCAAATCAAAGGACCCCAGAGTCCTGTGAACATTCGGCATCCTAGCCCGAATCCTAGCACCGTGACCAGCAAAGACCCCCGAGTCCTGTAAACATTCGGCATCCTAGCCCGAATCCTAGCATTGCGCCACCGAAGGACCCCAGAGTCCTGTGAACATTCGGCATCCCAGCCCGAATCCTTGCACCTTGGACAACAAGGACCCCCGAGTCATGTGAACATTCGGTATCCTAGCCCGAATCCTAGCATCGCGCCACCAAAGGACCCCAGAGTCCTGTGAACATTCGGCATCCTAGCCCGAATCCTTGCACCTTGCACAATAAGGACCCCCGAGTCATGTGAACATTCGGCATCCTAGCCCGAATCCTAGCACCGTGCACAACAAGGACCCCCCGAGTCCTGTAAACATTCGGCATCCTAGCCCGAATCCCAGCACCGCGCGATCAAAGGACCCCAGAGTCCTGTAAACATTCGGCATCCTAGCCCGAATCCTAGCACCGTGCACAGCAAGGACCCCCGAGTCCTATAAATATTCGGTACCCTCGCCCGACGACTTTTTAATTTTTCCCCCCCTCCGCTCTCTGTCACTCGGAAACCATGGGTGTAAGATGGATATCCTATCGCCGCAAGGAGGAACTCCACCTCCTCTTAGCCGAGTTATGGTTACCTCAAGAGGAAACCGTCGAGGAACTGCGCAGTCGGCTAGCGACTTTCCTCACCCGGGAGGACCTCGAGCCGGATCTCCAGGACCGAGCCAAGGAATTGGCTAGTACATTCCCAGAAGCAGCCACACCCAGGGACAAATCCCCGAGCCCTCTGGGAGGACAAGAACCCCGGGAACAGAAACTAAGCACACCGGGCGTCGACACCGGGAGCACCTCCCTAAGACTGGAAGTACCGCCAGGCAACCGACCGACAATGAACACAAACGCGGACCCTCCCGCACGCGAGGAAATATCCTCCGCCACCTTGGCGGAAAAACTGCGGAGCTGGGGCATTTTATTCGACGGACAGACCGACCCGCTCACATTTGTCGAACGCCTGGAGGTACAAGCCGACGCATACCGACTCAAGACCGCACGACTCCCCAGGGTAATCTCCGGATTGCTTACGGGAAGAGCGGAAAGTTGGAACCGCACATTCCAGATGCAGGACGTGACGTAGGAAATCTTCAGTAAAGAATTTCTTGAATTTTTCCTCCCACCACAATACTTCCAACGATTGGAAGACACGATCCGGACGAGATACCAACTAGACTTCTGCATGAATGCATCCAAAACGACAAATGAATCACTTAGTCTAGAAGTGGGCACACTTTTTTTTCTGCACAGTATATTTGGCTGTGAGTGAGTAGGGTAGTATTGTCTGTTTTGGTTGACAGTGTTCTCACTCATTCCATAGTTGTACAGCTGTTGATGAGTACAGCAAAATTGGTGTGCAGTAGTCAACGCACTGTACAGTGTTTTGGTGTGCAGTATACTTACTGTACAGTGAGTGAAATTTCATGACTGGTACATACACACATATATAGATCTCGTGTGTATGTATGTCATAGAAAGAATACGAGTAAAAATTGGATTTGTATTTTCGTTCCAAATGTATTTATTATAAAATAAAGAATTTAGAAATTATTAATTTTTTAATTAAAACTAATTATAACAATTATTTTATGTTATTAAGGAATCTATATTTAAGTTATTAATACCATGTCTTTTCAAATGTATTTATTATAAAATAAAGAATTTAGAAATTATTAATATTTTAATTAAAACTAATTATAACAATTAAATGTTATTAAAGAATCTATATTTAAGTTATTAATATTGGAATGAAGGAACATTATTTTATTTACCATGTCTTCAGTGGTGGCAATTTTTGATTGCACTCATCTGCACAGTTGTACACTGTCAACACACAAGCTGTACAGCGTGTTTAAAAAAGACAAATGCTGTACTCACTCACGAAGACTACAACCATATACTGTACTCACTCGAAGTGAGTACACTGAAAATTTTGTGCTATCTTCTTCTGGCCTATATAGTATACTGTACAGTAAAGAATGAGTGCAGTATTTTTAAGAACACCATACTACTGTACAGATCTGTTATGCTACAATTGAGTGCATTCATGCAGAAGTCTAATACCAGCAACCGAGCGAGAGCTGCAAGGAATACGTAGTTGAGCTCCGACTCCTGATGCAGCGGGCAAAGTTTACTCCGGCGCAGCAACTGGAGCGACTCTACCAGAACCTTCGACCGGAATACTAGTTATTTGTGAGGCGGCAAGACTTCGAGGACCTGACCACTCTGATCCAATGGGCCACGGCCTATGAGATCACACGCGACCGCGATCGAGCACTCCATACAAACTTTCTAGCAGCTATGCCACACCAGCTCCCATACCAACCACAGGAAACGTGGGTCACCCCCTGGAACTTCCAGGCACCCCGGCGAACCTACCAGATTTCGATTACAAATAATCGGTTCGTCCAACGTTTCGCTCCAGCACCCCGAAGAAAGGGGGGTGTGAGGAACCGTAAGACGGCCCTCACAATTATTTTGTATATTTTGTAGCCATGTATTATTATTAGCTTAGCTTTTTAATAGCCAACGCACGCAACACATTTGAACCATCGAACGCCTGAGCGCAACCAACACGCTCTCGCTCTCTCCTACACACACTTCGAACATCAGCAGCTGCACACACTTGAACCATCGAACGCCTGAGCGCAACCAACACGCACTCGCTCTCTTCTACACACACTTCGAACATCAGCAGCCACACACACTTGAACCATCGAACGCCTGAGCGCAACCAACACGCTCTCGCCCTCTTCGAACAGTTTGAACACCTGCACGAAGCTAACACACACACAAGCTTTTCGTCGCACGATCGAACCAAATTGCAACCAACCCGACCGCTGTTTTCGAGCAAGGGAAAATAATTTCGCACGATCAAACCAAATTGCAACCAACCGACCGATGTTTTCGAGCAAGGGGAAAATAACTTCGCACGATCGAAACAAATTGCAACCAACCCGACCGATGTTTTCGAGCAAGGGGAAATAATTTTGCCTGAAAACTGCCGAAGCGCAAGCGCAGCGGCAGCGACGCCGACGCAATGCATGGGGTGCGTGCGCCGATATCGAAGAGGAAAAAGGCAATTACTCTTGAGGCTTCGCGCGTGCCAGACTAAAATCGTGAGACTTGACAAAACACGGGAAACCGCCCCGCCGTGCAAAATTTCTGACAAGTGCGTGAAACGTGTGATAAAATGTCAACCGACAGTGGCGATGTTGATGGAGTGCGCGACCCTGTTCCCGGTGCGGAGGCATGGTGAATCAACTGGCTGGATTTGCTGTGGACGGAAACGTAAGCGTCTACTATATATTTTCCGAATATATTTTGTTTTTGAAAAACAACGACTGGACTGGAGACAGGGGGCTTTGTACACCCCTTGCACAAAACTTAAATAAAGAAAACAAAGTATTTGAAAACGCAAAAACTATTTGCCTGACCGTGTTTTGTGTCTGAGTGAACGTAGGAGGGGAATGGGAACTATTTTCTCTTGTCTCCATCTAGGAAAACCCCCTTCTCTGCCGATCGTGGTCGGACCGCGTGGTGGCCAAGGATTACGACGGAGTCTTGCACTCGCTTGTCGGATCCGAGGCTGTTGCCGGTCCCGGAGCGCTTAGTGGCCGTGGATTAACCCAGTGCTGGTTCCGGAGCGTGCGGCTGAGAGAGATTTCGACGGAGTCTTGTACTCGATTGTCGGATCTAACTCCGCTGCAGGTTTCGGCCCATGGTCGGCATCTCTGGGTGACAGTGCCCATAAAACCCCCTTCCTTTTCTTTTGTTGCTGTTTCTGTCGATCGTTACCGGACCGCGTGGTGGCCAAGGAATACGACGGAGCTAGCCTCGTTTGTCGGATCCAAGGATCATTGCGGGTTCCGAGGCGCGTGGCGGGTAGAGATTACGACGGAGCTCTGCTCGATTGTCGGATCCAAACCCGTTGTGAGTTCCGGCGGAGTCTGAATAGGGTCATTTTATCTCGCCCCTCCCTTGAGTCCTTGAACTGAAATAAATTATTGTAAGTGACCCTGGGAGCCCTGAGCACAATATCCCAGCCTAAGAACTTCCTTACAATGTTGTGGTATTTTTTAAGTATATGACTTTAATTTAATTTTTAATTGAATGCCCATCAATTGGTAAGGACTGAGTCAGCATTATGACTTTATTTTTTTCTACTGTCTAAAATCAATTGTATACTATACAACTCGGTGTCATTCGCTTGAAGTCGTGAAGTCATTTTAGACATAAAATTTTATTAGCTTGACATTCTTAAATTGTTTTTTTCAATTGAAATGAATGAAAATTTTAAATGAATTTGGCCACCAATGAGAAGTCATACGGAGGGGGGCAAGAGGAGTTATCGCATACATGCATCTTCTACAAAAGTAATTTTGATGAGCTTTCCGTTATTCTGCGTATCTGCCGATCTCTGTACACACAGCCGCCATTTTGTAATAAAATATATTGAAAACAAGAAAGGAAAGCTTCGGGCGGAGCCAAAGTTGATATACCCTTTCAGAATACTCTGTAAATTATATCCTTGAAAATTATTCATATGATGAATAATACTCATACAAAATCCCAACTTCCTAACTTTAAAAACACCAAAGTTATGGAATTTTTAATCGTTCAGTTATATGGCAGCTATAGCATATAGTCGGCCGATCCTTATGAAATTTGGTAGGTCGGATTGATTGGCCAAAATAAAACCCATAAAAAATCCCAACTTCCTAACTTTAAAAATACCAAAGTTATGGCCTTTCCGGTCGTTCAGTTATATGGCAGCTATAGGATATAGTCGGCCGATCCGGCTCGTTCCGACTTATATACTACCTGCAATAGAAAGACAACTTTTGGGGAAGTTTCAAGCAGATATCTATAAAACTGAGGGACTAATTTGCGTAGAAACGGACAGACGGACGGACAGACGGACATGGCTAGATAGACTCTCCTGGTGATGCTGATCAAGAATATATATACTTTATAGGGTCGAAAATGTCTTCTTTTGACTGAAATTATAATACCCTCTGCAAGGGTATAAAAAGCACCACTTACAAGTTACTTAGAGAATATCGTATATTTCGCCCAACAGCCTTAATAAAAAGTACGTGCTGATAAGATTGGACGATTTGTTAACTACTTTGATAAAAAAAGTTTTAAAAAACATTAAAATGGGACGTGGAAAGCACTGCACTGCGGAAAAGCGTAAACTTATTAAAAAATTGATTTTGGAAGGAAATTCTTACATAAAAGTTGGTGGGCTGTTAGGATGCTCCAATAAAATGATTAAGAACGCCATATAAATCATAGAAAAAAATCCAAAACACGTGGAAGAAAACTATCTGTAACACTCCGACATGCCAAAAGGTTGATTCATGAGAGTAAGAAGGATCCTTTCAAGTCTGCTACTGAGCTTAAAATGGAGTCCCAGAAAGAATACCACTTTAAAATGCCAGGCATATTGCTAAGCGCATGAAGTTTGCAAATAACATCTTAAATGGCCATTTTAAAAATGGAGGAATATCTTATGGTCATATGAGAGTAAGGTCGTTCTGATGGTGTTAAAGGATCTCGATCGTACGACAGGCGTCCTAAAAACTCTGAGTTTATGCCGCAGTACACCACAAAAACCATAAAACATGGAGGGAGTAGTCTGATGGAATGGGCCTATTTTTCCTATTATGGAGTAGGTCCAATACATTGGATTAAAACCGTAATGGATCAGCACGTGTACGTAAATATTTTGGATACGATTATGTTACCCTTTGCAGAGTACGAAATGCCACTCGTATGGGTCCAACAAGATAATGACCCTAAACATACCAGCAGAAAGGCAAAGGATTGGTTATTGGAGTGGCCTGCGCAGACGCAGTCTTAGTAGTCTCAGTACCAACGCCGTCGTGTCTTCAGATCCTTATTTGCGCCACATACAAATCCAACTAGTTAAAAGTGTTAACAGCGACGACCAACTTGCAAACAGTTTATGTACTGAATACACGTTACACAAACCAATATCCTGTGATTTGACACTTTTCGTCGACCACTATAGGAGCAACTATTTGGAGTCCAACGCGAACCTTCTTTAGCCATTAGCACTCAAGTAATTGTAACTGTGTTAAAAAGCACGTCCTTATGGAAACTAACTTCGGCAAGACGAAGTTTCAATACCCTTGCAGACATATAAAAATAGAAACAAGAAAGGAAAGCTTACTTCGGGCGGGGCCGAAGTTGATATACCCTTGCAGAAATTTCTGTAAGTTATGGTATTTCCAATCGTTCAGTTATATGGCAGCTATAGGATATAGTGGGCCGATTTGGTAGGTCGGATTGATTAGAAAATCACAACTTTCTAACTTTACAAACACGACAGTTATGGCATTTCCGATCAATCAGTTATATGGCAGCTATAGGATATAGTCGGCCGATCCCGGCCGTTTCGACTTATATACTGCGTGCAAAGAAAAGAAGGGTGTGTGCAAAGTTTCAATTCGATATCTTTAAAACTGAGAGGCTAGTTTGTGATGGTCAGCTTTGTATGTGTACGGCTTAAGTCATAGACATATGTAGTTTTGAGAGTCACTTTGTTTGTCTTATCTTATCTCTAAAACAAAAGCTCAAAAGATAAAGCCACGCTTGTGTAAAAGAACTTTGGTTAGCTGATTTATCTTAGTCAGCAATACTATCTGTTTTTTTTTTGGAAGTAAGCTTACCCTACGCCCACGCGGTTTATGGAAAACTTTTAAGCATGTGCATTTAGTTGGTCAGAGTCTCTCAAATAAATCAGATCGTTCTTGGAGTAAATAAAATCGTACACTTAAAACACGTGATAATTTTTGCACATGCCAAATAAATATAAAAAGGCAATTTTATTCAAATAGAAAACCGATCAAGAGACGTAGGAAGAACCTAACTTGGCAAAACATATATATGTGCAGGTAAAATTTGTCACGAAAAATATCAATACATGTGACTGAAATAAAACATAAAGTTTCAGGATTTGTGGTTGGATTTAAATCCACCAATTAATAAAACTGCACCTTCTGACGAAGCACCACAAAATAATTTAGCTGCTAAGCTGGCCAAGCTACGTTCAACCTGATCAACTAAAAACTCACAGCAGCGCAGCGTAAAAGAAATAACTTGGATGCGAACTAAAACTATATATACTGGACGAATAAGCAATGAAAAGACCACAGATATTTTTTAATTAATAATTTTTATACCCGTTACTCGTAGAGTAAAAGGGTATATTGTATTCGTGCAAAAGTATGTAACAGCTAGAAGGAAACGTTTCCGACCCTATAAAGTATATATATTCTTGATCAGGGTCACTAGCCGAGTCGATATAGCCATGTCCGTCTGTCCGTCTGTCTGTCTGTCCGTCTGTCCGTCTGTCCGTCCGTATGAACGCTGAGATCTCGGAAACTATAAAAGCTAGAAGATTGGCATTTTGCATGCAGATTCTAGGAGTTCCTACGCAGCGCAAGTTTGTTTCAAAAAGGTGCCACGGCCCTTTAACGCGCACAATCGCTTATATACGATTTTAAAAATTTTAATATTTCGGAAAAGTAAAAATGCAGTTTTATTGTGTTTATCAATACCTATCGCAATGTAGAAGAAATTTTTCAAATCGGACCATTCATTAAAAAGTTATGCGTGATCAAAGTTTCTATCTCCATCTCCCTCGCACTCCCTTTACTGGGTAACGGGTATCTGATAGTCGGGGCACCCGACTATAGCGTTCTCTCTTGTTTATATTTATATAACCTAACCTTAACCATTAAAGTTACAGCCACTCAGCTACAGGCCTGCATGCACACGTGGATTTAAAAAGGTAACAAGTAAAAACATAACAAAAAAATAAATAAAATTTAATAAGATTATTATGCATATATATATTTAAGGAAATTAAAAAAAAAAATGTTATGGTAGTCAAGTAAAAAAAAAGAAAAGTCAATTTCTATAGTTTTATAGTCTTGTTCAATGGAAAATTATATAATCAAATTAATAATTTAAATATTATTCAACCCTTCAATAAGTTAAGAATATATATATTAGGATAAGCCTGCTCTCAAGAAATTAAAAATGTAGTATGAAAAAATGAAGTATTTGTTAATAATTAGAAAAGAGATAAGATATTGAAATGAACTTGATTATTTTTATATACATATTTATTGCTATTAAGAACAAGAATTATATCTGAATATTAACATGGAGAAACTGAACTAATTTAATATAATGGGGTACTAAAGGAAAAACAAACACACATCAAATCACTTAAGGGTTAACACACCAAATTCAATGCATTGCAAAGTGTTAACAAGGTTGGGCGGGTAATATAGAGCACTTACACCAAGCTCATAAAAAAAAATAAAACAATACGCATAAACATAACTAAAATTGTAACATCTGGCTATGTTAGCACATTCTCTTGTAATTTCGTTAGCTAGTTTTGATAAAAGATCCCCCCCAATCCGACGAAGTCTTAGCCGAAAACGTCCCAGTGCTAACCGCTCTTAAATCAAAAATCTAGTTAAAAGGCAACTCTTGTTGCCACGAGAATCATTACAAAAGTGGCGCCCAAAGTGTAGGCAAAAAGAACAAACAAAGGCATTAAAATTAATAAAGAAAATTTTTGAATTTAACACCAACATCCGTTAAGCCTTATTCGTTCAAAGCTATGTCTAAGCAATTAAAATCATTGTTGGAGAAACCTCTGGAATACAGCTGATGTAGTGGTACAATACTGTACATAGCCGTCCGAAGTATGCGAAAACAATTGTTTTATGAGCTAAAATAAGAATTTTGTGATAGGGATGTAACATTGCCTATGGATTTATTTAAGGTTATTATGCTAGTCATTAACTTTACTGCCCGGAACAATTTTCCTTTTGCATTAACGTACCGTCCTTATTAAAGACAAAATATTTAAATAATTGTGGGAAAAGTTTAAGTTTTGCGTATATAAAAAAAAAATGATGTGTTTTGTTTTTTTATTAATACCCCTGAAAGAAAGAAACTTTTGAGAATTCGTCACTGTGAGTGAAATAAATTAGAGCAAAATGTCAGTGAGACACAGTTTAGATCGGCCAAGTATGCCAAACAATGAAAGTAGTTGTGAAATATGTTCTCAGCCAATGACGCAATTAGATATGAGATTAATTACTAGATGTATGCATACTTTTCACAGATTGTGTATATTGAATTGGCTTGATAGTTCTCGTATATGCCCGGTTTGTTACCATAACGTAACAAGAAATAGTCTTATGGAAGTCGTTCCAAGAGAAGGTTTAGAGCAAAACAGGGAAACCGATTCCAACGGAAGATTGTTATTATCGAGCGGACAAAAGAAGAAAAAGAAAAGAGTACCCGAGTCAGAGGTAACAGCCGCTAATAACGTCCAAGTTACACCTAGAGACGAAAATATAGAAAATCCTTATAATTCTGAGGATAATAGGTATTTGAATTCAGTAGAGCAAAGAATAGTAAATCAGATAGAACGTCGAGTTAATTCACAACTTGACCAAATGAATTTAACTATTGAAGGGCTTTCACGACAAATTTCTAGAATGACAACAGATCAGATCAATCGAAGATCAATTGAAACTGCAGCTAATATTGAACCAGAGTGGGGTAGAAGTATAACTCCTGTAGGATTAAATGGAGAAGCTCCTCCTTTCTTTCCAAGTGTTTCTCAAGGCCAAAATAATCAAGAAAGAATGAGCAGAAGTAATAGCATCAGTGCAGATATTGGAAAAATAGTAAATGTTATAAGTGGTTGGAAATTACAGTATAATGGTTCTAGAAATGGTATGTCTGTTGGAAAATTTATTTATATGGTGACTGCCTTGACAAATGATTGTTTGGATGGTAAATTTGAAATTTTGTGCGATCATATCCACATACTTTTTAGTGGGAGAGCGAGTGAATGGTTCTGGAGGTATAGGCGTACGGTTGACAAAGTAGTATGGAAAAGTCTCTGCAGCTCTCTTAGTTCTTATTTTCACGATCCATTGTCAGATGACGACGTAAGAGAATTAATAAGGGATAGAAAGCAACAACCCAATGAGAGTTTTGATGAATTCCATAATGCAATTATGTTGTTGGTAGATCGGTTACAATATCCAATAAGCGAAAGTCAATTAGTTTCAGTACTTAAACGTAACCTAAGACCTTTTCTGCGAAAAGAGCTTTTCTATTTGGAAATAAATTCTTTAGGTAACTTACGAAATCTTGTAACACGAAGAGAAGCTTTTAGTGAGGAATTTAACAATATTTATAATACAAAGATTAATCGAAAAGTAAATGAAATATGTATAGACGATCGAAGTATGAACGATTATTTAATGGAAAATGAAATTTGTGAAATAAAAGGAGATAAAGCTGATGATATGAAAATACTGTGTTGGAATTGTAGAAAATATGGACATAAATTCATAGATTGTCAATTTGAAAGAAAAATATTTTGTATGGGATGTGGCACAGAAAATGTGAAACGACCAAATTGCGAGTTATGTCAGAAAAACAGAAGGTCGAATGGATATGACAACACCATCTATCGTTCCAATCCAAAAAACTGATTAATTTGGATGACTTAACTCATCCATCGCCAAAATATGTTAAAAATATAAATATAGGACAGAATGACGTTAAAGGAAAATTATATCCTATAATACCATATCATGTTCGATTAAGAAATTATATTAGAGTCCGTAACAAAATCTTTAACCAGATTAAAGAAATTGGAATTGATGTTAGGAACAGACCTAAGCGAAACTCTTTACGATTGCGTAATTTTTTTAAAAAAATTAAAGATAAATCGCAAAGATTGACGGTTAGTTTAGATGCAATGCTTAGCAAAGACAAAGATGTTAGACCATTTGTAGAAGTGAGAATTTTTGGTAAAATTTATGGCGGATTATTAGATTCCGGTGCATCTGTCTCGTGTTTAAGTGGACAAGCAGCCAAGGAATATTTAAACAAAAATAAGGATTTTAAAGTTAGCAATTCACTAGAAGAACCTGCTGGAGGTCAAAAATATAATGTTCTTGGAACTGTTGAAACCGAAGTTACATTTCGTAATCAGTCTAAATTGGTAACGCTTTATATAATACCTGAACTGAAACAAGATCTTTATTTGGGAATTGACTTTTGGTACATCTTTTTCTTTAATGAGTCAACTAAACCAGTCAATATACGTTAGCGAACTGAATTTACCAGACACTCTGAGTGGTGAACAAAAACAGCAAATGACGAAAGTAATATCATTGTTTCCAGATTTCAACAGGGATGGCTTAGGAAAAACATCTATTTTAGAGCATGCCATTGAAATTATTCCCGAAGCAAAACCTATTAAGCAAAGATATTTTTCGGTATCTCCTGCGATAGAGAAAAAAATACACGCAGAAATTGATGAGATGATCAAATTAGGAGTGATAGAAACCGCACCTCCGACTTGTTCATGGAGTAGTCCTGTAGCTGTAGTACAGAAAGGAGAAAAGTTTCGAATATGCCTTGACTCTCGCAAAGTGAACGCAGTAACTATTAAAGATGCGTATCCATAACCAAAAATTAATGGAATTCTTTCAAGATTACCCAAAGCTAAATTTATAACTTCTTTAGATCTTAAACATGCATTTTGGCAAATAGGTTTGAAGGAATCTTGTAGAGATTTAACTGCATTTACTGTGCCAAACCGACCTTTGTACAGATTCAAGGTAATGCCTTTTGGTTTAACCAATGCAGCTCAAACAATGTGTCGTTTAATGGACGTTATTATTCCACCTGATCTTAAAAGCCGTGTATTTGCTTATCTTGATGACTTATTGTTGGTCAGTGAAACATTTACTCAGCGCATAAGTCTGCTTAAAGTAATGGCTGACGTGTTGCGAAATGCAGGTTTGACATTAAATTTAGAAAAATGTAAATGGTGTGTTCCTGAAGTTCGTTATCTTGGATTTGTGATAGGCAACGGCTGTATTATGGTAGATCCAAAAAGAGTATCAGCAATAAAAGATCTACTTCCTCCAAAAACTGTTAGAGAATTGCGTAAATTTTTAGGTTGTGCCGGTTGGTATCGTAGGTTCCTGGAAAATTATGCAACAATAACAGCACCTCTCACAGATCTAACCAAAAAGAGCAAAGACTATAAATGGACGGATGAGGCTAACCAGGCATTTGAAGAGGTAAAAATTAGATTAACTTCAGCACCATTATTAGAGACACCGAATTTTGAGAAGCCCTTTATTATTCAATGCGATGCTTCGAAAACAGGCGTTGGTGGTGTTTTTGCTCAACTTGATGACGATAATATAGAAAGACCAATTGCATTTTTTTTCACATAAATTAAACCAGTCTCAGCAGAAATTTTGTGTCACAGAATTAGAATGTTTAGGTGCTACTGAGTATCGAGAAGTTTTGAGAATATGTGGAAGACCTCGAATTTAAAGTTATTACGGATCATGCGAGCTTAAAATGGTTAATGCGGCAAACTGATCTCAACGGTCGCTTAGCTAGATGAGCGTTAAAATTGCAACATAATACCTTCGAAATTGAACACCGAAAAGGAAGCCTATATATAGTTCCTGATGCGCTATCGCGATTGCCAATCAAGGAAATTAATGAAATAGATGTTGTTTTACCAGTAATCGATTTGGATTCACCTTATTTTTGGTCTAACGACTACGTTTTGCAGAAAAATGTCATACTAGAGAATCAAAATCGTTTACCAGATCTCAAAGTTGTGGATCAGTATATATATCGTAGAAATCAGTTTTATAGAGACGACGTATGCGAGTCAAACTGCTGGAAGCTATGGGTACCATCCGAGTTGACTAAATCAGTTATAGAGAACGCTCACTCACCACCTCATAATGCTCATGGAGGTATAGGAAAAACCTTAGAGAGACTTCGCAGAAATTTCTATTGGCCAAGCATGGCGATAGAAGTGAAAAACTTTATTGCGCGGTGTAATGTTTGTAAACAATCAAAAGCCCCAAATATCACACTGAAACCACCTATGGGAAACCCGGCAATAAGTGAAAGGCCATTTCAACGCCTTTATATGGATTTTATTGGACCTTATCCTAGGTCAAAGAGAGGAAATATAGGAGTGTTTATTGTGTTAGATCACCTAACTAAGTTTCATTTCCTTAAACCTTTGCGAACATTTACAGCAGATCTCGTTGAAGACTTTTTGAGTACCAATATTTTTCATGTATTTGGTGTCCCAGAATGCATTGTGACGGATAATGGAAGTCAATTTAAATCCTCACTGTTTAAGTCATTTCTTGGAAGGCATGGGATAAAACATTTTCTAACAGCTATTTATAGTCCCCAATCAAACGCATCTGAACGCCTCAATAGATCCATAATATCAGGCATTCGATCATATCTTGGTGCAGATCAACGGTTATGGGATGAGAAAATCAGCAACATTTCAGCAGCATTACGCTCTGCTTATCATTCAGTAATCGGATGCTCACCATACTTTGCACTTTTTGGAAACAATATGGTTTCGCATGCGAAAGATTATGACCTTTTGAGAAAATTAGAAAGTCTTAAAATAGGTGAAAGAATTTTAGATTCAGACAAGCTACAAGTTATACGGGAAACCATAATGGCAAATATCAGCAATGCATATATATCTAATAAAAGGGTATATGATCCTCGTAGCAGGTTTGTGACATATGAACTAGGAGAACAAGTTTATAGGCGAAATTTTGCTCTAAGTAATAAATTAAAAAAATTCAATGCAAAGCTTGCTCCAAAGTTTTTTAAAAACAAAAATTGTTCGCAAACACGGTAACCATTGTTACGAATTAGAAGAGAATGGTAAAGTAATTGGAAAATTTCACGCAAAAGATCTTCAAAAGTGTATTATTTAATGAAACCGATTTTTCAGCTTCTTTTATCACTATAAAAGCTAATAAAATAATCTGTGTTGTGATGGTCAGCTTTGTTTGTGTACGGCTTAAGTCATATACATATGTAGTTTTGAGAGTCACTTTGTTTGTCTTATCTTATCTCTAAAACAAAAGATGAAAAGATAAAGCCACGCTTGTGTAAAAGAACTTTGGTTAGCTGATTTATCTTAGTCAGCAATACTATCTGTTTTTTTTTGGAAGTAAGTATATCCTACGCCCACGCGGTATATGGAAAACTTTTAAGCATGTGCATTTAGTTGGTCAGAGTCTCTCAAATAAATCAGATCGTTCTTGGAGTAAATAAAATCGTACACTTAAAACACGTGATAATTTTTGCACATGCCAAATAAATATAAAAAGGCAATTTTATTCAAAGTGCGTTACAAAAATATTAAGTGCATAATAGAAAACCGATCAAGAGACGTAGGAAGAACCTAACTTGGCAAAACATATATATGTGCAGGTAAAATTTGTCACGAAAAATATCAATACATGTGACTGAAATAAAACATAAAGTTTCAGGATTTGTGGTTGGATTTAAATCCACCAATTAATGAAACTGCACCTTCTGACGAAGCACCACAAAATAATTTAGCTGCTAAGCTGGCCAAGCTACGTTCAACCTGATCAACTAAAAACTCACAGCAGCGCAGCGTAAAGGAAATAACTTGGATGAGAATTAAAACTATATATACTGGACGAATAAACAACGAAAAGAGCATGCTACCACAGATATTTTTTTAATTAATAATTTTTTATATTTATATAACCTAACCTTAACCATTAAAGTTACAGCCACTCAGCTACAGGCCTGCATGCACACGTGGATTTAAAAAGGTAACAAGTAAAAACATAACAAAAAAATAAATAAAATTTAATAAGATTATTATGCATATATATATTTAAGGAAATTAAAAAAAAAATGTTATGGTAGTCAAGTAAAAAAAAAAGAAAAGTCAATTTCTATAGTTTTATAGTCTTGTCCAATGGAAAATTATATAATCAAATTAATAATTTAAATATTATTCAACCCTTCAATAAGTTAAGAATTCATATATTAGGATAAGCCTTCTCTCAAGAAATTAAAAATGTAGTATGAAAAAATGAAGTATTTGTTAATAATTAGAAAAGAGATAAGATATTGAAATGAACTTGATTATTTTTATATACATATTTATTGCTATTAAGAACAAGAATTATATCTGAATATTAACATGGAGAAACTGAACTAATTTAATATAATGGGGTACTAAAAGAAAAACAAACACCCATCAAATCCGGGTCTTGACACTTCAAAAAATTCATTTTTTTCAAACTTTTTGATATAATAGTACAAAGTTTCAGGAATGTTGTCTGAAAATTTTAAGTCGATCGAAGCAAAACTGTAGGAATGGGAGAAATTTAAAGCCCAGGCGTCGAACGTCACAACGGGCCATTCGGGCTCTGGCGTCGGACAGATGCGGCACTTTAAACGCGTTATTCTCAAAACCACTTTTTTGAAGTCGGTAGTCACGATTTCTCAAAAACTATTGCACCGATCAACTTCTGCTTTTGCACACTTCTTTAAGACATAATTCTCTTGTCCTTAACGAAGGGATTTTTTAAATTTTTAATTACAACTCATTTTATAAGCCAAAACATGGCCAAAATTTACGTAAAAAATGACACTTTTTATGAAAATAGCTACAAAAAATTCAATTTTAAATTTAAAAAAAAAATGGCTCGTAGAGGACAAGCGAGACACATACACTATCAGAATAAATTTGGTTTTTTGATTTCAGATAAAAATTGACGGAGATATTTTGCCTACCGCAAGGACACAATTTTTTATGAGGTCAAGTTCAATCCTGCCTCAACGGCTCAATTTTAAAAAATGTTGGTTCAAATTTTTACACAATGTTGGTCAAACCATAAACATTAATGTACAATAAATGAAATTTGTGAAATTATCGTAAGATCTTTTAAAAAATGTATGGAAAATAGGCTTTTTTTCGTGCTCCAAGACCCGGATAACCCCTTAAATCGTTTCTACAATAATTATGCATTAATACTCAAGACCTGAAAACTAAGTTCGAGAAATTATAGCATAGCTGAACAAGCCAATGCAGATGTAGCAAGTGATCAACGTATTCATGATGCCAAATTTGCTGAGAATGCTCCAAAGACCAAATCAATATTTCAGACCAAGCACAAAAATCTTCAGGGCCGCAGAAAGCGTGTCCTCATATTAGGAGCCTGGGGATACAGCTGGTCTGATCCAGTTTCCTTAAGTTTTCTTCCTGGCACACAGTCGTATTTCCGATGGAGAGACATTTTCCCAATACTGCATAGGTTTCCTGGGGGTCCATCCAGCACCACTTGTTTGCCCTCCGTAATCGTGGAGGGGAGCAACCTCGTTAACTTTTTCCCGAGCCTCCTCCAGGCTCACCACCTTGTCACTAACTTTCTTTACATCATTTTTAACATCGGCCTTCTCGCCAAGCTACAGGGCCAGAGTAGCCTCAAATTTAGTCAGAGCTGCCGTCATTTCCTCCATACTAACAAATCGATTCAAACTGATGGGAGTCTTTTAAATAGTTTAAAATAGTTATAAGCAGAGCGGAATCAATCACCATTAGGAGTGGCAAGCGGGAGCGGCAATAGAAAGTAGTTACTGTCCTCGAGTGGGGTTCGCAAATTCGACAGCTGTGCTTCAGCAGTGGTAGTGTTACATGTTCCCACATGTGGACTCAGTCAGCCTGCAGTGTGACGTCGAAGACTGAATTGGAAGCGAAAGTTCTTCGTCAGAAACAAAGCTATCGAATCGGCAGTCAAGGAAAAAAATTAAGGGCAAGAATTATTTATAGAGTAAACATTTAAGGTGTCAGATCATTTAAACAATTAAAAGAGCGAATAGGGAACACGTCAACAATATCCGTAATCTCAAATTTGAATTTTTATAGAATTATTGTATATTGTAAAATCTGACGCCACGTAAAGTACTTGTTACATTTTAAAGGCTCCAATTCAGTTCAGTGAAAAAGACAAGAGATCAACGCTACCAGATTATATTTAACTAATAAGCAGCTAACCTCTATTTCGCCAAGCATTGTAAAGCAGCGCTTAACTCATTATACCCGTTACTCGTAGAGTAAAAGGGTATATTGTATTCGTGCGAAAGTATGTAACAGCTAGAAGGAAGCGTTTCCGACCCTATAAAGTATATATATTCTTGATCAGGGTCACTAGCCGAGTCGATATAGCCATGTCCGTCTGTCCGTCTGTCTGTCTGTCCGTATGAACGCTGAGATCTCGGAAACTATAAAAGCTAGAAGATTGGCATTTTGCATGCAGATTCTTGGAGTTCCTACGCAGCGCAAGTTTGTTTCAAAAAGGTGCCACGCCCCCTTTAACGCCCACAATCGCTTATATACGATTTTAAAAATTTAAATATTTCGGAAAAGTAAAAATGCAGTTTTATTGTGTTTATCAATACCTATCGAAATGTAGAAGAAATTTTTCAAATCGGACCATTCGTTAAAAAGTTATGCGTGATCAAAGTTTCTATCTCCATCTCCGTCGCACTCCCTCGCACTCCCTTTACCTGAGTAACGGGTACCTGATAGTCGGGGCACCCGACTATAGCGTTCTCTCTTGTTTTATTTCAAGTTATTTTACAAAAATCCATGTGAATCCAGCTGATCTGAAACGGAAAGTGCGAGATTCAGATGTCCCCTCTGCCTCGCCTTCGACGCTGTTGACCCTCAGAAAGGAATCTAACGCCTATTTAAGGGGTTATCCGGGTCTTGACACTTCAAAAAATTCATTTTTTTCAAACTTTTTTATATAATAGTACAAAGTTTCAGGAATGTTGTCTAAAAATTTCAAGTCGATCGAAGCAAAACTGTAGGAATGGGAGAAATTTAAAGCCCAGCGCGTCGAACGTCACAACGGGCAATTCGGGCTCTGGCGTTGGGCAGATGCGGCACTTTAAACGCGTTTTTCTCAAAACCACTTTTTTGAAGTCGGTAGTCATGATTTCTCAAAAACTATTGCACCGATCAACTTCTGCTTTTGCACACTTCTTTTAGACATAATTCTCTTGTCCCTTACGGAGGGATTTTTTAAATTTTTAATTACAACTCATTTTATAAGCCAAAATATGGCCAAAATGTACGTAAAAAGTGGCACTTTATATGAAAAGCGCTACAAAAAATTCAATTTTTAATTTTAAAAAAAATGGCTCGTAGAGGACAAGCGAGACACATTCACTATCAGAATAATTTTGGTTTTTTGATTTCAGATAAAAATTGGCGGAGATATTTTGCCTACCGCAAGAACACAATTTTTTATGAGCTCAAGTTATAGCCTGCCACAACGGCTCAATTTTAAACATTTTTGGTTCAAATTTTTACACAATGTTGGTCAAACCATAAACATTAATGTACAATAAATGAAATTTGTGAAATTGTCGTAAGATCTTTAAGAAAAATTCACGAAAAAAGGCTTTTTTCGTGCTCCAAGACCCGGATAACCCCTTAAGGGTTAACACACCAAATTCAATGCATTGCAAAGTGTTAACAAGGTTGGGCGGGTAATATAGAGCACTTACACCAAGCTCATAAAAAAAATAAAACAATACGCATAAACATAACTAAAATTGTAACATCTGGTTAGGTTAGCACATTCTCTTGTAATTTCGTTAGCTAGTTTTGATAAAAGATCCCCCCCAATCGAAGGTTTATCACTAAGGTAGCCGTACTGAAAATGGATGACACGTGAATCTAATTTTAAAAGCAAAGAAATTTAGGTAACTGAAGGGATGATTCCGAAATGCTAAAAATGATCATGTTAGAAAAAAATAAACAGCGAGGTAAAAGCGAAAATTTCATTCCTATGGCAGGTATAGTATGTAACCGTCAAATCGGACGTTTCACTAATTGACTTACCTGTGATGGTATTGGTAATTCCGAGCAACAAATTTTTTTTATTGCAGAATATCGATCTTCTCTACTGTTATGACAAATACAGACGACTATTTGTGCATCCATAGCTATATTTCGTCGCAATGCTTGAATATACGCATCGATTCGATCACGGTCTAAAGAAATCATTGTTGGTTTAGAAACTTTCATGCCCAGAGACTTACAACATTGTTTCATATGATCAAGTAGATTCGTTGCAGCCCGTATATCAATTCTCAAATGTATTATTACCCAGTTATTCAGGTTAACAACCTGCAACATTTCATTGCTTACAGCAAACTTGGAAAACTCTGCATTTTTTCCGGCTGACACTGTCGTTTTTGAAAAATAAATTTGTTCCGTGTCCATTTGACGTCCTTTAAGCTTGTTGAAATTTTTGCCAAGTGAAAGACCCCAACTGTTCAGAATATCTTGAGCCGCTGGAGTTTTCGAAACATTGTCGTAGAATTTATTTAACGACAGCTGTCGTTGATTTGGAGAAACTCTTGTAAATGTAGCGATCTCACGCATAAGTTTGTTATCTGATCTAATTTCATCTCGGAGTCCAGTAAGATAACACAATTCAGGAATTAAACAGAATTGTACATTTTCGTTAAAGTCAGGGTTCGATCTTGTTTTTTTTATACTAAGAAGCAGTGGTTGATTTATATCTTTAATGTTGATATTGTGGTATTGTTTGTAATATTCCAGATAACTTGTGGATCCAGTTCTCGCTTGAAACTCGGACTTCGGACTTTGATCGAAGCAAATCTCATTTATTTTATAGGTACGATTGTTATATCTTGTTAGAACTATATTTCCAACCAATGTCTTTTTGACGGTATCTTGATAATTGTCTACGTTTTGCTGGTATATATCAACAAGCATATCTAAAACGGTTTTTTGACAAAGTATACGATGAGAAACGTCGCAACAAAGCATTAAACCACCTTCGTATTCATCAACAGCTGTTACATAGCCTGGCCAAACTTCTAGCTTTGCCAATGGTATAATTTTCGGACGCGACGGATCAAACTGTTTGCGCTCAAATCTTACATAATTTAATGTTTTCATGACTCGATCAAACAAAACATTATATAAATGAATGCAATTCTTAAGAGACTCCTTTTTTTTGAACAAAATACGAATCTGCAACTCCATATCTTTCACTTTGGAAACAAAAACTGTCAGCTGATTTTCTAACAAGATTGGTAAATATAAGGTAATACCGTCAAATGTTTTGGTTCCTCCGAGTTTGTCTTTATGATCGTTTAAATATTTCATTCTTAAATGAACCGAATCAACGGGAGGAAGAAACCGCACTTCGTAATGGAAGATTCCTTTTGATTGATCCGTCGAAAGTTCTAAGTAATTACAAGATAAATTTACAGAGGAACCTGAAAAAATTGATTTATTAAAAATCTTGTATGCAGATAAGAATAAAAAATAATAAAGCTTTAGAAAGTTTAATTTGCGTGATTCCACTGCAAATGAACATTATAATCAAACATGTGATTGCTACACTACTACAGCAGCTTTTTTTTTCCATGTGGGAATTTAATAAAGTTAAAAAAAAATCCACCCAAAACTAGAAAGGAAGCTAGTTAAATTCGGGTTTTTTGCTATCTCACTCTTATTCTCTTTTTGATGCTCGCGCACTTATTGCACGAGTTCGGTCGTTCAGTCGCAGAGAGGCGCATTCATGATACATAAGGTAGTCTCGTCGGCTGTCTAACCGTTAGGGTTTTGGTCAGTGCGTGTTCGTTTTTTGAAGGAAAAGGTTGTGTGCGGACGAAATTTTTACAGAACTAACTTGAGCAACATGTCTTTTTGCAATGTGTGTTGCACCGAAATGTTTTGAAAAAAGAGCGCTGTGGGAGGAATCGCTGGGATGCAAACTTGGCGATTATTCCAAAATTTGCGAAAGGCATTTTAGGTCCGCTCAGTGGAAGTTGTCACCACAAAGTGTCAGACTTTTAAGAAAAGCCTGAACTCAATATTCCAAAATTAGGCTTTGCCGATTTAACCACGCAAACAGAGTAAATTGAACATGTAATAATAAGGAAATAAATTAATTAATCTATTTTTATTACAGGAACAATATAATACGTTCCACATTGTTTATTGAGAACAAAAGCCTTAGGAAAAGGATTCGTGAGATGGAGAAGGAAAATCGTTCATTATGCAAGCAGCTAGAGGAATATAAGGAGTTGGAAATGTCTTTAGGCCAAATTTTCACGGAGACTCAAATAAAAATATTAAAAAATGGAGGAAAGCGACCCACATTTAATGCTACAGACATTTCTGCTGCGTTTTGTCTGCAAACAGCGTGAATATAACCATTTATACAAAAAGTATATCCTTTGCCCGCCGAGCCATGTAATATAGATGGTTAGCAGAAGTTCCTATTAAAACGGGTACACAAGACCTTGTGATTGATCTAATGGACAACAAAGAAATGCTTGAAGTGGATAAGCTATGCGTTTTGTCTTTCGATGAGATGAAGATTACTGCTGGCTTCAAATATGAGAGCTCTGCGGATGTCGTTTTTAAGCCAAGTAATTACGTTCAAATGGCCATAGTTCGTGGGTTGAAAAAATCTTGGAAACAGCCTGTATTCTTTGACTTCGATACTCAAATGAAAGTGGATATTTTGAATGACATCGTTAAGAAGCTGAACAAAAGGAGTTATGTAGATGAAGTGTCTCACGGGAGACTGATGAAACCGTCTGTCCAGTTCGTGGAAAAAATAAAACCATTAAAACATATTTTTGTACACTACATTGACGAAAGTTTTAAAATAACAAAGAATGTTAAAGAAACTTTAATAATCGAAAATGTTAGTATAAGTTTGGACATAAAAAACTTTTATTTTAAGATTAGAATATATTGTAGAAATAATAATCTTAACAAAAGATTTAACATTCAAAAACAATAACAATGCCTAATTTCAAATTCAAAATTATTAAAAATTAAATTAAAAAAAGTAAGGTTTGTAAAGTTTGTTTGTAAAGTGAAAATTCTTTATTTATTTTCCGGTATCAATTTTATCCCCTTCAATGTAATCCCCTTCCGATAAAAAAAATTATGCCAACGTTTTTTCAAATCCTCGAAACAGGCCAAATAGTCCCTTTCCGGTATAGTCATAAGCGCCCTCGTCGATTCCGCTTTTATCTCTTCAATCGACTCAAAACGCGTGCCCCAGAGTGGTCTCTTGAGTTTTGGGAATAGCCAGAAGTCACACGGAGCCAAATCAGGAGAATACGGTGGTTGCGGAACGTGTGCGTCGAATTCTTGGCGATTTGGTCACGAAGAACGTGTGCAGAAATTGAGCGTTTTCGGTACCAATCGAGATTTGACTTTTCGTAGGCCCAAATGGTCTTTCAAAATGGTTTTCACAGATCCTTCTGATATTCAGATCAGTAAGGGGTCTAACAGTCAACCGACGATTTTTGAGCACAAATTCCTTCACTCCATTGACGTGTTGGTCATCTGTTGACGTCGATGGTAGTCCGGAGCGCTCTAAGTCATCAGCATGTTCCCGACCCTCATTGTAGTCTTTGTACCATTTATAAACATTTTTCTGGGACATGGTAGAATCACCAAAGGCCTTCCGCAACATCCTCTATGTTTCCGCAGCCAAAATTTCATTCCGCAAACAAAATTTGATGGCACTTCTCTGCTCAATTAAATCAGACATTGTAAAAATCGACAAATACACTCTTGATCGTTTGGTAAACACAAGCTGACATTGACATGAAATTACCGCCAGATGTCATCAACAGTCCTGCCAACTCACGAAAAAAAGAAATAATCCGCCATCTTAAGCCCGCGAATTTTAAATTGAAAATTCACCTTACTTTTTGCTCACAGTAGTAAAATAAACTCCATTTATTATGAAAGGCAAAAGAAACCCCCTGAACCATCTAAGGGTTAGTCCACACATTCTATTGTCGCTCTGCTCGCACTTACTAAACAGTTCCCATTTCTCTCGCACTCATTGTAATGATAGTAGAAGTACCAGATTTCGCCGACGAGACTACCTTATGTTACTGTATCATGTACGGGAGCACCAAAATGAGAATTAGAATGAGAGCGCAAAAAACCCAAACGCACACGAAGTGTCCGGGTCTGCTGCTAAGAGCCCTAAGGTCTGTGGTGCACACAGTTCCTGTTGATATTTACAAAAACTTGTTGCGCATGTCACACACACTTCTAATCGAACTGAAATATAACCTTATCCCCTGCATGGTAGTTTAATAAGTTTCGATTCCATAGAAATAAAATGTCGAGCTGAGTTTTTAGATAGCCAAAAAAAAAGGAAATTTGGCGTCTTACAAAAATAATTAACGGGAGTACAACCTATCTTACAAGGGTAATTTGCTGTTCCTTGGGCCTAGAACATCTTTCCGACTGCGATTTTTAGCCTAGCAGAGGCAACCGAGCGAGTCCCAGGTTGCGGATAGCGAACGGCTCATGGCGAATCCCCTGTAATAAGCAGTCCCGGAAAGCCACAGGGTAACTATATGCGATTTGTTCAGCCACATCTAAATAGTTGCTCTACACAAATCTCTGCACAATTCTCCACACAAAAATCCTATTAACTCCGTTCTCGACCACATTACCTCTCACCTCTCTATGGTTTAAATCGGACAGAGCCGAGAGTCACTCCGGTTAAGATCCCTGGTCAGTCTCTAGCGGTGTTCGCTTGCCAAGTGGACCTTTTCTCTTGTGGAACACAAAAATAATTAAAATCGAACAGTGGCTGAAAGCCGCTTTAGGAAGAGCGAGCTCAACCTGTATTGGCACTAAAACTGGGGATGCCTGGTGGTGAACTCTGCAAAGTGCGCGTCAATGCCAAAACCTGCAGTAGATGTAATTAAGATTGTCCGCCCATCTTCCGTGAAAAGCAAGTTTACAAATGCTGACAAAGCGGCAAACTATCCGACGAAATTTATGAACCCTATCCCCCGGTTTCTTATTGCTTTAACTTCATTTCAATCAATAATTCTTGAGATACCAAAGTTTCCAGTTTTTATTTTAGCACGTTGAAGTTTTGAAAACTCGTTTCCATTGTTTTTTGTGCACCGAAAAACTAAACTGAAAACTTTTTTATTCTACCGTTCTCTACTGATACCGATATTAACATTTAACAAGAAAAGCTAACTTCGGGCGGAGCCGAAGTTGATATACCCTTGCAGAAATTTCAGTAAGTTATGGTATTTCCAATCGTTCAGTTATATGGCAGCTATAGGATATAGTGGGCCGATTTGGTAGGTCGGATTGATAGGAAAATCACAACTTTCTAACTTTACAAACACCAAAGTTATGGCATTTCCGATCAATCAGTTATATAGCGGCTATAGGATATAGTCGCCCGATCCTTATGAAATTTGGTAGGTCGGATTGATTTGCCAAATATAAAAACCATAAAAAATCCCAACTTCCTAACTGTAAAAACACTAAAGTTATGGCATTTCCGATCGTTCAGTTATATGGCAACTATAGGATATAGTCGGCTGATCCTTATAAAATTTGGTAGGTCGGATATGGCAGCTATAGGATATAGTCGGCCGATCTCGGCCGTTCCGACTTATATACTGCAAGTTTCAATTCGATATCTTTAAAACTGAGAGACTAGTTCGCGTAGAAACAGACAGACGGACATGCTTATATCAACTCAGGACACGATCCCGATCAAGAATATATATATTTTATAGGGTCGGAGATGTCTCCCTCAGTGCTTTGCACACTTTTGATCAAAATTATAATACCCTCTGCAAGCGTATAAAAATGAAGTAGCACTGTTTTCGTATGTGATAAAGATTCGAAGATTGTCTTTTTTGTCAAAAAAATGTGTAATACAACAACAAAATACATGGAAAAAAGAATAAATAAGTACTGTTTTAATTTTTATAATACTATTCAATAGCCCAACAAATAAAAAAGAAAAATCCACGAAATTTTACGTATTTTTGTTTTGTATTTCTAATTAAATTTGTTCATTTCAATAAACAAATCAAAACAAGATAAAAAGCTAAGATAGCTCATGCAAATCATATTTTAACATTGAAGTAATATAATTTCAAGTTAATCCACTTGGCACAAAAAAGATAATCCAACCTACCAAGTCGGGGTTATTAATCTCACCACGAGATTATAAATAAAGACAGTTCCAAGCATCGTTCTACGGCTAGCTGCGATCCTAGTCCAGGCGCCGTAAAGCAAGAATTAGAAAGTTTTTATGTACTGATTTACTGCTGTAAATATGTATTTCGTATTGTGGACTTCCGAAAAGTTTTAGTGACATCGAATTTTTTTTGACTTCATTTATATATATCCGTGGACGATATATGTATGATAAGAAAAGTTTAGTTTTGCAAGTTATCTACATATATTGTAAGTCTAAATGGCAGGGAAAATCTTAATACTGCAGGCATACTTTAACATCATAAGTACGCGAGAATGACAATGACTTGTAACTTATATGGTTGTTAATAAATAGTAAAAAGAAGCGAAACAAGACGGCTGCCTTGTGGGGGAGGAAATATATACACTTGCCAGAAAAAGTATGCGTACAAACATGTCCAGCCACTTTGAAGTTAAAAAATTGTTAAAAAAAAATCTTAAAAATTGAATTTCTATTTTAACAGATAGTGTATTTATTCACCTTTCCTTTGATGTAACTCTTAATTTCTAACACTTATATTTTTCCTAATATTAACAAAAATGTACAAAATGGGCTGATTTCGCATCAGAAAAAGTATGCGTACAAAAGGGAAATGGAGAAGTTCCTCAGGGAAAGAAGTTTATGTGCACTTTTTAATTTGCCTTTATTTTCTCTAAAGTTAACGGTACAGTTTTTGTAAGTACGCAGTTTTGTATTCTTATCTTTTATGAACATCTCCTAATTCAATGGTCCTCTTTGGGCTTCATTCATTGTTCCGTTTTTAATAACATGTGCTAAAACTTGTGTTTTTAATAGGAAATAAGTATATGTGCAAATTGAGATAATTGATAGCGGGTAAGCTAAGAAGTGTGATCTAAAAATATTTTTTAATCAGCGGAACGTTAGTAAAATAGATTGTTTATCCTTGTAGAATAAAATAATTAATATTAAGTTTGATTTTACGGTAGAATGCCACGTGGTTTACAGTTGTGAGAGGAAGATCGCGGCATGATCAAAGGACTGGCTGAATCTGGCCAGACCATTTCTTATATTGCTGCTCAGGAATACAATTAGTAACTTCCTTAAAAATCCGGAAAGTTATGGAAAAATAAAGCGAAGCGGCAGGGCCAATGAAATCGACGACCGGTGCAAGAGACAAATTCGGCGTCTAGCTGTTCAAGACAACAAGTCTTGCATGGAAATAAAAGGTCAACTGAATCTAGACGTATCCATAAGACGTATAAACCAAATTTTGAACCAGAACAAAATGGTTACATATGGTTCACGCGACGCTGTACCAAGGCTATTAAAGCGTCACATAACCGCTCGTCTACAATTTGCTGAGCAATACAAATTTCGGTCGGAGGAGTTTAAAAAAGTTATATTTTCGGACGAAAAAAAGTTTAATTTGGACGGTCCTGACTCCTGCCAAAAGTACTGGCGCGACAAAAGGCAGCCACGACATAAACGAACCACGGTGGAGGATCATTAATGGTTTGGGACGGATTGGGTATGCTGGGAAGTATCCACTTTGTTTTATACCGACTAGAACAAATGCAAAAATGTATATAGAGTTACTAGAAACAGGGCTCATCGAATTTGCTGGAGACATTTATGGGGATGAGTGGATATTCCAGCAAGGCAACGCGCCAATCCACACAGCTCGTAAAACTAAAGACTTTCTGCCAGCTAGAAAAATACCACTATTGCAATGGCCAGCGATCAGCCTGGACCTAAACCCAATAGGAGCTCTTTGGGGAATACTTTCTAATAAAGTTTACAAACTGGCGTGCAGTTCGACACAGTTAATGACCTCTAAAAGGCTTTGATCAAGGAATGGGATCAAATTAATCCGACAACTCTGCAAAACTTGACAATGCCCAATCGGTCGGATTAATCAAATTTTTATTAAGGAAGGAAATCATATAAATTATTAAGAAGTCTATTTAAATTTGTTAAAAAATTGTTCAACTTGTATTTCGAATTTTCGTGCAGTATGCATATATACTTATTTCATATGAAATTAAAGTTTTTTATTTAATTTAAAGTTAATCTAAACGTTTACGAAAAATATATTATTTTTTTGTTAATATGTATTCAAGCAATATAAAAAAATTTAATCAAAATCATAAAATAATTATTTTATGTTTTTTAAAAAATAATTTCAATGCACATATACTTCTTTCCCTGAGGTATACAAAATTTTAAAGTACAGTAATTTTCTAAGAACAATCGAATTTGAATATTTTAGTATTAATTGCAAATGTCTAAGTTTTTCTAAATCCAATCTACTGCCTAACCACTGTAATAGAGTTTGTCGTGGCGACTAACACGGAATCTTCCTAATGAACGGTTGATAACAATCAAGGAAAATCAAGGAAACTGTCACGCAAAATATATTTACGTGTTGGATGCTGCTATGGAACGGATCGTTGTTCTAAATTATGTGTCCACTAAATTAAAATGATTAGCTTAAATTCTTATTTGTTAAATAAAAAATTGACGTTGAATCTTTAAAGTTCCTTTAATTTCAAGCATGAATCCGCCATCAGTCTTGGTCAAAAGTTTTTTTTTTTTTTTTTTTTTCCTTTATATATTTTTTTTGTGGCAGTTACTCGAGAGAGCAAATGTCGCATCTATACAGATTCTTACTCTATGAACTAAGCAAGTACCTACAATAATATCTTTTACTGTCTTCTCAAACTTTTTGAATGATGATCACATCCTAAAAATACTTATTCAGACGAAAACTCTACACAAGGTGCAGACATCTACCATTTGTACACTTCCTAATTTGGCAAACAGGGGAATCGAAAGTAATATAATATTAGTTGAAATCTGACTCTCATTTTTTCGATCGGATTTTTCATATAAAAGTTAAAAAGGTTGTTGGCGACTATTTCAACTTTCATAAGAGCGAATAACTCAAGAATTTGAACAAGTCAAAAAATCTTTATTTGATAGATGAAAAATGGTAAAGAACGTTAAAAAAGGAAAAAAAATATGTAATATCAGGTTGTCAAATATCTCCCTTCCGCTTTTATTTGGTTTTTGAATTTGGCTGCTTTGTGCAAAGGGCTACACATCGGTATCGGGCAATGCTATATATCGATTGAAATGTCTTGACATAACCGCTATTCATAACAAGTTTTTTTCTTGCGTTGAAAAGTTATACATGGGTAAACATGGAGTTCGCTAACGCCGAAATTCGCGCTGTTTTAAAGTTTTCCAGTCACCATCCGCTTCAAAAATGGGTCGAGTTCATTCCGTTTCAGCAGCGTATTGCAGGCGTTGATTCTGTCCAACAGGTTTTTTTGCGTCGTGGTTGAAGGCCAGTGAATCGTCCAAAACAGTGGCCAAGCCGGGATTGACGGCAGGAAAGTTTTGCTCTGTGTTTGGTGGGATTGGAAGGGAGTCATACACTATGAACTGCTCCCATATGGCCAGACGGTTAATTCTACCATCTACTGCGAACAACTGGACCGCTTGAAGCTGGCGATCGACCAGAAGCGACCAGAATTGGCCACCAGGAAGGGTGTAGTGTTTCACCAGGACAACGCAAGACCACACACTTCTTTGATGACTCGTCAAAAGCTCGGATTGGAGATTTTATCGCATGCACCATCCATATAGGCCGGACATATAATATAACAATCCGTTCACTGTATCAATTTTTATAAAGCATTGAATAAAGACCAAAAAAGCGGAAGGGAGTCATTTTGTAACCTAATATATTAAAGAAAATTAAAAAATAAATAAGCATTGATTAGCGAAAAATCATAAATATATTGATAATGTTTTGCCAACGATTTAATTTTCAATTTTTAAGTATATATGCCATATAGCATGAGATGATTCACTAAAAGCAAGAAAACCGGTCGCTAAATACTTTTAAGGTAATAATTTATTTTTATACCCTTGCAGAGGGTATTATAATTTTGGTCAAAAGTTTGTAACGCAGTGAAAGAGACGTTACCGACCCTATAAAGTATATATATTCTTGATCAGGATCAATAGGGGAGTCGATATAGCCATGTCCGTCTGTCCGTCTGTTTCAATACTGTGTGTGAGCTCAGTTTAAAAGCTAGCGATCTAAAACTTTCAGAGTCAAGTTGGTTTTGTGCGTCTTGGTTTGTGCGTCTTCACAGAGAACGGTCGTGTTTTTGTTTTGCGCTCCGAATTTTCATTTTTCTTATTGAAACCACCGGGGTTTACTTAAATCTCTTCATTGTAGCTACACCTTTAAGTGTTTTCTAACAACTTTCCGTTCGCTTCGCGAGTGCATCGTTATTAACTTGTGTTTAGTAAACAAAAAGTTTTTATCATAATTTAATTCGGTGCTGGTTTGTTGTTATTGTTTTCTATTGCCCCTCTTTTCAGTCTTTCTCTTCGTCGTTGAGCGCTGTTGGAACGGCACGCACTCCAACGGTCAAATCTCTCAGAGGTGTTTTATACCGGAGTTAATCGGTTAATAATCCCGCTCTCTCTCTCTTTTCGTTTCTATATCGTTTCGTGGTGCCTAACATCAAAGTTATTCGGTGTTTCGCTCCCTCTCTGTCGCTCTGCTTGATCTCTCATTAAAAAGTTCTTGAGCGCTTTCGATTTTTTTGTCCGCTATAGTGCACAGTGGTCCGTGGTCAGCGAAAATGGCTTTCTGTTCATTAAAAAATTGAAAGAAAGTTATCTCGGCGGGACAGCAAAGTATTCCCTGCCATACATGTGATAAAATTTATCACGCAAAGTGTCTTGGCTATTCTGGCCTGGTTCGTGATGCCATCGATAAGAGGAGTGGCCTGCGCTACTACTGCGATGAATGCATTGTATACGAGAACCAGGCAATAACTATTAGGCGGCTCACAAAAAGCAGTGTTACGGAATTAATCCGGAACTGCCGTAAAAATACGGACCTGCTCGTGGCGCTTGAGTCTCAGCTCACTAGCCGCATGCTAGCTGAGCCCGATTCCCCAAAGCGCAAAAAAGTCGCGGTCGGTGGGCATTCGACGGCAGGTGCTGTGCAACCTGCTGCCCGCGATTCGACTCCAGCTCAGCTGCCAATCTTAGGCGCCACTCAAATGGTACTAAGATCGGGGGCAAAAAGTGATTCGGTATCCGAAGTTGCTGGAATCGATGTGACTCCGATACGTACTTCCGCTCTGTCTGATCAAAATAAAGTAGTGGCCCCAACACCTCATGTAGACTTAACGTCCGGATTACCGGCCGATACTGGTAGTACAGATACAAATTCTGTAGTACCAAAAAGGGTTGCATGTGTTGTACCAAAAACGGTTACTTGTGTTCGGGTGCCCCAGCTAAAACATGTATTTGTTTCACGGCTCGCCCCAGACCTCTCACCATTGGATATTACGGCTTATATCCGTAACAAAATCCAAGTTGATGATTTGAAGGTCGAACAATTTAAATTTTCTTATGCTAGGAAAGTATCATCATTTAAGATTGGTATTCCTTGTGCTCTTTTTGCATCTGTGTGTTTTTACCAGTTTCTGGCCCGAGGGCATATTTGTAAAAGAGTACGAAGCTAAGAGAAAAAAGAATAGTTCAGGGGAAATGGAAAACACCATTAAAGAACCATCCCCAGCGCCCTCCACATCCTCTTCTGTCCCAAAAAACTAGCCTCCTCTTTTCTTCTTTGCTATCAGAATACAAGAGGCTTACTTAGTAAGCTGACTAAATTGTATTCGGATAGTTTTTCTTTCCCATATAATATTATGGTATGTACAGAGACCTGGTTAAGGCCGGTAATTCTTAGCTCCGAAATTCTCCCGGGTAAGTACACAATTTATAGGCTTGATCGTCAGTCCAGACGGGGAGTCCTGATTGCTGTCGACTCCACCTTTTCGTCTGAATTACTAACTTTCCAAGAATTTTATGACATCGAATTCCTAGGTATAAAATTATCGTTTCCCGGTATTTTTGTATATATTACTTGTTCATATATCCCACCATCATCTGAGTTCCCTATTTACGCAAATCACCTTTCCGTTACTCAGTCCATTTCCAAAAAACTGTCAGATCGAGATCAGTTAATTGTATTAGGTGATTTTAATATACCTAGTGCGACACGGTCCCCTGACGAAAACTCTAATATTTTACTTCCTTTAGCGCAGCATGACTTTATTGACGGCTTGCTTGACATTGCGCTATCCCAAGTGAACCATGTTAAGAACTCCTTAGGACGTTTACTGGACTTGTGTTTTGTTTCAAATTCAGAAGGCGTTTGCCTATCAAGAACGTCACCACTTACACAACCGGAAGATCCTTATCATCCAACTCTAGAGCTGACTGTAGACGCAAGAACAGAGCCGAATAAAAAATCCGAAAAGTCGGTTAAACGAATCCGCTGCTTTCGTAAGGCAAATTTTCATATTTTAAATACTTTTATATCCGGCTATGACTGGTCCGAATTTTATTCATGCACTAACGTGGCTAAGGCCGTTAATATCTTTTATAATGCATTGAATTCCTTCTTTTATCTGTGTGTTCCGTTATACTATCCGTCAATTTCAAATAAACCTCCATGGTTTAATAAAGAGTTGTCACACCTAAAAAATATTAAGTCCAGACTTTTCAATAAATTTAAAATGTGCGGTTCACAATCTGCCTTCTCTCGGTACCTAAGGGCTCGGTCAAATTTTATTGTGTTTAACGCCCGGTGTTATAAAAGCTATTTGACTTGTTGTAGGGTCCAATTTTCACAAGATCCAAAACAGTTTTATAATTTTGTTAACACTAAGCGTAAATCAGCCTGTTACCCTGCATCACTATCATTCGAAAACTCTACGGCAAATTCTGATCAGGCAATTGCCGATCTATTTGCCCAGTTTTTCCAGACAACATATTCTGTTTCATCCCGTCCAAATCCGTCTTATTCAAATGCCATACCCAAGTCGAACTTGATTTTTTGTCCGAGGTTAAGCGAAAGCTTCCTTCTTTTGGATCTTCATAAAGTTAAGCCTGTCTATTCACCGGGTCCGGACGGTGTTCCAGGCTGCGTGCTGAGGTACTGTGCTGAAACTCTGTGTAGACCTCTGTACAAATTGTTTACCTTGTCTTTAAAAAGATCTCATTTCCCACTTATTTGGAAGGAGTCATTTGTCATTCCCCTTCATAAGAAAGGAAATAAATGCAATACAAGTAATTACAGAGGCATATCCAAATTATCCGCCATCCCAAAGCTTTTCGAAAACACTATTACACCCCATTTGCAACATCTTTGTAGATCGATTATATCTCCATGTCAACATGGATTTATAAGGCGAAGATCTACGACGACAAACCTCTTGGAGCTAACGTCTTTTGTAATAAATGGCTTTAGAAAGAACATGCAGACTGACGTAGTTTACACTGATTTTAGTAAAGCGTTTGATTCAGTAAATCACTCGCTTCTTGTATTAAAGCTAGACTTATTAGGGTTCCCATGTGATCTTCTAACATGGATCTCAAGTTATCTGAGTGGTAGCACTCAATGAGTCCTCTTTAAAAACTTGATCTCTGATTTGATCCAAGTTACTTCAGGCGTCCCCCAAGGAAGCCACCTTGGCCCACTTCTTTTTACTTTATTTATAAACGATCTCCCTCTAGTCTTGACAAAGCCGCGTGTCCTTATGTACGCAGATGACGTTAAGTTATGCCAGCAATATAACGAAATTTCTAGCAGTTCAGACTTACAATCTGACCTAAATGCTTTTCAAACATGGTGTTGTGAAAATCTTTTGGATTTAAATAGCGCTAAGGGCAAAGTAATGACATTTTTTCGGGTGAACCCACAATATGCAACGTATACGCTGGGTGGTTGCGCGTTGTCTAGAATTACGCATGTTGATGAACTTGGCGTCCTCCTTGACCCTAAACTTAAGTTTTGTGACCATATTACTTCTATGGTGAATAAAGCCAGGGGAGTACTTGGATTTATTAAAAGGTGGTCAAAGGAATTCGATGATTCCTATGTTACAAAGACTCTGTTCGTTTCACTAGTCCGTCCAATCATGGAGTACTGTTCAGCAGTTTGGAGTCCTCAGTATGGTGTACATATAGACCGGATAGAGTCTGTGCAAAATAACATTTTATTATTTGCTCTACGGGGCCTTAACTGGAATGCAAGCCTTATTTTACCATCCTACTCTAGTAGACTTCTCCTAATTAATCTACCATCCTTAGTAAACCGTAGAACGATGCTTGGCACAACTTTTATCTATAAACTTATTCACGGGGATGTGGAGAGTCCCGAGTTACTGGGTCGCATAAGCTTCTCCGTGCCTAATAGAATTACCAGGAACTATGTTTCTCTTACATTAAATATTTGTAGATCTAACTTTGATATGCATGAACCGTTTAGAGTACTGTGTAACGACTATAATAGACTATACCACATTATTTTTACTACCGACTCTTTGCTAAGCCTAAAATCGTTAATTTTATCTTACTTAGCACAAAATTAGTATTAGTATTAGTCTCGTACGTATTTCTAATCTTAGTCTGTCCGCTTCTACATTGTGCTTTTAACTTCTCGCGATCTCGTTTTTACGCCTATTAGGCTCCGCGCGTAACAAGCACTGCTTGGTGTCGTAAGGGACACTTGTTTGCGCTGATCATAATGCATCAACGTCCGAAAAAAAAAAAAAAAAAAAAGTTTGAAAACAGCCCCGATCGGATGGCTATATCCTATAGCTCACATAGGAACAATCGGATATAACTTGCAAGAATGGAAGATATTTCACGCAATGTAAAAGCTATTGACATAAATCTTTCCAAATCTTATTTTTTTACGAATACCTTGATCAGGGTTAAAGCGCGTGCCGATCGGACGTCTATATCATATAGCTCCCATAGGAACAATAGGGTGATATCGGTCCAAATTTGATGGTTTTCAGAATATTTCGTGCAGTGTGTAAGCTATTGACATACATTTTTCCAAGTCCTATTTATTTCTCAACATAATCTCCTTTTAGCTCGATACACTTGACCCAGCGATGCTTAACTCGTCTGAAAAATACGTTTTCTCGAGGTCCGCAAAATAGTCCTCTGTGGCGGCGACGACCTCCTTATTCGACGCAAATTTCTGTCCAGCGAGTGACTTTGTCAAGTTTGGAAACAAAAAAAAGTCACACGGTGCCAAATCTGGAGAATATGGTAGATGGGGTAGCAGTTCGTAGCCCAATTCGACCGACTTTGCCTTGGCCTTGGAAGACCACTTTTTTTGCCAAATGGGGCCTATTTTCTGCAATTCGGAGGAGAATCGGCCCAATAACTCGGCGTAATACAGCCCAGTGATCGTTTTGCCCTTCTCCAGGTAGTCGATGAAGATCACACCTTGTGAATACCAAAGAACGGTGGCCATCTCCTTTCCGGCCGATGGGACAGTCTTCGCATTCTTCGCCGCGTGAAGTCCACTGATTCGACTGTTCCTTGGTCTCTGGTGTGTACCAGTGGATCCATGTTTCGTCCAAAGACCAATATAATCACTAAGATGCGTAACGCCCATACATTGGTTTTGCAATATGCAGCTCGTTTTTTGGTGGCGACGAAAATTCCGCTCTCTGCGCTCGCACAAAGTTGAGAGCGTAAAAATCTAAAAATAGAATTGCACGAATAAGGAAGTGCGTATGTGTGCGTATTTGTTCGAGAAGACGACTTTCGTCCAGAAATCATTTCTGGACTAAGAAACTAATTGTGTGTCAAATGAACTTCTATGATTGAACAGGATGATTATTTAAATTGCATTTATGTATATATGGCAATTAAGCTTGATGTAAAACTTTTTTATATACCTTAAATATTAATATCTGCATATTTAATTCATAGTTTCGTTTTATATATTTAAATTAAAGCTAAAAACATAAGTTTTAATACAAAACATATAAAACTGCTTGATTAAATTTAAAAATATTTCAATAAAGTTTAATATATTTGAATATACTATGATTGTTAATCAAAAACAAAGCGAAGTTTATTTAAATTGAATATATTTAAAAGATATTTAAATTTGTATATGTCGCTTTATTTTTTATCCATGGCTGTTTTTATTAACTTTAAAATGGAAATATTAAATTTAATTTTTATTCAAATATATTAAATTTTGATCTAATGACTTAAAATATTTAAAGTAAATACGAATAACATCATATCTAATATTATCAACCTGCACTTAAATCTATTCTTATTTACTCAAGCAGTTTTATATGTTTTGTGTTAAAAGCTATGTTTTTATAATTAATTTAAATATATAAAACGAAAAATTTAATTTAATATGCAGATATTCATTTTTATTTATCCATCGTTTTTTTGTATACCTAATAAATATTTAAAGCTAATATTATTATTTTATAAAAAGTTAAACTATTTATAATAACACGAATTGAATGCTTAATTATAAAACTAAGCTACAGGATATCCTATTTATATTTAATATTACGTACATATGTACATATTTATAACTTTTTTCCAAGTTGTCGAAAGCGTTTTGTTATATTTTTTAGAATGTTTTTTCGGTGCCATTTTTTTTTTAATTTTTCCCCTTTGGGTTTCTTGTTTTTCTAAATAATTAAAATAGTTAACTTACAAATATTTATATAAATTTAATTTATATTATGATAATAATTTTATATAATGTTATTATAATACGTATAATATAAAAATACCACATATTTTTTAATCCATATATTTAAAATACAATAAATATAAAAATATTCATCCTGTTCAATCGCAAAATTTATGAGGCTCCTAAAAATCGTTCACAAGTCGCATGCTGAATACCCTAATGACAATTATTCCAATGTGAAGTCATGTATGAAATAAATTATGTTATTTTTTTATACTTAGATATATTTGGTCATTACTAAAAAATATTATACATTCGAATAATTAGTAAATAAAGTTAATATAAAGGCAATACAAAATAAGTATTTTTAATAATGTTATAATTTTAAAATAAAGAGTATATTTCGACAGCGCGCTGCAGCGAATTTCTTCGCTTGTGAATACATGTGCACACATACATTCGTCGGCTGTCGCAGTATGCGTGCAAAGAGCGGCTGGCTTTTGAGCGCTCTCTCGCTGGCTTTTGGGCAGAGAGCGAAAAGCCAGTTGAAAAGCCAGCACAAAAAATTCGTGTGCAAAAAAATCGTATGGCGTTACGCATCTTGGAGTTTATATTGGTCTTTGTTTCGTCGAAGGTCACGAAACGACGCAGAAACTCCTTCGGATTGCGCTTAAACAGCGTCAAACGCTGCTCTGAAGTGGTCTCACGGTTGCGTTTGCTGTCCGGAGTGAGCAATCGCGGCACCCATCGCGCCGACAGCTTTTTTATGCCCAAAATTTCATGCATGATATGACCCACGCGGTCTTTTGAGATGCCTACTGTCTCAGCTATCTCGCGTATCTTTAATCGGCGGTCTGCCAATATGAGACCGTGGATTTTTGTCACGTTATCCTCCGTTTTTTTTTTGTGCGTAGCCAGAGAGACTTTAAAGACTGGGAAAGTTTGAAGTTAGCCTTGTCACTGGAGTTCGGAGTGCAGGTATCTACAACCGAGATTCATCGCAGGTAGCGAAAGCGTCGTCAAGCTAAGGGTGAATCATTACAGGAGTTTCTATATGCGTTAATGGAGATAGCTAAACCGATACGTTTGGAGGATGAAAGTATTTCGTAGAAGGTATCCCAGCCGAATAAATCCATACTGCATCAGGCTAAAAATCTGAAAGACATGAAGTGGCAGATCGAGGCATACCAAATGGCCAGAAGTACATATAAGCCAGAAAGCAAGCATACTTTTCAGGGTGGTAATGAGTCAGCCAAGGAAAAGACAACAGAGTAGGTTAGAAAATGTTTCAGATGTGGAGATCCATTTCATATGAAGAGAGATTGTCCAGTGCAAGAGAAATGTTTTAAATGTAATCGGCCAGGACACCGAGCAGCGCAGTGTAAAGCGAAGGTTCGAGTTAAAACAGAAGAAAGAACCAATGTGGTCCAGGCAGGGTAAGTAAACCCAAAGCAATCTCATGCACCAGTTGCTTGTGGTTTGGAGGTAAAGATACATGTTGAATTTAAAGCCCTTGTAGATACAGGAGCAGAACTATGCCTAATGCGTAGGCGTGTATTTTTAAAACTGAGTGTAGGCGTTGGCAGTTTGATGGGCAGGCAAAGAGTTTCAACAGGAATTGGAGAAAGTCAGGTGCTAACTTTCGGCAGCTTCAAAGCGCCAATGTCGCTGCAGAAGTAGAGTTCTTGGTGGAGAATTATAAGCCGATAAGAAATCTCAGTTCGCCACTGGAGATGAAGATTTTGTTGACATACGAGTTGCCGGTATTTCAACATAACCAAAAGATAGTCGATGACCAGGTGGTGGATTCTTTCACGTTTCTGTGTCACCAGAATCTCAAAAGTACACATCGTTTGTAACCATGAGTGGGCAGTACGAGTTTATGTTTGTACCTTTCGCCATCACGAACTCCCCAGCGGTGTTTACTAGGTTTATAATGGCAGTCCTACGAGATGTGATAAAAGACGGTGATGCAGTAGTGTATATGGATGATGTGATCATTGCTAGCAGGAGAGCTGAACAGGGCGTGCAGAAATTAAAGCGAGTCTTGAAGGTGGAAGAAAAAACGTTTGCGCATTATTTGGAGCAAGTGTCAGATATTAAAGAAGAGAGTAGAAAAGGTCACAATCAAACCAGGTGAGGAGAAAAAAAAGAGCGGTGGCTGATTTTCCGTTTCCTCGCGATAAAAAGGAAATCCAAAGGTTTGACGTCGTATTTCCGAAGGTTCGTAGAAATGTCTTGTGTTTATGTAAACACATGCAACAAAGTGTTATATCCCTTAAGTACTCTTGGTACAGTGGGTATTGGTTATATGTGTAAATACTACATCTTCATCCTTTTAAAAAATAACGTGAAAAAATTAAGTTATTTTCTATGTATTATGTTTAAAGCTTGGAAATTGGAAAATTTGGAAAATTTAAAAATGTTTTCATTATATATTATTTTTGTTGGTTTCTATATATTTTTTAGAATCAGAAAAAAATTTATAATTGTTTTATATTTTTTTGTATATTAGAATATATCATTATAACTTATTTGGACCATTGCACAGTGGTCGAGCTTGTATGGAGCCGTTGCCATAAATACTTCTAGAAGTGCTACGTTATGAAACTTTTACCAAAAATCTAAAAAAATATTATAAATATATGTTAGAAAAATTGGCCAGATCGGACCACTATAGCCTATAGCTTCCATAGGAACGATTTTCTCAGTGGTTGCGTTCACATGAGAGAGCAGTCATTAATTCATTTCTTGTAATCGTAACAGTCTGAACTTTTTAATGTAAGTTATTTATAAATTGGAACTGTAATATAAAAGTATGGGAGTGATTACTCACTCCACCTCCCACGCCCATCTTCCCAAAAAAATTTATAACAAGCAAAACGAACAATAATAAAAAATTTTATAATAATTAAATGGTTTCATCAAGTAACAAAATATTTGACTCTAGTGGAGTTGACTTTTCCTTATAATTTACTTTTCTTTTGTCTTCTAATAAATGGATCGGAACTTAAAAGCAGTCTGTTAAATAAGTCTGTATTTGAGGCGATCCTTGAAATTTTGCGTGTATGTTGGAGTCGGAATTTTGTAATATCCTTAATTCTTGCTTCAGCGGCTTCTTCTGAAAGTTCTCCAATCGATTGTTTATCAAATTTTGTTGGACATCAGTAATTACTTGTCGTAATTTTCCAGCGAGTATGCCTTTTTTGGAGCACCATATATTAAAAATATATAGGCGTACGAACACACACTGACTTATGTTGCCTATGAAATTAAAAATTGTTATACACAATGTAAACCACAAGTAAAGACGAAGACAAACACACAAAACAAACACAGGGGCTCTGCTGGACAAGTTTGACCTTGAAGAAATAAAAAGATGCGTTAGATTATTGATTGTTACACACACATCTGCAAGTTTCTGCAGCTGACTTAAACACTTTTATTAAGTAAAAACTCTGATTAATACAATGAACATAATATCTATGGGGGAATTGGGGGGAACACAACTAAAACTTTAGGTAAACCTAAAAAAGACGTTCACAAAATACACAACATAAGTCAGTGTGTGTTCGCACGCCTATATATTTTTAATATATGGTGCTCCAAAAAAGGCACACTCGCTGGAAAATTACGACAAGTAATTACTGATGTCCAACAAAATTTGATAAACAATCGATTGGAGAACTTTACCTTCAACTTCAAAATTGCATTTTGAATAATGAAAATCGGATCACTATATCAAACGTTTGACAACTTTGAAGCGCAATTTTGTTTTGTAAAAATTCTTGCTAAGTACAGCTGCGCTGCAAAAATGTACACATGATCACGCTTTGCATTCTATTTTTAGAAAGTCCCGTTAGATTTCCAGACAAAACCGGTTTGCCATCAAGAAGTTTGAACATTTTAGAGACAATTTGCTTGCACTTTTTTTCTATTCGTTGTTATCACTTTTTTTTGATTTTTGGCCTCTGGCGGAACCACTGTGCATTGCTATTTATTTAGTTGAAAACTATGAATAAAAAGTCTTTAACCTATCCTTACTGTATGTTTTTTATTTCTATCATCAGAGATTATGATGTTATCTCTTTCTCCGATGTCTTTAATAGTGTAGGGACCTGTATATTTGAAATATAACTTGTATCCAGTTTTGTTTTTAAGCAAAACTAGGTCTCCTATGTTGATTTGAATATTTATAGTTTTCCTATCATATAATTCATTATTTTTTGTCTTATTGTCATCTATCATTATTTTGTGTCTTTTGTTAGCTATTTCCAATCTAAATTTAGATTCCTTAGCATAGTCATCTTCATTGTAGAATGGTTCTATTCTATCTATGCCATTAAATTGAATTGGTAAGTTGATGCCTTACCAAAAAATAACTCAGATGGACAATAATCATGTGCCATAGAGGGTGTCGTATTGAAACAGTATACGAAATATTACGTATGGCTATACGTCCCAATCAGATTTATCTACTGAAATGTAGGATCAAATGAATTTATTAAGGGTTCTATGGCTTCTTTCGACTTTTCCAACTGTTTGGTGGCGGTGTGCAGTAGATGTTATATTGTTTATTTTTAAGTGTTTGCAGAAGTTATTAATTATTGAGTTTTTATATTCTGTTCCCATGTCCGTTATGAACGTTTTTATTGGACCGTAGTTCAGAATAAATTCTTCAAAAATAGCTTTGACTACAGTTTTTGCATTTTTATTTTGTATTGGTATGGCTACTAAATATTATATTTGGTCAAATCGCATATTAGTGCATATTCGTTGCCATTGTTCGATTTTGGTAGTGGACCAATTTTATCCACAAACTCACTAAGAGCTTTCGATAGGGTGAAAGCTCTTAGTGGAGTTTCAGTTAAAGTTAATAGGGTCTTGGTGTGTTTAGTCGTTTTATACTTTTGGTTTTTAGGACATTATTTTTCCAATAATAGTGTCTCCTGACCTTGGCCAATGCCTGTATGACCTCCTTGTATTGGATCATCATGGAATGTAGACAATATAGCATATTTTTCTGTGTTATTCGTTATTAGGGTCACCGGGTTGAGAGGCACTACTCTCAATGATTTCAATATCTTATTGCACACTTTTTTTTTAAATTATCAACTGAAACATGTTCAAAGATATTTTCCCACGGTGCCAGACCTTTGGTGACATACCATATACGAGGGTGGTCCAATAAGTACTTAGCCTCCAAAAGAAAAACGAAAATTTTGGAAAAGTGGCCATTTATTTCTCAACATAATCTTCTTTTAGCTAGATACTCTTGACCCAGCGATGCTCCAACTTCTTTAAACCGTCTCAAAAATTCGTTTTCTCGAGATCTGCAAAATAGGCCTCTGTGGCGGCGACAACCTCCTCATTCTACGCAAATTTCTGTCCAGCGAGTGACTTTTTCCAGTTTGGAAACGAAAAGAAGTCACACGGGGTCAAATCTAGAGAATATGGTGGATGGGGTAGCAGTTCGTAGCCCAATTCGACCAATTTGGCCTTGGCGAGGGCGGAAGTGTGAGCCGGTGCGTTGTCATGATGGAAGAGCACTTTTTCTTCGCCAAATGGGGCCGTATTTTCAGCAATTCGGCGGCCAATAGGCCCAATAATTCGGCGTAATACAGCCCAAACGCGGCACCCATCGTGCCGACAGCTTTTCATGCCCAAAATTTCAGGCAGGATATGACCGACACGGTCTTTTGACATGCCTACTGTTTTAGCTTTCTCGCGTATCTTCAATCGGCGGTCTGCCAATACACTGAGTCAAGGAGTACAAAGGTTTCTCTGTTCAAGTTGCAAACCGGCCTTGATATGCGTGTTTCGAGCAATGCAGAGTGAAAAGAAATTGATTGAAGAGTGTTTGATTTCCGGGCTAGACGAAGAAAGAGAGAAGTTGCGAGGGAAAGCAAGGCAAAATTTTGTTGCTCTTTATTCAATGCTTTATAAAAATGTATACAGTGAACGGATTTAGCTAAAATATGCGCCATTTTGTTGGAAAATGTGTTCCCATTTAGACGGCAACTTTATAATACCCCCCTCGTCGAAACCATTCCACCGCGGTTCGAAGTGATAGAGTACGATCCCCTAAAACACCATTAATTTCACGGAAAGATTCTCTAGCGGATTTACCTTTTACGAAGGAAAACTTTAAAACAGCGCGAATTTCGGCGTTAGCGAACTCCATGTTTACACATGTATAACTTTCAAAGCAATAACCAAACTTGTCGCGTCGTTTTGTAGGTTATGTCAAGACATTTCAATCGATATATAGCATTGCTTTGCACAAAGCCGCCACAAGATATAAAGCGTCTAGTTACTACTAAAGCTCCTGGCATGGAAGCGATTGATCGCAAAGTAGCAAAGGCTTTGCTTAGCTCAGTCATTGCGCTGTCTCCTCCTTAATGCTTGCTTTAACCTTGGTCATTTGCATCACCTTGGAAACGTGCATTAGTCACAATGGTGGCAAAAAAATAAATTCCTGCCCGGAATCCTATAGATCGATTAGTTTTCCAAATCACCAGTTTGGTTTCCGTAGTCGCCATTGTGCCATCGAACAAATGCATAGTTAACCATGTTTTGGGATAAAATTCCTCAACCACTGTTTAAGATTGAGCTGGCCCCAGAGACGAAACCTCTAAAGAAAAATGCAGTGCATCCTATTTACAATCTGAAATATCTCCTTCACCGAAGAATCACCGAAGAGGAAACGCATAAGCATGAATTAGTTACCGATAAATATACATATGTACATATAATAATTTTATAATTTTAATCTTGGAAAATAACAAATTGTTTAACCTCTATAAAGTACAGACAAAAAATATTCGAAGTGATTTTCTTAAATTTATATTACTATTTTAAATCAAGAAGTAAACTTTTAATGATTTTTAATATAAAAAAAAATTATAAAATTATTTATCATTAAACATAACATTCAAAACAAGTGTCATAAAAAACGTTCTGGTTTCTGTCCCCACCCCTAAAATTCAATCGTCGGTAGGGTATGCAGGCACCATCCGCTCGCAGAACAACAACCAAAGCTGATTTGGTTTGAATATTTCTGAACCACTAAGCGCAGACACCGACTGCGATGTGCCCTGTTCCTATCTCATTAGATTGATTTATATTATTTGGAATACATACATATATGCAAAACATTTTTCTGCTCCACTGATTTGAATTTGTAAACCAAGATTAAATATATGCTGAAATATTAAAAAATATACTATAACATATAATATTCTTATTTTTATCATTAACCTAATAGTGAATACGCCCATGTTGTTAGGGTACCAAGTCTGAAAAGTAGCAAAAGACAAAATATTCTTGCTGCATCGAAATGAAATGATCACACACATGCACCCCTGTATGAGAATGCATGAACACGCATACATACAAAGCCCAATTCAAGCGCAGGCCAACCTTCTTCAAAATGCGCGTCTCTGCGACTGAACGACCGAACTCGAGCGCGAGCGTCAAAATAAGAATTAGAACGAGAGCGAAAAAACCCGAAGGCACACGAAGTGGCGGGGCCTGCCGATTCCAGCACTGGGGCCCCCCGATTGAAAAATTTTGTGACCAAATTCGTTGTATGAAATGGACCAGTCTATATGTTGTATGGTTAGTGATATGACCCACGCGGTCTTTTGACATGCCTACTGTCTCTGCTATCTCGCTTATCTTCAATCGGCGGTCTGCCAATACTAGATCGTGGATTTTTGTCACGTTATCCTCCGTGGTAGCCGTTTTCGGGGCACCTGGGCGTGGCTCATCAAAAACCGACGTGCGACCACGTTGAAACTCGTTAAACCAATTTTTGACGGTCGCCATCGAAGGAGAAGAGTCACCGTATACAGCATCCAAGCGCTCTTTGATTTCGCTGCGCGATTTCCCTTCCAAAACAAGAATCGAATCACAGACCGATATTGCTCTTTCTCCATTTTTCTAAAATCCCGATTCACGTCCGATTCCACACACAGTCAAATCAAAACTACGAGTTCGATTCGGCTGAAATTTCGACAGTAGCCGTCTAAGAGAATGTACTACATGATAGTAAATTTATCTTGCGATAGTGACGCCATCGGGCGGTGAGGCTAAGTACCTTGCAAGAATTGATGATATTTCGCGCAGTGTAAAAGCTATTGACATGAATCTTTCCAAATCGTATTTTTTATGCATACCTTGATCAGGGTAAAAGCGCGTGCTGATCGTACGACTTTATCCTATAGCTCCCATAGGAACAATAGGGTGAAATCAATCCAAATTTTATGTTTTTCAGAATATTTCGCGCACTGTATAATTTATTGACATACATTTTTTCAAATCGTATTTTTTATGCATTTCTTTGATCAAGGTAAAAGCGCGTGCTGATCGGACGTCTATATCCTATAGCTCCCATAGGAGCAATTGGGTGAAATCGGTCCAAATTTGATGTTTTTTAGAATATTGCTGTATAAGCTGTAGACATAAAATTTTCGAAGTCTTATTTATTTACGCATATCTTGATCAGGGTAAAAGCGCTTGCCGATCGGACGTCTATACTTAAAGCTTCCGTAGGAAAAATTGTTAAAGGTTGCGAAAATATCCCTTTTTTATACCCTTCCAGAGGGTATTATAATTTTGGTCAGAAGTTTGAAACGCAGTGAAGGAGAACTTTCCGACCCTATAAAGTATATATATTCTTGATCAGGATCAATAGGGGATTCGAAATAGCCATGTCCGTCTGTTTCAATGCCGTTTGCGCGTTCAGTTTAAAAGCTAGCGATCTGAAACTTTCACATTCGTCCTAAAACATGTGTACGCAGATCAAGTTTGAAAATCACCCCGATCGGACGTCTATATCCCATAGCTCCCATAGGAACAATCGGATATACGAGGGTGGTCCGATAAGTACTTAGCCATCAAAAGAAAAACGAAAATTTTGAAAAAGTGGGGATTTATTTCTCAACGTAATCTCCTTTTGGCTCGATACACTTGACCCAGCGATGCTCCAAGTTCTTTAACCCGTCTGAAAAATGCGTTTTCTCGAGGTCTGCAAAATAGACCTCTGTAGCGGCGACGACCTCCTCATTCGACGAAAATTTCTGTCCAGCGAGTGACTTTTTCAAGTTTGGAAACAAAAAGAAGTCACACGGGGCCAAATCTGGAGAATATGGTGGATGGGGTAGCAGTTCGTAGCCCAATTCGACCTTTTTGGCCTTGGCGAGGGCGGAAGTCTGAGCTGGTGCATTGTCATGATGGAAGTGCACTTTTTTCTTCGCCAAATGGGGCCGTAATTTCTGCAATTCGGCGGCGAATCGGCCCAATAATTCGGCGTAGTACAGCCCTGTGACCGTTTTGCCCTTCTCCAGGTAGTCGATGTAGATCACACCTTGTGAATCCCAAAACGGTCTCTGGTGTGGACCAGTGGATCCATGTTTCGTCGACGGTCACGAAACGACGCAGAAACTCCTTCGGATTGCGCTTAAACAGCGTCAAACACTGCTCAGCGTTTGTTGTCCGGAGTGAGCAACGACATCTTTCTCATGCCCAAAATTTCTTGCAGGATATGACCCACGCGGTCTTTTGACATGCCTACTGTCTCTGCTATCTCGCTTATCTTCAATCGGCGGTCTGCCAATACTAGATCGTGGATTTTTGTCACGTTATCCTCCGTGGTAGCCGTTTTCGGGGCACCTGGGCGTGGCTCATCAAAAACCGACGTGCGACCACGTTGAAACTCGTTAAACCAATTTTTGACGGTCGGCATCGAAGGAGAAGAGTCACCGTATACAGCATCCAAGCGCTTTTTGATTTCGCTGCGCGACTTCCCTTCCAAAAACAAGAATCGAATCACAGAGCGATATTGCACTTTTTCCATTTCCGATTCCACACGCAGTCAAAACAAAACTACGAGTCCGATTCGGCTGAAATTTCGAAAGTAGCCGTCTACAAGAATGTACAACACGATAGAAAATTTCTCTTGCGATAGTGACGCCATCGGGCGGTGAGGCTAAGTACTTATCGGACTGCCGTCGTACTAGTTAGTTTTATTAAGTTTTTCCACATATAATTTGTGAAAATAAAATAGGTATAAAAGTAAAGCTTAAAGATTTTTTTTTTACAATTTGGTTGGTCGTTTATTGAGCCCTGAAACTTCTTTATTTTAGACAATTAAGGGCGGCTACAAAAATAATTTAAAAAGCAACATATAAAATTAGTGGTAACAATTTGTTGACGTTACCAAAATCTAGTAACTTATCTTGGGGTTTTTGTTATAAGACATTACCACAAAAATCCTTTTAATACTTTGTACTCTCATTGGAAACATTTTTTAACAGTTGTTTAGACATTTTGTGGGACTTATGCCTGGGGACTGTGCAGGGCAGTATTTGATATATCTGGTCTCGGACTATTTACCCACAGCAAAGGCACTTTGTAATCAAAGGTATCAACATCGATGTGTCGATTTATTCAAATGTATATCATAATACTTGATGCTCTGAGGATGTATTTTTGTACAAACAAAAAGGTTTCAATGGAAAAGATTTAATACTGACTGTACATACATAATAATGCCAAATTTTCCGCACGACTGTTATTAATCTGCATCCACCAGGCGATCCGATTTAGTCATGTCTGCCTTTCATCCCTTTCTACGCAATCTTGTATTTCAGTCTTTAAGCTATCTGTTTCATTCATTTCCCAAATGTCTTCTGTCTAGATTTAAGATGTATCATATATCAAACTTACAAAAATCGGACATATAATCTGATAGAGTCATATTTTACAACTACAGGAAAATCTAAACAAAAAAATATGTTTTTAACAAGAAAGGAAGCAAACTCCGAGCCGAAGTTTATATACCCTTGCAGTTGTTACAAATCTACAACATTTCGATTTCTATGCCTATATTACTAAAAACAATGAAGCTATGTCGATTTGCCATTGTTTCTATGGCAGCTATATGATATGGTTGTCCGATTTTAATTCAATAAAAACCATAATTCCATACAGACAAACGGACGGACAGACTGACATGGCTAGATCGACTCTCCTGGTGATGCTGATCAAGAATATATATACTTTATAGGGTCGGAAATGTCTCCTTCACTGCGTTGCAAACTTTTGACTGCAAGGGTATAAAAAACATAACATTGTTATAATGTTATCTGCTAGGAACTTATATTTTTTGGATAGAGAGGTATGGGAACCAAATTGGTTGCTAAGCGTTTTCTTGCTTACTTTTGTCATACATACTACCTATTATAAATTAATAATTGAAATTAACTTTTTAGTAGCTTGGAAAATTAATGTACTTGCATTTTAAATAGTACCTTTTGATCCATGGACTGCATTGGGATAAAATAAGTCATTTTTTGAAGTAGATGGTTCCGATGGCGGTGACTTTGAATTTTCGGTAAAACTATCTTTTGAATGTAATATATATTTATTAGAATTGATTTCTCTTAATGTGCTTTGTTCTTTTTTTAACGTATGTAAAAGCTGTGCACGTCCTCGACCGATTGATATGTTTATGTGCTGCAGAGTGGTTAGAAGATCAGTTCCAATACATTTTTCTAATCGAAGAGATCCTCCACTGGAACCAGAATGGTCCACATCCAAACCACTGTCGATTTCATGATCATCACCTGAAGACGAAATTTCCGAAGTGCGAGTCTCTTGATTGAATAAACCTAGCAAATTTCCCCTGCCTGACATACTCTGAAAAACAAGAAGAATTAAAATAAATAAAATTGTACATTTGAAAACTTTTTTCAATGCCGAATTTATATACACGTTACGCATAGATGTTTTTAGTATCAGATTAAACATATTTAAAAAACAACACAACAAGTTGCTGCAAATTTTGATAATATAACTATTTTGCCTATGTATTGCCTATATTCACTCATGTCTCACTAATGCCCACGCCCAGACTACGTTGGCGGAATGGTGTATCCGCCTCGCACGAAAGAACGGAGAAGCAATAAGAAATAAAACAAGCGTGTACCAACAAATAATCGTTATAATTTGAATATTTAAAATAATCTGCGACATATATTTTGATGAAAAATCACGAATCTGGTCAGGATTGAAAAAATTTCTTCGAGAGTCAAAAAATTGTGTTTTCGGGTTTTTTAAACCACTATAAATTCAAGAAAAAGACGAAAACACACTTATTTGATTGTCAAAAGGAAATTTTTTGAAATCCTTTTCTTGAAGACCGTTTTTCTGGCCAAATTCGTGATTATTGCATCAAAATATATAAAAAACCTTAGCTTTCATTTTAGCATTCATGTATTTAATATTTATTTAATAAAAAGGCATAGAAATCGAAATGTAGTCGATTTGTAATAACTGCAAAGGTATATAAACTTCGGCTTGCCGAAGTTTTTTTTCTTTCTTGTTTTATACATTTTTTTTCTATTGCATAATAGTATACACCCTGTGTATCACGGCGAAAAGGCTTACACCCCGCACATTGTACGAATAAAAGTAACACATTTTGTGATCTCTAATTCTTTAAATGCTAAAAATGTATATTTTCGTCATTTTCTACTGTTTTTGTATCCTAGCATTTCATTTAATTTTAGTTGTAGTTTACCTAATACGCATATTTTAAAAAATGGTGATGTATAATTAGATTTAAATCGACGGCTGTGTCAGAAAATTGTAAGGTATTGAATGTATATTTTACTTGAATTTCTATATACTATTAGTTTTAAAATACAGTAGAATCCGATTATAGCGACTTTCAAGGGACCGACGATTTTATGTCGTTATACCCGGAAGACGCACTAACAATATAAGTTTGTATGGGGATCAACCAAGCCCTCGAGTTTTCATCGCAATAACCTGACGGACACTATAAGCGAAGTCGTTAAAACCGGATTATACTGTACTTAAATGAAAGATTTGTTTATATATATGACAAAGATCCATTATCTGAGTCCTCAACTGGACTTTCGGCGAAACGTTTTTTGGCGCGTGCCATGATCTCGAATTTCAACTCAAGTCGGTTCCTTTTCAATTCCTCTTCACTCATGTCTCACTAATGCCCACGCCCAGACTACGTTGGCGGAATGGTGTATCCGCCTCGCACGAAAGAACGGAGAAGCAATAAGAAATAAAACAAGCGTGTACCAACATATAATCGTTATAATTTGAATATTTAAAATAATCTGCGACACATATTTTGATGCAAAAATCACGAATCTGGTCAGGATTTCAAAAATTTCTTCGAGAGTCAAAAAATTGTGCTTTCGGGTTTTTTGAACCACTATAAATTCAAGAAAAAGACGAAAACACACTTATTTGATTGTCAAAAGGAAATTTTTTGAAATCCTTTTCTTGAAGACCGTTTTTCTGGCCAAATTCGTGATTATTGCATCAAATATATAAAAAACCTTAGCTTTCATTTTAGCATTTATGTATTTAATAAAAAATGAGAATTTGATTTGATAAAATTATTCGATTTCTGGAATTTCTTCATATCTTGTTTGTTAAAGCAACATATTAAGGGTACTGTGCGCTGTGAATTTTAAATGAGCTGCCTGTGATGTCCTCTCCCATTAAAATATATTTTGAAAAAATATAAAATCGATATATCGATATCTTGAATTGATGCTCCGTACGCAGATCAAGTTTGAAAAGCGCCCCGATCGGATGTCTATATGCTATAGCTCCCACAGGAACAATCAGATATGACTTGCAAGAATGGAAGATATTTCCCGCAGTTTAAAATCTATTGACATGCATCTTTCAAAATCTTATTATACCTTGATCAGGGTCAAAGCGCGTGCCGATCGGACGTCTATATCCTATAGCTCCCATTGGAACAATAGGGATATACACGCTATTGACATAAATCGTTCCAAATCTTATTTTTTATGCATACCTTGATCAGGTTAAATGGGCGCACCGATCAGACGTCTATATCCTATAGCTTCCATATGAATAATAGGGTGAAATCGGTCCAAATTTGAGGTTTTCAGAATATTTCGCGCAGTGTATAAGCTATTGACATCAAATTTTCCAAGTCTTACTTATTTACGCACAACCTTGATCCATAAGAATAATTGTTAAATATCCCTTTTTTTCTATTTTTATATGTCGGGTATAAAAACTTCGGCTTGCCGAAGCTAGCTTCCGTTCTCGTTTTATTTTCAACTTAACTTAGGTAAATTATATAAAATTCGTATTGTATTCTTATCGCTTGACCAACGGTGTTTCTGTTTATCCCTAGCAGGGGAAAACTCTTGAGTGCGATAGGGGAGAAACAACCTGACCTGCTGAGATCCCACGCATTATTTGTGTTAGGCTCCAGTGGCCGCTATGTTTAGAGTTACGCGCACAAGCGCTAAGCAGAGTACAGCTACGTCAATATGTTTAAGACAACGCTTATTCTTATATATGTGTTCATGTGTGATCACTATGGGAGCCAAAAAGGTTTAATTTAGACTCATACGCGCAAAGTTATATGCTTGGTAAGATGCTACCTTGCAAAATGTAATCGGTCTGGTTGCTGAATTTTGCACTTCGCTTGTGAAGGCAAATGGAATCGTATCTGGCAATGCTGTATATCGTTTAATAATTCTTGGCAACATCTTTAAATAACGTATAGTTTTACAATTCCCGCGCTGAAAAATTGCAATCGATCAAAATGGAGACAACAAACTATCGACATAAGCCGCTAAACAGTGGGCTCAGGCGATTCCGAAGTGGTAATTTTGTCACAGAAACACCCAAGCCCGCCAGACGACCATTTACCATTGATACGGATAAAATCATAGAAATACTCTGTCCACTATTTCATCATCATGTGACTATAAGAAGCATCGCAGAGGAGCTCCAACCAACCACTAAATCAGCCCATAGGCATTTAAAGGCAAAAAGGATGCCTCATGATTCAAAAGAACGTTTTGGACGGCGTCTTAATCTGCAAAACTCTGCTGCACCGTAATAAACTTGACTCATTTCTAGATCGGTTGGTCACTGGTGATGAAAAATGGATCAAAGATAAAAAATATCCTGGTGGGAGAAAGCCAAGATTGACGGCTAGAAAGGTTTGGCTGAGTTTATGGTTAGATATCAGATGATTTATCCACAATAATGTGCTCTATGGCCAAACCATCAATTCTGACCTCTACTGTCAACAACTGGAGCGATTAAAGATTGCACTTGAACAGAAGCGGCCAGCCATTGTGAATCGATTACCATCTGTTTTTGGCTTTGCTAACTTTTTTCGATGGGCTGAAATTAAGTTCAAATGAGGCTTGTGGAAATCGAATCGGCGAACTTTTTGCCTATAGGAACAAGGAGATCTTCAGGAAAGTCATATAAACATAAAATGTGAAAAATTACTGATTAAAATTCGATGAGTTACTGACGCTTATATAACGCTTTGTACCTGAGAATAGAATGCACGATAAGAAAGGATTAATACAAATCTTTAATTTAACGAACGTGTAATAAATCGTCCAGAAAATTCGCGAAAACTGAAAGTGGCCAGTAAGGCGGAAGACGAGTTAGGTAAGACTTGCCATCCAGAAATATTTTGGAATGTGCTCCGGGAGCATAAGCATGGCAGAAGAGCTCAAAATAAGCCGCCGTTCATATGCGGCAAAAACTTCAAGTCCTGTTTAATATTTGGCAATAATAACTATAGAGTTGGATAAAATCGGAAAGTTCCACTTTTAGGCAAAAAATAATTTAAAAAAGGTTGTTTTTTGCAAAGCGACACGTAGACTTGACGTATTATAAGAACGTACGGTGGACTGATGAAACTAAAACTAATATGTTCGGATCAGATGGAAAAAAATATATAAGAATAAGAATGTTAAGCATGGTGGAAGGAATATTATGATTTGGGGATGCTTTTCGTCGTCTGGGGTTGGTCCTATATTCTGGACAAATGTTTGCCGACGACTACAGTAATATCCTTGAGAGCACTAAGATACCATATGCCGAAGAAGAAATGCAGCTAAGATGATAGTTCATGCAGGAAAATAACCCCAAACATGCGACCAAACTTCTTAATTAATAGTTTCAGAACAAAAAGTTAACTGTTATGGATTGGCCAGTTCAATCGCCAGACTTAAACCCATTTAATCACTTGTGGGGAGTATTAAACAGAAAAGTAAAAGTTGATATACCCTTGCAGAATATTCTGTAAATTATATTCTCCAAAATTATTCATATGATGCATTCTTAATACTCTTAAAAAATCCCAACTTCCTAACATTAAAAACACCAAAGTAATAGCATTTCCAATCGTTCAGTTATATGGCAGCTATAGCATATAGTCGGACGATCCTTTTGAAACTTAAAAGGTTAGATTGATTGGCCAAAAAAAAAACCCACAGAAAATCCCAACTTCCTAACTTTACAAACACCCAAGTAATGGAATTTCCGATCAATCAGTTTTATGGCAGCTATAGGATATAGTCGACCGATCCTTATGAAATTTGGTAGGTCGGATTGATTGGCCAAATATAAAACCCGTAAAAAATCCCAACTTCCTAACTTTAAAAATACCAAAGTTATGTCCTTTCCGATCGTTCAGTTATATGCAGCTATAGTATATAGTCGGCCGATCCGGCTCGTCCCGACTTATATACTACCAGCAATAGAAATACAACTTTTGGGAAAGTTTCAAGCAGATATCTTTAAAACTGCGGGACTAGTTTGCGTAGAAACGGACGGACGGACGGACGGACAGACGGACATGGGTAGATCGACTCTCCTGGTGATGCTGATCAAGAATATAAATACTTTATAGGGTCGGAAATGTCTCCCTCACTGCGTTGCAAACTTTCGATTGAAATTATAATACCCTTTGCAAGGGTATAAAAATCGGTACATTCGAGCCCAAAAACAGGGAAGGATTATTGCAAAACGTGCAGTCCTAGAATGCCAAAAAGTCCTCAACCTGAGCCAATCTGGTAAATGTAGTGTTAAAATCCAAATGCTGTACCAATATATAAAAGTTAAATAGCTACTTTTATTTAAAAATTTGAAAAAAATGGAGTGTTTATCATTTTAAAGGTTTTTTCGTAATTTTTTTCCATGGAGAAAAAAACAAAATAAATTTTAAAAGTTCTTAAACAATTCGAAAAAATTTCTTTGTTCCTTATTATAAAACATACAGTCGCAAAAAAAATAGCACCCCTACATCGTGCTGCTTTCATTGTAAAACAACAGCAAACTTTGTTGTCTTTTTCAAAATATTTTTTATTTTTAAGGTTTAATATTGTTCTAGCCTTTTACAAAGTTTCCGTTTTTACTAAAAAAAATCAGAAAAATAGAGAAAAACAAGAAAGAAAAGCTAACTTAGAGCGGAGCCGAAATTGATATACCCTTGCAGAATATTCTGTAAATTATATTCTCCAAAATTATTCATATGATGCATTCTTAATACTCATAAAAAATCCCAACTTCCTAACTTTAAAAACACCAAAGTTATGGCATTTCCAATCGTTCAGTTAGGATATAGTCGGCCGATCCTTATGAAATTTGGTAGGTCGGATTGATTGGCCAAATATAAAACCCATAGAAAATCCCAACATCCTAACTTAACAAACAGCAAAGTTATGGCATTTCCGATCAGTCAGTTATATGGCGGCTATAGGATATAGTCGGCTGATCCTTATGAAATTTGGTAGGTCGGATTGATTGGCCAAATATAAAACCCGTAAAAAATCCCAACTTCCTAACTTTAAAAATACCAAAGTTATGTCCTTTCCGATCGTTCAGTTATATGCAGCTATAGTATATAGTCGGCCGATCCGGCTCGTCCCGACTTATATACTACCAGCAATAGAAATACAACTTTTGGGAAAGTTTCAAGCAGATATCTTTAAAACTGCGGGACTAGTTTGCGTAGAAACGGACGGACGGACGGACGGACGGACGGACGGACGAGACAGACGGACATGGGTAGATCGACTCTCCTGGTGATGCTGATCAAGAATATAAATACTTTATAGGGTGGGAAATGTCTCCCTCACTGCGTTGCAAACTTTCGATTGAAATTATAATACCCTTTGCAAGGGTATAAAAATCGGTACATTCGAGCCCAAAAACAGGGAAGGATTATTGCAAAACGTGCAGTCCTAGAATGCCAAAAAGTCCTCAACCTGAGCCAATCTGGTAAATGTAGTGTTAAAATCCAAATGCTGTACCAATATATAAAAGTTAAATAGCTACTTTTATTTAAAAATTTGAAAAAAATCGAGTGTTTATCATTTTAAAGGTTTTTTCGTAATTTTTTTCCATGGAGAAAAAAACAAAATAAATTTTAAAAGTTCTTAAACAATTCGAAAAAATTTCTTTGTTCCTTATTATAAAACATACAGTCGCAAAAAAAATAGCACCCCTACATCGTGCTGCTTTCATTGTAAAACAACAGCAAACTTTGTTGTCTTTTTTCAAAATATTTTTTATTTTTAAGGTTTAATATTGTTCTAGCCTTTTACAAAGTTTCCGTTTTTACTAAAAAAAAATCAGAAAAATAGAGAAAAACAAGAAAGAAAAGCTAACTTAGAGCGGAGCCGAAATTGATATACCCTTGCAGAATATTCTGTAAATTATATTCTCCAAAATTATTCATATGATGCATTCTTAATACTCATAAAAAATCCCAACTTCCTAACTTTAAAAACACCAAAGTTATGGCATTTCCAATCGTTCAGTTAGGATATAGTCGGCCGATCCTTATGAAATTTGGTAGGTCGGATTGATTGGCCAAATATAAAACCCATAGAAAATCCCAACATCCTAACTTAACAAACAGCAAAGTTATGGCATTTCCGATCAGTCAGTTATATGGCGGCTATAGGATATAGTCGGCTGATCCTTATGAAATTTGGTAGGTCGGATTGATTGGCCAAATATAAAACCCGTAAAAAATCCCAACTTCCTAACTTTAAAAATACCAAAGTTATGTCCTTTCCGATCGTTCAGTTATATGCAGCTATAGTATATAGTCGGCCGATCCGGCTCGTCCCGACTTATATACTACCAGCAATAGAAATACAACTTTTGGGAAAGTTTCAAGCAGATATCTTTAAAACTGCGGGACTAGTTTGCGTAGAAACGGACGGACGGACGGACGGACGGACGGACGGACGGACGGACAGACGGACATGGGTAGATCGACTCTCCTGGTGATGCTGATCAAGAATATAAATACTTTATAGGGTGGGAAATGTCTCCCTCACTGCGTTGCAAACTTTCGATTGAAATTATAATACCCTTTGCAAGGGTATAAAAATCGGTACATTCGAGCCCAAAAACAGGGAAGGATTATTGCAAAACGTGCAGTCCTAGAATGCCAAAAAGTCCTCAACCTGAGCCAATCTGGTAAATGTAGTGTTAAAATCCAAATGCTGTACCAATATATAAAAGTTAAATAACTACTTTTATTTAAAAATTTGAAAAAAATCGAGTGTTTATCATTTTAAAGGTTTTTTCGTAATTTTTTTCCATGGAGAAAAAAACAAAATAAATTTTAAAAGTTCTTAAACAATTCGAAAAAATTTCTTTGTTCCTTATTATAAAACATACAGTCGCAAAAAAAATAGCACCCCTACATCGTGCTGCTTTCATTGTAAAACAACAGCAAACTTTGTTGTCTTTTTTCAAAATATTTTTTATTTTTAAGGTTTAATATTGTTCTAGCCTTTTACAAAGTTTCCGTTTTTACTAAAAAAAAATCAGAAAAATAGAGAAAAACAAGAAAGAAAAGCTAACTTAGAGCGGAGCCGAAATTGATATACCCTTGCAGAATATTCTGTAAATTATATTCTCCAAAATTATTCATATGATGCATTCTTAATACTCATAAAAAATCCCAACTTCCTAACTTTAAAAACACCAAAGTTATGGCATTTCCAATCGTTCAGTTAGGATATAGTCGGCCGATCCTTATGAAATTTGGTAGGTCGGATTGATTGGCCAAATATAAAACCCATAGAAAATCCCAACATCCTAACTTAACAAACAGCAAAGTTATGGCATTTCCGATCAGTCAGTTATATGGCGGCTATAGGATATAGTCGGCTGATCCTTATGAAATTAGATAGGTCGGATTGATTGGCCAAATATAACACCCATAAAAAATCCCAACTTTCTAACTTTACAAACACCAAAGTTATGGCACTTCCGATCAATCAGTTATATGGCAGCTATAGGATATAGTCGGCCGATCCCGGCCGTTCCGACATATATACTGCGTGCAAAGGAAAGAGGGGTGTGTGCAAAGTTTCAATTCGATATCTTTAAAACTGAGAGACTAGTTCGCGTAGAAACAGACAGACGGACAGACAGACGAAAAGACGGACATGGCTATATCAACTCAGGAGGTGATCCTGATCAAGAATATATATACTTTATAGGGTCGGAGATGTCTCCTTCACTGCGTTGCACACTTTTGACCAAAATTATAATACCCTCTGCAAGGGTATAAAAACATTAAAATGGGACGTGGAAAGCACTGCACTGCGGAAAAGCGTAAACTTATTAAAAATTGATTTTGGAAGGAAATTCTTACATAAAAGTTGGTGGGTTGTTAGGATGCTCCAATAAAATGATTAGGAACGCCATATAAATCATAGAAAAAAATCCAAAACACGTGGAAGAAAACTATCTGTAACACTCCGACATGCCAAAAGGTTGATTCATGAGAGTAAGAAGGATCCTTTCAAGTCTGCGCTACTGAGCTTAAAATGGAGTCCCAGAAAGAATACCACTTTAAAATGCAAGGCATATTGCTAAGCGCATGAAGTTTGCAAATAACATCTTAAATGGCCATTTTAAAAATGGAGGAATATCTTATGGTCATATGAGAGTAAGGTCGTTCTGATGGTGTTAAAGGATCTCGATCGTACGACAGGCGTCCCAAAAACTTTGAGTTTATGCCGCAGTACACCACAAAGACCATAAAACATGGAGGGAGAAGTCTGATGGAATGGGCCTATTTTTCCTATTATGGAGTAGGTCCAATACATTGGATTAAAACCGTAATGGATCAAACCGTTTTGGATACGATTATGTTACCCTTTGCAGAGTACGAAATGCCACTCGTATGGGTCCAACAAGATAATGACCCTAAACATACCAGCAGAAAGGCAAAGGATTGGTTGTTGAAGTGGCCTGCGCAGTCGCAGTCTCAGTAGTCTCAGTACCAACGCCGTCGTGTCTTCAGATCCTTATTTGCGCCACATACAAACCCAACTAGTTAAAAGTGTTAACAGCGACGACCAACTTGCAAACAGTTTATGTACTGAATACACGTTACACAAAACAATATCCTGTGATTTGACACTTTTCGTCGACCACTATAGGAGCAACTATTTGGAGTCCAACGCGAACCTTCTATAGCCATTAGCACTCAAGTAATTGTAACTGTGTTAAAAAGCACGATATGAGGACGGAAACTAACTTCGGCAAGACGAAGTTTTAATACCCTTGCAGACATATAAAAATAGAAACAAGAAAGGAAAGCTAACTTCGGGCGGGGCCGAAGTTTATATACCCTTGCAGAATACTCTGTAAATTATATTCTCCAAAATTATTCATATGATGCATTCTTAATACTCATAAAAAATCCCAACTTCCTAACTTAAAAAAAACCAAAGTTATGGCATTTCCAATCGTTCAGTTGTATGGCAGCTATAGGATATAGTCGGCCGATCCTTATGAAGTTTGGTAGATCGGATTGATTGGCCAAATATAACACCCATAGAAAATCCCAGTTTCCTAACTTTACAAACACCAAAGTGATGGCATTTCCGATCAATCAGTTATATGGCAGCTATAGGATATAGTCGGCCGATCCCGGCCGTTCCGATTTATATACTGCGTGCATTCGATATCTTTAAAACTGAGAGACTAGTTTGCGTAGAAACAGACAGACGGACATGCTTATATCAACTCAGGAGGTGATCCTGATCAAAAATATATATACTTTATAGGGTCGGAGATGTCTCCTTCACTGCGTTGCAGTGATATTCTATATTTGTATTTATACATGTATATGATTTAAGCACTTCGCTCATTCATTCAGAAAAGTCACAAAGTTTGTATTAGTATTGCACTAATGAATTGCCAATATCGATTTCAACTGTAATTCTGAGGGAAAGAGAGAGAAATTGAGTACAATTATGATTTATTTCAGATCTTACAAGTAAAATCCAATAAGTATCTTATCCGAAAAAACTTATAATTTTATTCGTCCGTCGGTGGGATTCGAACCCAGGTCTCCCGCGCGTGAGTTCAAAGACATTGAATGGAGCAACGGTCACGCGCGAAGAACAATACTATATGATGGGGCGTTTGCGAAGAATAATAGTTTAATAAAGTTTTTAGAACTCGTTAAGTCGCAACTGTGAAAGTCGAAATATTTAAAATAAATTTTCTAAGATGATATTTCATATGACAAAAAATATTTTAATTACTTTTAGTCGTTCTAAGCATTACTTCTCATCTGTGTTTATAACACAAGTAAAAAAAAAGAAAAATGTCGCCACCTGAAATTGAACTTGCGGTGCTTAGATTTCTGGCCAGACGTTCTAACCCCTACGCTACTCGGACAGGGTTACAACAATTTTATGGTCATTTTAGAAAATGTTTACTATGTTGAAGAAAATATTTCTATATTTTGGGATTAATTTTTATTTTTTAGAAAATATTTCTATATTTAAGAAATTATTTCTATATTTAAGAAAGCGTTTCTATTTTTTAGGGTTATCGAATTTTTAAGGTTAATTTGAGAAAATTTTTCTATTTCTTTGGGTAAATAATTTTTTAGGGCAGAATTCTTAATTTAAAAAAAAAACAATTTCTAAAAACGAGTACCATTTCTACTAAAATATAAAAATTCTTTCTTGGATTTAAGGCGAGTTTAGTTTATGGCGACAATTTCTACATTTGAGAAACACTTTTTTTGATTCAAGAAAAGTTTTCAAATAAAGTTTTATGGCGAATTTCTAAAATTTACGGTTAATTTTGCTATGAGTGTATGTCGATTTTGCGCTGCATTTTGCCATCGTTTCTATGGTAGCTATATGATTTTAATTTTAATTTATGTTATCCGATTTTAATTTAATTAAAACCGTAATTCCATAATATTTAAATATTACCAAAGCACAAACAAAAATTAAAAACGAGGACGGAAGCTAACTTTGGGAAGCCGAATTTTAATACCCTTGCAGACTTTGTTGAAATTGCTCAAATTGGAAAAGTAGCGAAAGGAATAAGGTATACATAAATAAACTAGATGTGCATAGTTTTAAAAAACATTAAAATGGGACGTGGAAAGCACTGCACTGCGGAAAAGCGTAAACTTATTAAAAAATTGATTTTGGAAGGAAATTCTTACATAAAAGTTGGTGGGTTGTTAGGATGCTCCAATAAAATGATTAGGAACGCCATATAAATCATAGAAAAAAATCCAAAACACGTGGAAGAAAACTATCTGTAACACTCCGACATGCCAAAAGGTTGATTCATGAGAGTAAGAAGGATCCTTTCAAGTCTGCGCTACTGAGCTTAAAATGGAGTCCCACAAAGAATACCACTTTAAAATGCAAGGCATATTGCTAAGCGCATGAAGTTTGCAAATAACATCTTAAATGGCCATTTTAAAAATGGAGGAATATCTTATGGTCATATGAGAGTAAGGTCGTTCTGATGGTGTTAAAGGACCTCGATCGTACGACAGGCGTCCCAAAAACTCTGAGTTTATGCCGCAGTACACCACAAAGACCATAAAACATTGAGAGAGTAGTCTGATGGAATTGTCCTATTTTGGAGTAGGTCCAATACATTGGATTAAAACCATAATGGATCAGCACGTGTACGTAAATATTTTGGATACGATTATGTTACCTTTTGCAGAGTGCGAAATGCCACTCATATGGGTCTTCCAACAAGATAATGACCCCAAACATACCAGCAGTTTCGGAAGAAACTCTGTCAATGTGTTGGAGTGGCCTGCGCAGTCGCCTGACCTTAATTCAATAGAGAATCTGTGGTACGATGTCAAGAAGGCAGTTGCTGCATCCAAGCCAACCACCGTAAGATCACTTTGGAAAGTACTGTAGGAGTCTTGGACCCATACTTCCACTAAACGGTGCCAAAACTTGGTTGACCCCATGCCAAGACGTTGTGAGGCTGTTATTGCCAATAATGGATGCACAACCAAATATTAAATAAAGAATCTACACTTTATTTCAATGAACTCATGCATTTTTTACTTACAAGTCGTTGTTATAGTTTTAAATCTATTTTTGTAAAGTGGTGCTACTATTTTTTTCGTTAAATCTTTAGTATCAATAAAATATCGAACATATCTTAAGAAATTAAAAAATTTGTTAATTTTTTTCTCATTTCCAGTTAATTTATTGTCTTTCAATTCTAAAATGGTATTCATAGTGTAAAAATATTATTTTTTTCACAGCTGTATGTATATATGCAGGTAACGCTGGCGACTTAATGGTTGCTGGAGTTATTTAGCGAGGACATATTTATTTTAAAATTGATTAACAGAGTAACGCGTATCCACTATTCCTTTCTTCTTGCTTTTAATTTGAATTTAAACTAACAGAAAAGGAGCAGTTGGTAGTATGATTTAATTTAAATATACCTCAGAGAAAATTCCGATATTTTACTATATTGACCTGCGCTGTCTCAAGTAAACTATGTGTTGGCTCAAATTTGAAGTTTTTATGAAATTGTTAAAAACTTGAAGTTTAGTGTAAGTTGGTTTAGATGGAAGGCGGGAGCACAATAAAGTTCTCTCTCGCTCTCGGCGAAGTCGCCCCGTCTTCGCCAACCTTCGTTAAGGGGGTATATACCTTTTTCATTTTCAAAAAACTTTACTGAACCGATTTTCTTCAAATTTTTTTTTAAATATTCGTAATGAATTTTATTAGTACTTGTACGATCGTTTTTTCATGTAAAAATATTTATTTCGCCGAAATAGATAGTTTTTAAGAATATTTGCGTCCAAAAACGACATTTTTTTCATTAAACGTTCCCGTATGCCAAAAAAAAAAATTTTAAAACGTTCGTTCAAGTACAGGATACTACTTTAAACTAATAAAATATTTTTATTTTTTCGGTATCAGTTGACCCATTCGTCCTGGGGAATTATCACCGCAAGGATCTTAAAAAAAAGGCGTTTAAGGGAAACAGCCACACCTTAAAAACTACTAAATATTTATTCAAAAATTTTTGCATAAACATTGCCAACAATCTAAACTTTCAGAATATATAATCATTCATTTAATAACAAGAAAGGAAAGCTAACTTCGGGCGGAGCCGAAGTTGATATACCCTTGCGAATATTCTGTAAATTATATTCTCCAAAATTATTCATATGATACAGTCTTAATACTCATAAAAAATCCCAACTTCCTAACTTTAAAAACACCAAAGTTATGGCATTTCCAATCGTTCAGTTATATGGCAGCTATAGGATATAGTCGGCCGATCCTTATGAAATTTGATAGGTTGGATTGATTGGCTAAAAATAAAACCGATAGAAAATCCCAACTTCCTAACTTAACAAAAACCAAAGTTATGGCATTTCCGATCAATCAGTTATATGGCACCTATAGGATATAGTCGGCCGATCCTTATGAAATTTGGTAGGACGGATTGATAGGCCAAATATAAAACCCATAGAAAATCCCAACTTCCTAACTTCACAAACACCAAAGTTATGGCAATTCCGATCGATCAGTTATATGGCAGCTATAGGATATAGTCGGCCGATCCTTATGAAATTTGGTAGGTCGGATTGATTGGCCAAATATAAAACACATAGAAAATTCCAACTTCCTAACTTTACAAACACCAATGTTATGGCATTTCCGATCAATCAGTTATATGGCAGCTATAGGATATAGTCGGCCGATCCTTATGAAATTTAGTAGGTCGGATTGACTAACCAAATTTAAAACCCATAGAAAATCCCAACTTCCTAACTTTACAAACACGAAAGTTATGGCATTTCCGATCAATCAGTTATATGGCAGCTATAGGATATAGTCGGCCGATCCCGGCCGTTCCGACTTATATACTGCGTGCAAAGGAAAGAAGGGTGTGTGCAAAGTTTCAATTCGATATCTTTAAAACTGAGAGACTAGTTTGCGTAGAAACAGACAGACGGACAGACGGACATGGCTATATCAACTCATGAGGTGATCCTGATCAAGAATATTTATACTTTATAGGGTCGGAGATGTCTCCTTCACTGCGTTGCACACTTTTGACCAAAATTATAATACCCTCTGCAAGGGTATAAAAACAATAGTTACATACATAAAAAAATCCAAACTTTCCTATTTTTTTCGACAAAAAAAGGTATATACCCCCTTAAGCTAGGCTCTAATCACTTTGTCGAAATATAGCATAGGCATTCGTTGAAATTGAATTGAGCCGTCATCACCTTTTTTCTTTTCATTCATTTTCTCGCAGTTAATAATTTTAGCCACCGCAGTTTTTTCGGATTGAATACATTAGAAAACTCTCTGACGCCCTCTGGCGCCCCCGGGTGGACGTTAAAATTATTAATATTTACTTTTGGCAACTAGTGACAGTGACACAAAAAATAAAAAATATGAAGTGCAACTGCAAGTGCAGGTCAAAGCACTCAAATTGCATAGTGCGTTTTATTGTTGCCCGCGGCGTGTCGGTGTTGGTAGAAAAAATACACAGCAGCTCCTGCTTAAAGTCTCGTGCTGGTCGCGAAAAACGCTGCGACTGCTCAATTTGCAAAAGGAAAGTGGCACCCTAACGCAGAACCTGAGGTATTTGTGCAAAAATTGAAAGCTTGAGTTTATAAGAAAAACAATTTAATTGTTTATTGTCTTGTGCTGAAAAATTGCACCTCGCTTTCAATTCTTGGCACAGACGTATCGATAAAGTAGAGATAGTTGTGCATGCATTTATTTATAATAAATAAAATAAAAATTATATTAAAATTTACTATATACACATACATATACACATACACATTATATAACCTATTTGAACCGCCGTTGGATGCAACCTTTAATTGTGTTATATTATTGCAATTACTGTCGCCCCCAATTTATTTATTGAAACTCAAAAATTAATAGTTGGTAAAATCATCCCAGCCGCTATACATAACCAATACATAAGCCCTCATACAAGCATCTGCAACGGTGAACTTTTTCGTTTTCCTTTTTCGTTGGACTTTCGGTTTAGCGCGCTGACGATCGAAGTGACGCGCTAACCTACATTCGGACGGGTAAACTGATTTTTGCCGTCATTTGCAACCACTATTAATTTTGATAACTCGTGGCTCGATATTCAATTTAATATTTTTTTTTCGTCGTTTTCGTTGTGGATAATTATTAAAATAATTTTTTCGAACAAATTTAATAATTAAATTAAATTGTTATTTACTCTAGGTTTTTTGTTTCGTAAATTTATTTAACATTTTGTCGTCGTTCTAATTAAACAATTATCCTGTTTAAAATTGATTTATTTTATTAATTTATTATTCTTGGATAAATAATTTATTTATATAAGTTAACACCTAAAATTATATGAAGACCCAGACATAAGTAAGAGTAAGCATTGGTTGCACAACAAATGCCCCCAATAAGTTCACACGAGCTAAGCCACGTGCGCTGAGCTTGCACCTTTCGGTCAGCGATCGTGGGAATGCAGAATAGCCAATTTCCAAAGTTGATCGAACTTGGCCAAGTGCATACAACAAAAACTATAACGTTAATGCATTGGCCAATGACAATTAAAATTGGCCAACAGCGACAGCGAAGAATAGCAGCAACCAATAATAACAAAGAACGTTAGCAGAAGCAGCAACAGCGGCAGAGACGGCGGCAGCGATGGAACGACGCGTAGTCATAATGAATAATTGTTTAGCTTAATTAAAGTCAGTTAATCCAACTCAATAAAGAAAAGTTTGATTTTTTTAAAATAAAATTATAATCAATCTTTTAACTGGCGCCCGAACAGGGACCTGATTAAAAGCCGCGAAAGGATAACAAGTTCCGCGCCTCGTGAAGTTCGGGAAAGAAAAAAATCCCGACGTTTCGTTTGAACCTCCGCCTAATCCGTGAGAAGTGAAAAGAAAAATCCGAGACCCGGAAGGGCGAAGGTGCCGTTTAAAAAACGCCACAATATCGTCACTCCTGAAAAAACAGGACTTGTGCCTAGTGGACTAATCAGGCCAAACTTATCGCCGTGATCCCTTTAGTATCCGTTCGGAGGGAACGTGAGTAAGGTACAGAGGAGGCCCCTTAGTAAACCCGCACTCAGGAGAGATCGCTGCAGCGTGGGATAAACCGGAATCTGTCGATCCTGTCGTCACGAGAGCACGCCGAGATATGTTATTACTGTAAGAATAGTTTTAAGCAATCTATCAAAGGAAACAAATTTAAATTGAAAAATATTAAAAATACTATACGAAAGAAATTAAGAAATTAAGAATTTATTTAAAAAAAAAAATTAAAATAAAAAAAATAAAAATAAAAAAAAAATTAAGCAATTAAGCTTAAAGAAAAAACCCACAGACAAAAAGTCAAAAACATACACAATAATCAGACCCACACTATATTTCTTTAATTAATAACCTTCCGAATTCTGAGTAATCAAAATTTAAAGTTAAGCTCAACCTCTTATTGCTCATATATCCCAAATGACTGAACAGGATTTAGCAGACAGACTCGCTAATCTTGTCACACCTTCGTCAGTTAGTAACGCACAATCAACCACGCGAATCATGACCGAGAGAGACATCGAGGAAAAACTTAAAACTGTCCTAGAGGCAAACCTAAGCAGCCTAGTTAAAGAAATACTTAATCCCAATAAAGATTTTTCCAAGTTTACAGACCAAACAATTAAAAGAGAATTACCGCACAATCTTAGTGACTTAGAGAAATTACCAGACATCGTGCGGACACTTAGAGATTTTTCGGGAAACAAAAGCGAATATTCTTCATGGAAAAAAAGTGTAGAAAGGGTGTTAAAAATCTATGAAATGAGAATCGGCTCACCAAAATATTATGGAATTCTTTTAGCAATCCGAAACAAAATCATCGGACAAGCCGACGCAGTACTAGAATCCTATAATACCCCCTTAGATTGGACAGCTATCTCAAAATGTCTAACAGCGCATTTTGCTGACAAACGTGACCTAAAGACTCTCGAATATCAGCTTTATGCTCTTAATCAAGGTAGCGATAGTATAGTCGATTATTATCAAGCAGTGTACCAACAGCTATCACTAATCCTAAACCAAATTGGCAACTTAGATGCCTCACAAGAAACTGTGCAATCTCTGACAGCCATGTACAGAGAAAAAGCCTTAGACACCTTTGTCAGAGGCCTCAACGGCAACTTAGCACAACTACTGGCCATTAAAGAGCCACATGACTTAGGACACGTCCTACATCTGTGCAGTCTACTTGAAAATCAGAACACTAGGAATAGTCAAACACCGAAAATTTCATATTTAGGGAAAGCACCTTTACTACCTCCAAAACCCCAACAGCCATATAGGATGGCAGCCGTCAAACAAAACTTCCATCCACAACTCTATCATAACCCGAACCAAATGCCATGGGTACCAGTAACTGGAGCAACCCCAATTACCCAGACTAACCAATTTAAACCTTATAAACAGCCCTATACAAATCAGGCCGGTGCAGTAGCATCCTACAGCACCCCAAAACCTCCCCCACGACCCAACCGAAACCGGTACCTATGGAGGTCGATCAGTCAGTTCGCTCGCGTCATATAAATTACATGAACAGGCCGGCAAATAACGATTATGCAGGGAAAAGACCTCTTAGTGCTTCCAACGTTACAAACAATAACAAAATGCCACGGCAATTCCATATTCAGCCAGAGACAGAAAGCACCGCACAACAAAATTCAGAAGAAACTACACCAAGCCCAGAGCAAGAATATTATCAGTTGGTAGAAGAAAATAATGTAAACGAGCTTCAGGAAGAATATGTATGGCAAAACGATACTGAGCAGCAGGAATACATAGATATGTCCGAGCTTTATTTTTTAGAATAAATCGTTCCTCATTACCTTACTTTAAAGTAACCACGGGGAACGGAAAAATCCTAAAATTTTTAATAGACACGGGCTCAAACCAAAATTATATTCAAAACCAATTAGTACCAAACCCAAAACAAAATGAGACAAATTTTTCCGTTAGCTCAGTCGGAGGAACAACTAAAATAACACAACATGCTATACTTAAGCTCCCTAAAATTTCAGATTCACCCATGAAATTTTTTTTGCTAGAAACACTAAAAACCTTTCACGGTATACTGGGCAATGACACAATGAAAAGCCTAGGAGCCATTATAGATGTGAAGAACGATACATTAATTCTCGGAAATAAACGCAAAATTAAAATTCACGAATTAGCAACACAAGCAGTAAATACCATTGGACCGCAAATCAGCCATATGACCGAGTCTCAAAAATCAATTATAAATCTCCTCGTACAAAGTCACAAAACCCTCTTTGCAGATCCTGATACAAAGTTAGCGTACACAACTAAAGTAGTAGGTGAGATCAGAACTTCGTCCGATTCCCCAGTTTATGGAAAACATTACCCATACCCAATATCTTTAAAACAGGAAGTAGAAAAACAAATAAACGAGATACTAAAAGATGGCATTATAAGACCTTCAAGATCGCCATATAATGCACCAGTATGGGTAGTCCCGAAAAAGTCCGGTCAGTCCGAAGAAAAAAAGTACAGATTAGTAATCGATTATAGGAAACTTAATGAAGTTACTATCTCAGATCGGTATCCGATCCCTGAGATAGGCGAAATTATTGCACAACTTGGGGACAACAAGTATTTTTCGGTATTGGACCTCAAGAGTGGTTTTCACCAAATACCATTGAAAGACACGGACATAGAGAAAACAGCATTCGCTGTAAACGGCGGAAAATACGAATTTACGAGACTTCCGTTCGGTCTAAAAAATTCCCCATCCATTTTTCAACGAGCTTTAGATGTCATTCTGAGAGAGTACATAGGGAAAATTTGCTATGTATATGTAGACGACATCATAGTCTTTAGCAAAAATGAAGTAGATCACGGTCAAAATCTTGAAAAGGTATTTTCAACCCTACAAAACGCAAACATGAGAGTCCAAATAGATAAATGCCATTTTTTCAAAAACGAAGTAGATTTCTTGGGTTATACAATATCAGAAAATGGAGTTAAAACAAGAAAGGAAAGCTAACTTCGGGCGGAGCCGAAGTTGATATACCCTTGCAGAATACTCTGTAAATTATATTCTCCAAAATTATTTATATGATGCATTCTTAATACTCATAAAAAATCCGAACTTCCTAACTTTAACAACAACAAAGTTATGGCATTTCCAATCGTTCAGTTATATGGCAGCTATAGGATATAGTCGGCCGATCCTTATGAAACCCACAGACAAAAAGTCAAAAACTTACACAATAATCAAAGACCCACACTATATTTCTTTAATTAATAACCTTCCGAATTCTGAGTAATCAAAATTTAAAGTTAAGCTCAACCTCTTATTGCTCATATATCCCAAATGACTGAACAAGATTTAGCAGACAGACTCGCTAATCTTGTCACACCTTCGTCAGTTAGTAACGCACAATCAACCACGCGAATCATGACCGAGAGAGACATCGAGGAAAAACTTAAAACTGTCCTAGAGGCAAACCTAAGCAGCCTAGTTAAAGAAATACTTAATCCCAATAAAGATTTTTCCAAGTTTACAGACCAAATAATTAAAAGAGAATTAGTGCACAATCTTAGTGACTTAGACAAATTACCAGACATCATGCGGACACTTAGAGATTTTTCGGGAAACAAAAGCGAATATTCTTCATGGAAAAAAAGTGTAGAAAGGGTGTTAAAAATCTATGAAATGAGAATCGGCTCACCAAAATATTATGGAATTCTTTTAGCAATCCGAAACAAAATCATCGAACAAGCCGACGCAGTACTAGAAACCTATAATACCCCCTTAGATTGGACAGCTATCTCAAAATTTCTAACAGCGCATTTTGCTGACAAACGTGACCTAAAGACTCTCGAATATCAGCTTTATGCTCTTAATCAAGGTAGCGATAGTATAGTCGATTATTATCAAGCAGTGTACCAACAGCTATCACTAATCCTAAACCAAATTGGCAACTTAGATGCCTCACAAGAAACTGTGCAATCTCTGACAGCCATGTACAGAGAAAAAGCCTTAGACACCTTTGTCAGAGGCCTCAACGGCAACTTAGCACAACTACTGGCCATTAAAGAGCCACATGACTTAGGACACGTCCTACATCTGTGCAGTCTACTTGAAAATCAGAACACTAGGAATAGTCAAACACCGAAAATTTCATATTTAGGGAAAGCACCTTTACTACCTCCAAAACCCCAACAGCCATATAGGATGGCAGCCGTCAAACAAAACTTCCATCCACAACTCTATCATAACCCGAACCAAATGCCATGGGTACCAGTAACTGGAGCAACCCCAATTACCCAGACTAACCAATTTAAACCTTATAAACAGCCCTATACAAATCAGGCCGGTGCAGTAGCATCCTACAGCACCCCAAAACCTCCCCCACGACCCAACCGAAACCGGTACCTATGGAGGTCGATCAGTCAGTTCGCTCGCGTCATATAAATTACATGAACAGGCCGGCAAATAACGATTATGCAGGGAAAAGACCTCTTAGTGCTTCCAACGTTACAAACAATAACAAAATGCCACGGCAATTCCATATTCAGCCAGAGACAGAAAGCACCGCACAACAAAATTCAGAAGAAACTACACCAAGCCCAGAGCAAGAATATTATCAGTTGGTAGAAGAAAATAATGTAAACGAGCTTCAGGAAGAATATGTATGGCAAAACGATACTGAGCAGCAGGAATACATAGATATGTCCGAGCTTTATTTTTTCCCTTAGAATAAATCGTTCCTCATTACCTTACTTTAAAGTAACCACGGGGAACGGAAAAATCCTAAAATTTTTAATAGACACGGGCTTAAACCAAAATTATATTCAAAACCAAATAGTACCAAACCCAAAACAAAATGAGACAAATTTTTCCGTTAGCTCAGTCGGAGGAACAACTAAAATAACACAACATGCTATACTTAAGCTCCCTAAAATTTCAGATTCACCCATGAAATTTTTTTCTAGAAACACTAAAAACCTTTCACGGTATACTGGGCAATGACACAATGAAAAGCCTAGGAGCCATTATAGATGTGAAGAACGATACATTAATTCTCGGAAATAAACGCAAAATTAAAATTCACGAATTAGCAACACAAGCAGTAAATACCATTGGACCGCAAATCAGCCATATGACCGAGTCTCAAAAATCAATTATAAATCTCCTCGTACAAAGTCACAAAACCCTCTTTGCAGATCCTGATACAAAGTTAGCGTACACAACTAAAGTAGTAGGTGAGATCAGAACTTCGTCCGATTCCCCAGTTTATGGAAAACATTACCCATACCCAATATCTTTAAAACAGGAAGTAGAAAAACAAATAAACGAGATACTAAAAGATGGCATTATAAGACCTTCAAGATCGCCATATAATGCACCAGTATGGGTAGTCCCGAAAAAGTCCGGTCAGTCCGAAGAAAAAAAGTACAGATTAGTAATCGATTATAGGAAACTTAATGAAGTTACTATCTCAGATCGGTATCCGATCCCTGAGATAGGCGAAATTATTGCACAACTTGGGGACAACAAGTATTTTTCGGTATTGGACCTCAAGAGTGGTTTTCACCAAATACCATTGAAAGACACGGACATAGAGAAAACAGCATTCGCTGTAAACGGCGGAAAATACGAATTTACGAGACTTCCGTTCGGTCTAAAAAATTCCCCATCCATTTTTCAACGAGCTTTAGATGACATTCTGAGAGAGTACATAGGGAAAATTTGCTATGTATATGTAGACGACATCATAGTCTTTAGCAAAAATGAAGTAGATCACGGTCAAAATCTCGAAAAGGTATTTTCAACCCTACAAAACGCAAGCATGAGAGTCCAAATAGATAAATGCCATTTTTTCAAAAACGAAGTAGATTTCTTGGGTTATACAATATCAGAAAATGGAGTTAAAACAAGAAAGGAAAGCTAACTTCGGGCGGAGCCGAAGTTGATATACCCTTGAAGAATACTCTGTAAAATTATATTCTCCAAAATTATTTATATGATGCATTCTTAATACTCTTATAAAAATCCGAACTTTCTAACTTTAACAACAACAAAGTTATGGCATTTCCAATCGTTCAGTTATATGGCAGCTATAGGATATAGTCGGCCGATCCTTATGAAATTTGGTAGGTCGGATTGATTGGCCAAATTTAAAACCCATAGAAAATCCCAACTTCCTAACTTTACAAACACGAAAGTTATGGCATTTCCGATCAATCAGTTATATGGCAGCTATAGGATATAGTCGGCCGATCCTTATGAAATTTAGTAGCTCGGATTGACTAACCAAATTTAAAACCCATAGAAAATCCCAACTTCCTAACTTTACAAACACGAAAGTTATGGCATTTCCGATCAATCAGTTATATGGCAGCTATAGGATATAGTCGGCCGATCCCGAGCCGTTCCGACTTATATACTGCGTGCAAAGGAAAGAAGGGTGTGTGCAAAGTTTCAATTCGATAGCTTTAAAACTGAGAGACTAGTTTGCGTAGAAACAGACAGACAGACGGACATGGCTATATCAACTCAGGAGGTGATCCTGATCAAGAATATATATACTTTATAGGGTCGGAGATGTCTCCTTCACTGCGTTGCACACTTTTGACCAAAATTATAATACCCTCTGCAAGGGTATAACAAATACAGCAAAAATAAAAGCGATTACAAAATTTCCGGTCCCAAAAACATTAAAAGATCTTCGTTCTTTCCTGGGCATGACAGGTTATTATAGGCGGTTTATAAAAGATTATGCAAAAATAGCAAAGCCCCTAACCATTCTCCTAAGAGGCGAAGAAGGCCGTATATCTAAGACCAAGTCAAGCAAAACTGCTATTAACCTAAGCAAAGATGCGATTACAGCGTTCGAAAAACTTAAAAATACCCTCGTCTCCAGGGATGTAACCCTTTCATATCCAGATTTCGGAAAAGAATTCCAGTTAACTACCGATGCTTCAAGCTTCCAATAACGTTCATTTCACGCACCCTGTCAAAAACCGAAGAAAACTATGCAACCAACGAAAGAGAGATGCTTGCTATAGTTTGGGCTCTCCAGAGCTTAAGACATTACCTTTACGGGTATTCGAAGGTGGTAATATACACGGATCATCAACCCTTGAGTTTTTCAAATAGCGTAAACAATCATAACGCTAAACTAAAACGCTGGAGAGATCTCATTGGAGAGTATAACCACGAGATCAGGTATAAGCCCGGAGTAGCTAACGTAGTAGCGGATGCGCTATCCCGAGCCCCTGCTGAAATAAATTCAATCAGCTCCTCAGGATCAGTCCACAGCGACGAAAGCTCATCACACAACCTCATATTTTCGGTAGAAGCTCCAATCAATGTATTTAAAAATCAGATATACTTACTGACAGCTGACACAGATTCCTACAGTTTTGAAATACCATTTCCAACATACCACAGACATATAATTAAACAAAAGTCCTACACAGAAGAAAAACTTATAGCAATTCTAACTACCAGACTTGACCCTAAACTTATAAACGGAATCATTACATCCGAAGAAGTAATGGGAAAAATTCAAAACATTTACCCTATATATTTCAACTCGTACAAAATAAGGTTTACTCAAAACGAAATAGACGATGTAACTTCAGAATCTCAACAAAACGAAATAATTACCCTCGAACATAAAAGAGCCCATAGAGAAGCAAAAGAAAATAAAATACAAATTTTAAAAAATTATTTTTTTCCACAAGCAATAAAGAAAATCCAAGCAATAGTTCAAGCCTGTCAAACTTGTAAAGAATCAAAATATGATAGACACCCCCCAAGAGGAGAAATCCAACCAACCCCCATTCCTAATTATCCAGGAGAAATAGTTCACATTGATATTTATATTACAGAAAAACATAGAATCTTAACAGGTATTGACAAATTTTCTAAATATGCTCAAATAAAAATTTTAGAGTCAAGGGCATCTGAAGATATTAAAAATCCGTTGAGGGAGATGTTGATTGCTTTCGGTATGCCGAAATGGATAATAATGGACAACGAACGCTCATTAGGCTCAGCAGCAATCAAGTTCATGTTAGAAGATGAACTCAAAATATCAGTACACACGACTGCTCCGTATGCATCGGCAAGTAACGGACAAATAGAGAGATTTCATTCAACCCTATCAGAAATCATGCGGTGCCTCAAAAAAGACAACGGGAGCATAACATTTGAAGACTTAATTTTTAAAGCAGTTCAAGAATATAATAAATCGATCCATTCTGTAACAAAAGAAAGCCCCATAAATATATTTTTTAGAAGCACAATCTCCAGTTCAGTAGAAGACATAGAAAAAAAATCGAGAAGAAATTAAACAGAAAATCCAGAAGAAACAAACAGCCGACCTCAAATATCACAATCGAGACAAAATACAACCAATGCTTTTTAACCCTGGCGATGTAGTCCACGTAAAAATAGATAAAAGGTTAGGAACTAAACTTGCACCTAGATACAAAGCTGAGAAAGTGGCAGAAAACAAAATGACCACTATTAAAACACAAACCGGAAAAATCATACATATAAATAATATAAGAACATAATTTTTCAGGCTATTTCTACCAACATGCCTGGGGATAACCACAGTGCTCGACTACTCCAACTCACAAATCATCTCACTCGAAACCGGATTAGCGGCTAAGCAAGACGGAACATTTAAAATCATCCACATCTTTAACATACACAGCTATGAAGAAACTCTGGCGAAGTTAGAAGATTCATTTCATTCACTCACCTCATCTCATCCATTACACCCCTACCTTTCATACGAACTAAAACAGATTCATACTGATTTACGCATTCTCCAAACACAAAAAAGACAAAAAAGGGCAATAGAAGCAATAGGTACTGCATGGAAATGGCTGGCGGGATCACCAGACCACCACGATTATGAGATCTTAGAAAATAAGATAAATGAGCAATTAGAAAACAACAATAAACAAGTAGTAATTAACAGATTAATTAACCAAAAAATTAACCAACTTACTAATGCAACTAACGCAATACTAAAAGTTACCCAGAGCTCGGAAGAAAAGTAAATCAGAAAGCAAATATTTTAAAGTATAAAATTCAATTAATAAAAGAAGAAATAACCAATATAATATACGCAATTACATGGGCCAAATCTAACACAATAAACTCTTTTGTATTCACAAGCACAGAAACCACAGTAGTGGAAGATATCTTTAAAAAGGAAAATGACTTATTTTTTAACATAGAAGAATTATTGGAATTTGCTAAAGTTAAATTAGCCACAAATGGCAACGACCTCATCTATATTATTAGCCTCCCAACAATTAAAACAGATAATTGTAGAACTTTAAAAATTAAAGCAATAAAAAAAGCCCAAATAATCAATGATATAAAATACGAAAATTTGTTAGAGTGTAAGAGACAATTATTTGCAATTAAAAAACCTTGCGAATCCCATAATGATAAGACAATTTGTAATTCAGAAAATTTGTTAGATTTAAGCAATGACACTTGTGTAAACGCTCTCCTGAACCTTCAAGAACCTGAATGTAAGATGATCAACAATCAACACATACCAGATTTCGAGGAAATACTGCCAGGCACCATACTACTGAACAACTTCAATGGGCCAGTCTCGCTAGACGAAAAACTTCTACAACTGCAAGGCTCCTTTATAATACAATACCGTAATTCAACAGTAACTATTGGCGAAACTACTTACAAATCAAAAGAAGTCAACTTAGTCGAACCAGAACCACCGTTATTCCAACTAATGGGAGAAAAGACGAAGTTAGAGGAAGTTCTCTCACTACAAATGGTCAAGGAACTCAATATAAACAACACAAAAGCGCTGGAAAAACTAAGAAGCAAAACAACTATAGAATCTTCCGTTAGCTACGGATCGGCCATCATTCTACTTCTACTAATAATAGGATCGATCACGGAACTCCTACGAAGACGTAAATCAACGGAAAGTACATCAGCTTCCGTGCCAGAAACGCAAGAAAAGCCCCCACATTCTGGACCTATTCTCTACGTCGTTGCGACCGAGGACAGTCGCGTTTAAGGAGGGAAGAGTTAACACCTAAAATTATATGAAGACCCAGACATAAGTAAGAGTAAGCATTGGTTGCACAACAAATGCCCCCAATAAGTTCACACGAGCTAAGCCACGTGCGCTGAGCTTGCACCTTTCGGTCAGCGATCGTGGGAATGCAGAATAGCCAATTTCCAAAGTTGATCGAACTTGGCCAAGTGCATACAACAAAAACTATAACGTTAATGCATTGGCCAATGACAATTAAAATTGGCCAACAGCGACAGCGAAGAATAGCAGCAACCAATAATAACAAAGAACGTTAGCAGAAGCAGCAACAGCGGCAGAGACGGCGGCAGCGATGGAACGACGCGTAGTCATAATGAATAATTGTTTAGCTTAATTAAAGTCAGTTCTTAATCCAACTCAATAAAGAAAAGTTTGATTTTTTTTAAATAAAATTATAATCAATCTTTTAACTTATATATTTATTTATCTTCGAATGAGTCCAGATAAGCCAAAATAACACCTCTTGCGGATCTTAAAAACAAACTCAGATAACCTGTTATGAGTATCCGCCGATTAAATGATCGACTAGAAGCCGGCCAGATTCCGATTGGAATTTAATTGTCGGCTAGAGATTTTAAATGCTGCAATTATTAAGGCAAATTAATTACAAAACAGATAGAAGATTTAAATGATGGCGATGAGTTCGCAGAAGAGTTGAAAGATCTTTCAATAATAACCAAGGCAAAAATAATATCGCTTATCTCAGCCTTGAAGACGGCAAGCGAAACCAAAATAATAATAGCTAATAATCAGCTTCGGTAGCCCTAACTCGAGCTCGACTACCGAATTTGGCATTGCCGAAATTCAACGTCAAATATTCGGAGTTGAAGAATTTCATTAGCCTTTCGAAACTTTCGTTGATCAAGACGAAAGCATTCTCGTTATTGAAAAATTAAATCACTTAATTTCTTGTCTTTCTGGTGAAGCTTTGGGAACTTTAAAGGCCTACCAAGTCACCGAGAGTAATTATGAAACGGCTATGATCAGCCTGAAAGAAGTGTATGATAACGAATGTTTAATTTTTATGTATAATATTTTAACATTGTTTAGTCTTCCAAAAATAACGCAACAGTCAGCGTTGTCTTTAAGAAATATTATCTACACAGTATCATCTATAACGGTTAAATAAAATATTTTACAGATGACTGATGACAACGAATTAAAATTGGTTGCAAAAAATATTTCGGTTCTTCCTGTAAGTCTAAAAGTGTCAGCAAAGCTGGACAAACTGTATCTGATCACAGAACAAGGCTTAAACCTGAAGTTGTTGATCAACTTCTTTTCCTCAACAAAAATAAACACTTTAAATGATCTCAAATAAACCTCATTGTTATCGTTTGTACTGTTTTGCCTTTTATTTTTAAAAACATGATGTTTCACTGATGTTTTTGAAAACATCGAAAACATCGATGGGCACGAACTAGGGTGCAGAAACATCGATGTTCGTGCCATCGATGTTTTCGATGTTTTCAGGTTTAAGCCTTGTTCTGTGATCAAATACAGTTTGTCCAGCTTTGCTGAACACCCATTTAGACTCAAGAAGCTTGTACAAAAATATTTTATTGGAAGCAACTTTAATTCTTGTCATCAGTCATCTGTAAAAAGATTTCTTATTTAACATGTTTGACATAATTATTTGAAAATCATACGTCCCAATACTTTAAAGGGCAAATGTTAAACCGGAACCATCGATGGTTCAGTATTTAAAACATCGATGTTATCGATGAATCTGAACCCTAGCATGAAATCAAAGAATGTAAAGTTCTGTCAGCCACTAATTGCAATGCAGTAGACCATATCCTATATTTCTTCGTCCAACTGTGAGTCCCAGCAAAGTTTGGTCGCCTTTGCGGGGCTTTAATGCAAAAGTTCGACTTTGTAAAATCTGCTTCCTTATGCATCAGTTGTATTCGAGAGGGTCACACTGTTGCTAAATGCAAATTTTATAAATGTCGAGTTTGTGGGCGCTCGCATCACGTTTTACTGCATAGATATACAGTGTCGAAAATAGTTTAGCGTTACCACCCAAGAGATTCTTTCTCCTCTTTAAATCAAGATCAGCCTTCCACGACGTCACATGTTATGCATGCGACATCATTTGACAAGTTATTTTAAACGACAAGTGAAGAACTAAAAGTGAATATATTTGGGCCCGAGCACTCTGGGTCCCAAACGAATTATAACAGAGGACCTTGCTCACCGCTTACAGATCCGTAAAGAGGAGTGTGTATAAACTTACTTGGTACTGGCGAGTCCAATTCTCAAGTTAAGAAAAGGTACACACAATGTTGAAGTCGCGTATAAAGGGTAGTGAGTTCTCTTTCGATTTTTGGATTTTGAAATCAATATCAGGATATCATCTGACCAGTCGGTCAATATCAATGACTGGAAAATTCAAAGAACCTACCACTACAGACCCCTATTTCTACAAGCAACAAAGAATAGATATGTTAATAGGAGCAGAATCATTTTCGAACTATTAGCTGTTGGACAAATTGGACAAGGTCCTGACTTTCCAACTCCTTAGAAAACCCTCTTTGGCTGGGTTGTATCGGGTAGATATAAGACATCTTCCCCGGCAGAAGTTGTGAAAAGTTTCAGTGTAGTGAAGAGGTTTTTGTATCTATTGACAGCACACTACAGAAGTTTTGGTCACTGGAAGAAATGCCAGATGAACACTATCGGAAGACTACTCAGGTTTTGCCATCAGGTTGGTTTGAAGTAAGACTGCCATTTAAATCTGATCCAAATGAGTTAGGCAACTACTTTGAACTTGCAAAACGGCGGTTTTTGTCGCTTGAAAGAAGGCTGTCTCGAGACCCTGAGATGAAGAAAATGTACCTAGAATTTATGGAGAAGTAGGTTCCTTAGGTCATATGTGTCTTACAGATAAACTTCCCACATCAATGTGTTCTGAGACCCCAAAGTACGTCAATCTAGTTACGTGTCGTTTTCGATGCGTCTTGTTAATCGTCAACTCGGAAGTCTCTAAATGACATTTTGATGGTTGGGCCGACAATCCAAGATGAGTTGTACTCAACGTTACTGCGCTTCCGGCTGCATAGGTTCGCCCTGACCGCCGATGTAAAGAAAATGTATCGCCAAGTGATGTTGAATGAAGCAGATAGGCAGTTTCAACTTATAGTGTGGAGAAGAGACCCCTCTGGGTCCTTGAGATTATACAAGCTCAACGCCGTAACATATGGTACTGGACCAGGCCCGTTTTTTGGCTATTCGGTGTTTAAAAAGGTTAAGTGAGTCTGCCAAAGTTTCTTTTCCTAGAGCTGCTAAGGTTAGTGGATCGGACTTTTATGTCGATGATATGTTGACTGGTGCTGCATGCGTAGAGGAGTTAAAGGCTATTAAGTCTGAAGTATCTCAGGTTCTTCAAACTGCAGGTTTTGAATTGACAAAGTGGTTTTCAAACTCACCTGACGTTACCGCATCTGAGAGCACAGTTAAATCCATACCCATCTCGGACTCAGAGTCAACTAAGGCGTTAGGAATATCGTGGTTGCCTAACGAAGATGCCTTCAAATTTCAAATTGACACTGCTGTCATGGGTCTCCGAGCGACAAAACGGAACATACTATCGGTGACATCGAAGCTGTTTGACCCCCTCGGCTTATTAAGTCCTATTGTAATTAAAGGAAAGATCCTATTGCAGGAACTTTGGCTTAATAAGTTAGATTGGGATGAGTCGATTCCAATTCATTTGGAAACAGCTTGGAATATGATAAAAATTACATTGTCTAAATTAGAGGAAATATCTATTCCCCGGTTTGTGCATACCGATCCGATGTCACCGGTCCAATTACATGCTTTTGCTGACGCATCCTTAAGAGCTTATGGAGCTTGCGTTTACATTCGTAGCAAAACTGCAGAAGGTTATATATATATGTCATAGAATCAAGCCCCTATTAAAGGTACCTATCGAACGAATAGTTTATTGGTCGGATTATGAAGTTACGCTTCATTGGATCCGGTCTCATCCATCTTCATTGTCTACATTCGTATCGAATAGATTTGCGGAAATTCAAGAGTGGTCAGGTGAAGCCCCTATTAAGGCAGGTTCCAACGAAACAGAACACAGTGGTTATTGGATCAAAAGGATGCTGACGTCGACGAAATTCATATGGTCAATATGGTTTACAGAACCTTCACGTTTTTCAAATTGGACCTAGATAAAGAAGTCCTACCGCAAGAATCGAGGAAGACTGCGGTCGGACTGAGCTACGATGTCGACATCGAAGGATTTTCGGTCACACCTTAAACTGATTCGGGTATTCGTTTATATGTTCCGCTTCATAAGGAAATGCAAAGACAAAAGTATGGTATTTGAAAAAACGTTGTCGCCGACTGAATATAATGAAGCTTTTCTAAAAATTGTCGAGATATTACAGAAGTACGAGTTTCATGAAGAAAGGGAAAAAGTTCGTAAAGGATCCAGAGGTGGCCCAAGTCTTCAGCGGTTGAATCCATTCATCCATAATGACAAGGGGACTTGGTGTCACTTTTCATTGTTGCGAGTTGGGGGGGGCGACTATCTAATGCTCCTATATCATACGATGCCAAGTTTCCATTGTTGTTGACAAAACGCTCCCAATTTGTGCAGAGCTATGTTCGGCATCTTCACCATTCCAATTTTCATGTTGGTCCACGAGCCCTTTTGAGTCTCCTTCGACAGCGTATTTGGATCGTAAACGCTTAGGAGGTCTGCAGTCAGATATTTCGATCATGCATACGCTGCTTTAAGTGTAAGCCTCGACTAATGACACAATCTACCCGCAGATCGTCTCCGTGCTCTCCATTTGCTAAATGTGGCGTTGATTTTTGTGGCCCTGTCTATACATTTAAAATTCGTGGTAGGCCTTCCGTATAAGTCCTACATTGCGCTCTTCGTTTGTTTTGAGTCCAAAGCGGTTCATCTAGAAGTTGTTTCAGATTTAACCACAGATTCCTTTTTATTGGATTTTCAAAGGTCGTTGGGCGCCGAGGATGTCCCCAAGTCGTCCGTTGCGACAACGGGACGAACTTCGTCGGAGCGAGTCGCCATTTCCGGCCCTTCGAGAGAGGATAGAGGACGAAGAGACGCGATACGCGAATTCGCATCAAAAAGCAGATGCGAATTTGTGTTCACACCACCGCAGGCTCCGCACATGGGCGGAGCTCGCTCCTAAGCGCAGAAGAGCTGGGGACAGTCCTCGTGGGAATCGAGGCAGTGATAAACTCCCAGCCTCTCGGAGCGATCAGCAACGACCCAAGCGACGGAGAGGCGCTGACTCCCGAGCACCAGCACTCCGGACCCTGGATCAGGAATATGTCCTGGGCCTCCAAATTCCGGGGCAAGTGGCTCCAGCAGCAGCCAAACATCAGCGAGGGAGATCTCGTCCTCGTCGCCGAGTCGAGGACAACCTGCCGCCCCAACAATGGCTCCTCGGCAGAATAGTCGCCAGGCACGCAGGGGAGGACAGCATGGTCAGGGTCGTCGACGTGTGGACTAGTGGAGGAGGCCTTTTCCGGCGGGCCATTCATAAGTTGGCGCCGCTTCCGGCCCCGTTGAACACCCATCGGGCTTCAACATAACGGAAGCGGCGCCAACTTATGAATGATATTAAAATTTGTTTTTTCCTATTTAAAAAATTTTTTTTTTTCTGAATGCACAACATTTGAAGAATATTGCGTTAAAATTTTAGATTGATCCGAGTAAAACTTCCGAAGTTATAGGTAGTTGAACGTAGGTGAGTTAGCTCGTTTTGTATTCGATTTTTGGGTATGTGAAAAGTTGCCATTTCAAAGTCGGTGAACACGATCCTGCAAAAATCTACTGGTCGAATCGTTTTGAAATGTTGCACACTATTTCTGTGCCTAAACCTTTAGGTACTGACGTCGAGTTTTTTTGATTGATTTTTGTTCCTTTTATAATAACTAATATATCGAATTTTTAGGCTAAAATCACGTTTTTGACTTCAAAGTGTTAAGTAATAAACAATTTTTTTTTTCTGATGATCCAGTAAAGAGCTATGCAGTTCACTGCAAAACCTTTTTTCTTGGGGGACTCTGCGGAGCTCGGCTGCGAACGGCTCTTTTTTATAGGTGCTAGCTTTTTTTGTTGAGAAAAATTCGTTTATTTGTGGAAACAGAGATGTTAAACTTATGGATGGAATTTTTTTTGGCCACTGGGTACGCACCGGACCTTATTTTTAAAAATTTGCCAAGCCCAAAAACTATGAAAATCTTTATAGACATGATAGAGACCAGTTATTGGGCGATATTTGTATGTTGGCACCACACTTGAAACTTATTTGATCAATATCTATATACCCACCAAACATTTTTAAAATCGCGACATTATTTTAGAAGTTATTAAATTTTTTTGTGTTAATTGTGTCGTCACTGCAAACTAAATAAATTTTTAAACTCTTAGGATGTATTAATACGGTTATAAAGTTTTTGACAATTAGATGTTAAAATAACCAAGTGTACATACAGTGGCTCACAACTTATTTCAGTCATCACGAATCCCCAAGATTTTCTGCACTTTGCAGCAAATTGGACTTTAATATGTTTAAATTAAGAGTTTTGTCTATTGTTGTCTCCAAAAACTCCTGTTTTTACTTTTTTTTTAAGACAATTAATAGAAAATTGAAAAAAATATGATTTGTTGAGATTAGAGAAGATATGAATTAGAAACAGAAAATTAAAAAAGAGAAAAACCACACACCTATTATTTTGTCCATGAGTGTAAATCTTTTTCAAACTCCGTATAGTTAGCTCAAAGAAGTTGGGTCGACTAAAATCGAATTTTCGAAAATTGAATAGCTTAATCGTTTACCCATGTTTGCCAACTTTTTAATTTTTTTTTTGTCCACCTTTAGTTTTAAAAATATGGAATCTTAGAAAATTTTCAAACATTTTCGAAAACATAAAAGTTGACTTTTTTAAATTTTTTTGTTTTTAATCGCAAGAGAATCGTTTCCCCACGTTTGCCCATCTTTTAGAATTTTGAAAATATTAATATTTTTGAAAATATTTGACTTTTAAGATTTGATCATATTTACCTGCAGGAAAAATTGTTTGTCCATCCATTAAAAATAGTTTTTTCGAAAAAATAAAAAATGCCCATGTTTGCCCATCTCCTGAAATTTAAGAATTAACAAAAAAATCGTTTGCCCACCTCTTAAAAATAGTTTATTTTGACAAATACGTTTGCCAACGGCTTAAAAATGTAATTTTTTAACAAAAACGTTTGGCCACCCCTTAAAAATTGTTTTTTCGAAAAAATAAAAAATGCTCATGTTTGCCCATCTCCTGAAATTTAAGAATTAAAAAAAAAATCGTTTGCCCAAAATCTTAATTAACTATTTTTAAGAAATTAATTATTTTTAAAGTATTTTCTTAAATTTCAGGAGATGGGCAAATATGGGCATCTTTTATTTTTTCGAAAAAACGATTTTTAAGGGGTGGGCAAACGTTTTTTGTTAAAAAATTATATTTTCAAGCCGTGGGCAAACATTATGTCAAAATTAACTATTTTTAAGAGGTGGGCAAACAACTTTTTTTTTAAATTCTTAAATTTCAGGAGATGGGCAAACATGGGCAACTTTTATTTAAAAAAAAAAAACGATTTTTAACGGGTGGGCAAACGTTTTTTGTTAAAAAATCGCATTTTTAAGCCGTCGGCAAACGTTTTTGTCAAAATTAACTATTTTTAAGAGGTTGGCAAACGATTTTTTTTTTTAATTCTTAAATTTCAGGAGATGAGCAAACATGAGCATCCTTTTTTTTCGAATAAACGATTTTTAAGGGGTGGGCAAACGTGTTTTGTTAAGAAATCACATTTTAAGCCATCGGCAAACGTTTTTGTCAAAATTAACTATTTTTAAGAGGTGGGCAAACGATTTTTTTTTTAAATTCTTAAATTTCAGGAGATGGGCAAACATGGGCATCTTTTATTTTTTCGAAAAAACGATTTTTAAGGGGTGGGCAAACAATTTTTTCTGCAGGTAAATATGATCAAAACTTAAAAGTCGAATATTTTGAAAAGTATTAATATTTTCAAAATTTTAAAAGATGGGCAAACGTGAGCAAACGATTCTCTTGCGATAAAAAAAAAAAATTTGAAAAGGTCAACTTTTATGTTTTCGAAAATGTTCGAAGATTCCATATTTTCAAAACTAAAAGTGGGCAAAAAAATTAAGAAGTGGGCAAAAAAATTAAGAAGTGGGCAATTATGGGCAAACGATAAGCTATTCAATTTTCGAAAAATCGATTTTAGCCGACCCAACTTCTTTGAGCTCGTATAGTTTGCCAGCTTTATGATTTTGAATTTCAAGTTTAGGTCTGCACGAAATAAGCTGTGAGCCACTGTATGTAGATATGTACATATGTACATCGGTAAACTTACCAGAAAAACTAAACTTGTCATTCCGATAAGCTTCAATGTACATACACACTAAGAAAAATAATTAACAAAATATCATAAACACTTTGATTATTCAGTAAGTCTTTTTGCAGCATTAATTATTAATCACACGAAACATCTTGCAATTAATGGACATCAGTTAATACAGTTGTCACCACGCATACTATGCCATATTAGCACATTATTTGTATTAGTAATTTGCACGACGAAAATATTGTGGTCCATCTGCGGTTTAATACTGTCCGTGTCGTCCTATGCCGCCATAATACTTTCCTATGCTTTTTAATTAGGGTCTTATTGATCGATGATAAACAATCCCGACAAATATGTAAATAGTAAAATGTCCTTTTAGCAATAAATCATCAAATTAATTCCTGGCATTGAATGACTCCGATGTATTGCACACCTACATATTTACAAACCATTCATTTAATAACCCTCTTACCATTTTTCTAGTATTAATTGTTATAACTTTAATCACAGAAAACTTAGTTTTTGTACAGCACTTACCAATTAATATAATTTACCAAATAGGCTTGGGTTTTATTAATTTAACCAGAAAAGAACCATTAACCATTTATTAGAGAGAACCATTTGCAAGCATTTATTTTTATCGATCAACAATTTACAGCCTACAGGCTACGTTTATCAGCACGGCTCCTATGCCATATAGCCGACTTACACTGAATCAAGTTTTCTATCAAATCGGTTAACTCATTCATGCAATATGACCGCTTATTCTTGGGCAGGCCCGAATCTTTCCTTTAAGTTATAGTAAAACAGCGTGTTTTTGTTTTGATTTTAGAATAAACAATGAACTATAAGGTACCCGATAATTACCCAATTTCAAAACCAAAATGACCCAGCTGTTGATGACACATTTCGACTAACAATCGGGGCTTATGTGGCGTTATCTGCCGAACTGCAGTGACAAGTCTGCAAGCCACGAGCGACCAGCATCCTCTTCACATTCTAACAATTTTCTCGCTCTTTTGACATGGCTCGCATTTTTAAAAAGAGTTCGTCACAGATATGGAGAGACGACATACGTAACACTTAAAATCTTAATAAATAATAGAAGAAGTTTCGATTGAAAAAGTGTTTGGTATGTCGTTGGATATTGAACGACTATACCGTATACCATCTACAACCTGTCTCTACAATGTCCATAGAGCTTTGCATATTTGTGGGCGTTACAGTCTGCGTAGCTATCTTTTGAAATACATAAGCTTGCGCTGCAAATGTGCCGAACAACAGTAAAGCTAACTTTGTATCATAATTAAGGACAGTCGCGGCAATGAAAAATTGTATGGTGTGATGTGTTCTTTTAGAAATTCTATAAGTCTATGTATACAAAATTGCTTTTTGTACTTGGTAGTTGTAAAAAAGTTGGAAGGTCGCAATGGAACGCATATACAACGTCCGGATTTATTCGACTTATACCCTTTCAGAAAGTAATTTCTGTGAAAAGTTTGCAATGCAGTGACGAAGAACTCTCCGACCAAAGACCAATATAATCTCTAAGATGCGTAACGCCACACAACTTTTTTGCACACGAATTTTTTGTGCTGGCTTTTCAACTGGCTTTTCGCTCTCTGCCCAAAAGCCAGCGAGAGAGCGCTCTAAAGCCAGCCGCTCTTTTGCACGCATACTGCGACACCCGACCAATGTATGTGTGCAAATTAAATATTTAAATATCCCACGGGTCGTCCCTCGCAGTTGCAGCTTATCCAGGGGGGTGCGGGTGGCAAGGTCCGCCGCTGTGGTAGTTGGCCGGCTGGCCGTAGAATTCTCCAAGATGAATTACGAAGATTATGTTGGAAGGGTGACTGCCCTTCTTTACCTGCTGGCCTAAGGACTCAGGCAGTTTTTCAGTAATAAGAATTTAACGATGGTTGTCGGAGTATAATTTATATGAGCGACAGCTCTTTATTCATATAAAGTCAAATCTAAACTGAAACTTAAAGCTAACAAAAGAGAGTCTCATAGCGGCCACTCCAATGGGTAGTCTTTGCCGGCTATGCACGAGCTTCCGGCCAGACGCTGTGTCAGCAATTTGGCCGGAGCGAGCCTTCGGACGATCGGTCATTGCCGTCGCCCGGTTAACTTAGTTAACTGCTCCCCCCTCAGAATTAAGGCCGCCCTCGGCCGACCCTATTTGGGCAATCACCTCCCTTAGTTGGGCCGTGGATCTCCTGGCCTGGGTGACTCGCCGATAAGTGAGGCCGACGCAGATCAACGCGCAGCAGATCGCTCCTGCGATTAGCATTAGCTGGTGTGAACGATAGGCGTGGATATCTTCCCCGAATTGCTTAATATGTTCGAAGTTACGTTCACTCAAGCGGTGAAGGTATGGAAGGCTGAGAATGTTGTGCTCTAGAGTGATGTTCAGGGAAGGCGAGCTATCCACTCCTGGTACCCTTTCCGGGCCACGTAGTGATTGACGTAACGGGTTTCGATAACCATGGCACTCTCAATGAAGGTGATGAGGTGAGTTCCTCGTAAGTGGACGTAAGTGCCATTGTCCACCCTCACACAAGCCGGGCGATCGTTTATGATGATAATGCCTTCATCTACGTGGGTGATAGGGTGCAAATCGCTATGTTGGATATCGCAGTGCGCAATACCCCCAGCGTGAAGTTCTTGGCCGCATGATCTTCTCAGCGCCAGTTGACAAAATGTGGCTCCAGGTGACACGGAGCAGTTTTTGACTGTGTGAATCTCTCCGTTGCAATCTGCTATGACCTTGTCCTCCAGCCTGAGTATTGTGTCATGGTGTGACACGGGAAAAACTGTGATCTTGACACATGCTGATATTTAATAATGAAATGTAAAATGTTAACGGATTGTAATATTTTGACAGACGCAACGGACAGTATATCTCTAATGGGGGTATCTGTGGGCTCCTCGATCCACACACTTTCCAGGTCTGCATGATCTAATTTGCTGGGGCTAACTATATTAATTTTGGCAAGAGCTATTGCTAGCAATAAATTCTGCAGCTCCATCGCAATCATCCTATTCCGAGATAATAACATCTCGTATAGGTGTCCCGTATCAACTTGGGATTATTTAGCCGACCTCAGAATTTGGTTGACAGTGGTGGTAATACTATTGATTTTGTTCCTGTACTTTGTTGTTAATATTTATCTGTCTATTGTTTGCATTGATAAGTTGAAATTCAGTAAGTTTAATGTTTTCGAGATCCTCCGCGTCTGGCGTTCCCGCCACTACTTTTAACGCCGCTCCCAAGAAGTCTAAAATCCTGGCTACCCTATGGTGGATGCTCAGTGATTCGAGAAGGTCACGCAGGTGACCGACATTTACGATCAAAAGCTTTTGCATGTGGAACTGGGGAAACATGTTAATCATGCCACCAGTTTCCTCCACCACGCGCCTATACTCCGAGAGATTCGCTGAGTGTCTCAAATATGCGAGTTCTTCCCATACTAAAATTCGTCCATCAATGATGGGAATGTATTTGGCTTGCGACGTGACGTGCGCCGATGTCAGGGCAAAAAGGAATAGCAGAGGTATGGGTTTAAACCTGTAATTTTGGATTTGTTGTAGTATTTTATAACATTTGGGTAGCCCACCACCAAACATATGAGATAAAGGGTAAATGAGTTATGAGTACAAATAATGGTAATAAAACATGATAAGGACAAAAACTTATGCCATGTGGCTAGAGATAAAAAATGGAAAAAATAGTACAAAATTATCAAGCGAATGACAACATGTTTGTGTCTCGCCTACCGAAGGTTGTCCTTGTGGACCACCCTCCCCTTAATGAGGACTCCCCATGTCCGCTTCCACAGTTTTTTCTTCGCATAACGGTGAAAGCTTGTTGCCTAGTCTCCTGTTGGATTTCACTAGGACTTTGTCGCCGACATTGAACACTCGGTTTTGTCGGGAGGTATTTTCCCTGCTTCTCAGCTTATTTTGGGCAAGTCTTATCTTATCCTGTATATCGCAATGCGGGTCACTTGCTTGTGTGACTACCACGTCGGCCGGTCTCTTATCGATGACCGAATGGATAGACTTGTTGCACTTAGACGAAGCCAGTAAGATCAACTCTACAGTGTAGCTAATGCCTTTGTCGATTTTAAGGCATCTGGCAAGCTCCGCCAGAGTGCTGTGGAATCGCTCAACTTTTCCGTTCGAGACGCTGTGGAGTGACGGTGCATTTGAAATGCTAACCCCGAAGTGATTTTCCAGCATGGCCCGAATGGTGTGCGAGTTCAATGAGAGTTCATTGTCGCAGTAAATGACTCTGGCTTTAGGGAAGACGTTAAGAAGTTGTAGTAAAGCCGGTTTGAGATCCTCTATTGTTCTAGAGAGAATTGGTTGGACCATTGCAAGCTTGAAAATTTGTCAATGCATGTGAGGAAGTATTTCTTATCAGTGGAGAAAATGTCTATGTGTAGCATTTCTCCCACATGCGACGGTGCTGGCGTTTCGCCGAGGTCGTGTTTTTTAGGATGCCTGTCATATTTTGCTTTAGCGCAGGTCTTGCAGTTAGTGACGATTTCATTCGCTAACTTGGTCATTTTCGGGAAATAGTATTCCGAAAGTACCTGCTTGACATTCTCCTGTGCAGATCTGTGAGCCCTATTATGCTCAGTGGTGAGGATTTCTCGTCTCTCAGCGACTGCGAAAATATCTGTAATACGGTTCTTACAGTGCCAGAATTTGGTGGCTGGGAATTGCCGGACCAATTCATCCTGTATCATTGCCAGCGCATGCAGATCGCAATGAATGGCGTTTACGCCTTTGGGGACTTTAACGTCCGCGAGCTCCTCAAGCAGTGGCTCCTTGCATATGAAGTCAATGCTGTGCCGTCTCTTGTTTCCGAAGAGCACGAAGCTGCGTTTAGACGGAAAGCGTGCTTCCTCCAGAGTTATCTGGTTCTGAAAGCAGTTCAATGGCTTATTCGTGGTTTCGATGGTGTGTGTGAGCGACACTTCACTGAGAATAGTGGCCGCACACGAATAAGCTTCTTCCGCCTCCACAACGTTAAGTTGCTGTCTGGAGAGGGCATCCGCAACGAGATTCTCTTTGCCGGGCTTATAAAACATTTTGGCGCCGGACTCGTCGATGCGAGCTTTCCATCGTTTGATTTTCGCATTCGAATTGGATTCCGATACTGCGAATGTCAATGGCTGGTGGTCAGTATAGATATTTATATCTTTTACTGCATATAAGTAATGGCGTAATTTTGCCAGTGCCCAGACTATGGCTAACAGTTCACGATCGTTAGTAGCGTAGTTAACTTCTCGGTCTTTTAAGGTCCTAGATATCATGGTGATGGGTCTTCCCTCTTGGGATAGTACCGCGCCAATGCCAAATGCCGATTCATCCGTCGTTAGATCGAATGCCTTCTTGTAATCAGGGTAGTTGAGGATGACATCCTCTGAAGCCAGAATGTTACGCAACTTTTGGAAAGCAAGCAGTTGCTGTTCGCTAAATTGCACCTGGATATTTTTGGATCTGTGCCTACTGACACTTCCATGCTCCCCTTTCAGGATATCGGAGATGGGCCTAGCTATTGATGCAAAATCTTTAATGAAGCATCGGTAATAACTGGCAAGGCAAAGGAACGATCTCACCTCGAATATATTTTCGGGTTCGGGGAATTCCTGAATGGCATTAATTTTTTTTGGGTCAGTTGTGGCACCGTTGCTGGTGACAATAAAGCCCAAAAAGTTAACGCTTTTCTTAAAAAAACGCGATTTCTGCGATGATACCCTCATGTTGGCGTCGTGCAGGCTCTTAAGAACCCAATCCACGTGACGTATGTGGGCGTTTTCGTCTTCTGAGAAGACGATGACGTCATCAACATAGACATAGCAAAATTTGCCGATCTCGCGGGAGGCGGGGCGTCCGAGCAATCAATGTTGGTAAAATTGACGTCGGGGCACGATTGGAATTCTAACTGTTCTACTTCGGAGCCCCATTTGAGGTGGCCGGAAGCTAGACAAAGCGATGCCCCTGCCTGTTTTAACAGGTCAAGGCCAATTATGGCATCGAAGGAGGACAAATCTGGTAATATCAAGAACGTGGCCTTCAAGTTGAATAGGGAGACAAGGCACTTCCTAGTGATGGTGGTGACGCCATGGATAGAATGTATCGTAAATGGCGATTCTACCGGGCGGATGCCTTTCAATCCTTCGTATGGACGTATGAAATTTTTTGATGCGCCCGTATCTACCAAAAGCTTTATATCTACTCCTGCTACTCTTCGTCTAAGGACGGGGTAGCAGGGATTTTCCCCTAAAAAATTAATAACGTCTGAATCATATTCATGAATGGCGTCGTCATTAATTTCTGGACCGCGCCTGAGGCAGCGGCGGTGTATTTGTCCTCGGTTTCGCCCTCGCTCTGCGCAATGTTGTTAACTCTCAGCCTCTTGTGCGGGCCAGATCGATCGATCTGTTTTGGTAAGCCGGCGCTTGAGATGGCTTGAACATCCTGGACAGCGAAGTTTCGATGTCCATGGGCTCGGAAGTATTCTCATGAGGCCTATCACCGCGTGGAGCAGAGTGGACTTGAACTTTGTGCTGCTTTGTGAAATACGGATTCTTGCTAGCACCTGTTTGGAAATTGTTTTGAGGAGTGGCCTGTTGGCGCTCCTGCGTCTTTGGATATTGTTTCTTTTCTTTATCCTCCTGGCTTCTTGCAAACGGGCTTCGCGAAGGAATACCTCTCGTGGTTTGCCTCCACCTCTTGGGCCAAAGCAAGCGCTGTTGGCATGTCCTTCGGCTTTGCCGAGAAGCGGACATCTGTGAGGCTGGGTTTTAATCCCGAGATGAATACTCGAAGGGCATCATCCCGGAATTTTTCGCATAGGACCCTTGCCGCCGAGGCGTCGTGCGACATGGTGGCTTTGTTTGTGAGGAGGGTCAATTTTTTTCGACCTCATCATAATATTGTAGCAGAGAGAGATTTCCCTGCCTGAGGGTGCCCATCTCGTGTTCTATGACATGCATCGGTCGCTTGTCACTGTATGTGAAATCGAGGCGATTTATAATAGCATCAAAATTCAATACAGTGCCAAACGAGGATAGCACGGCATCAGCAGGTCCCCTAATTTTGCTCCTAATAATAATTACCGCTTGGTAATGGCGTGAGATATTTACATAATTTCTAAATATAAAATATGCAGCTACTGCCGCTTGCCGCCAAGAGACATATGTCTCTTGTGCCCCCGTAAAAATTAGAAGTCTCTCAGAGTCGGACTCTGAGTCGCTATTCTGTTTGGTATTTAGGAGTGACATGGACAGCAATGTTAAATTCCATCTACCAAGAGTTGCATGCCTAAGCAGCTTTACATAAACAAAATTGTACAGCAAAGGGGCCGTGGCAGCTGGGCTGCCGCTATGGTAAACAAAGAAGCGAAGCTAACAGAGTCCAAATGTGAATGCGCGGTGTCGGGTTCGCATACCGGCGCGGAGCGGGGAAGCAGTAAAAAAACAAAAAACCCCAAGATTGTTGCAAAGCTAATACAGAGAATTTTAAGTATAAGCAAAAAACACAACGACACAAAAGGGCTAAAATAAATGCCCACAATTCGATGAGACAGCTCTGTCGCCAATAAAAATATTTTAATAAATTAACAATTTATTTATTTCCCAGCGGCGCTCTTGCGCCGAGGCTGAGATATTTAATACTATATTTATATTTTATATGTCTGATATATTTATATTTTTTTAGCAATTAAAAATGCAAACAACACACAGAAGCAAATATAATAATAACGCATATAATTCCACAATTTAAAATTAATTTAAATTAGTATTGTATTTATTTTTTTAAATTAACACCAAACAAATTATGGAAGCGGAGCTGCATGTTTTATTTATTCGAGCTGCAGAATAATATTCTGGCCGCGATTTATTTGTTTTATTTATTATAAGTTACACACAAATGCAGATGCCGGGAAGTATAAGGTCTGAGGTGCTCACTTACATTATCCCTATTATACCGCTGTGGGTACTTTTGCGTTGGGCGCCAATTAAATATTTAAATATCCCACGGGTCGTCCCTCGCAGTTGCAGCTTATCCAGGGGGGTGCGGGTGGCAAGATCCGCCGCTGTGGTAGTTGGCCGGCTGGCCGTAGAATTCTCCAAGATGAATTACGAAGATTATGTTGGAAGGATGACTGCCCTTCTTTACCTGCTGGCCTAGGGACTCAGACAGTTTTTCAGTAATAAGAATTTAACGACGGTTGTCGGAGTATAATTTGTATGTGCGACAGCTCTTTATTTATATAAAGTCAAATCTAAACTGAAACTAGCTTTAGCTAACCAAAAAGAGACTCATAGCGGCCACTCCAATGGGTAGTCTTTGGCGGCTATGCACGAGCTTCCGGCCAGACGCTGTGTCAGCAATTTGGTCGGAGCGAGCCTTCGGACGATCGGTCATTGCCGTCGCCCGGTTAACTTAGTTAACTTGCACATGTATTCACAAGCGAAGAAATTCGCTGCAGCGCGCTGTCGAAATATTCTCTTTATTTTAAAATAATAACATTATTAAAAATACTTATTTTGTATTGCCTTTATATTTACTTTATTTACTAATTATTCGAATGTATAATATTTTTTAGTAATGACCAAATATATCTAAGTATAAAAAAAAAACATAATTTATTTCATACATGACTTCACATTGGAATAATTGTCATTAGGGTCATTAGGGTATTCAGCATGCGACGTGTGAACGATTTTTAGGAGCCTCAGAAATTTTGCGATTGAACAGGATGAATATTTTTATATTCATTTTTTTTAATATATGGATTAAAAAATATGTGGTATTTTTATAATATAAGTATTATAATAACATTATATAAAATTATTATCATAATATAAATTAAATTTATATAAATATTTGTAAATTAACTATTTGGTTAGGTTTGCGCGCTTTTCTTTCTAAACATAGGCGCGCGCTTTTCAAATCAAATTTAAAAGGCATAAAATCATTAAAGCTAATTTTATTTTATATACGAAATTCTAAAAATGGATAACTTACATAAAATGTACTTGTATTTTATTTAAATAAGGAAGCTAAATTTTGAAAATTAAACCTACCCTGTAAAACTATTTAACTATTTTTTTTATTAAATATACTAAATAATTAAAATAGTTTATATGTTAAATATTCTATTAATTTAATTAATTAATTTAAGTAGTCAATATATTGAATATACTATTTAATAATTAAAATAGTTAATATATTAATTATACTAACTAATTAAAATGGTTAATATACAAATACATACTTAACTATTAAATATACATTTTATAAAAATTACCAATTTTTAGTATTTCTTATGAATATTAAATTTGGTTAAATGATTTTGCGCCTTTTAATTTGATTATTAGGTATACAAAAAAAACGATGGATAAATAAAAATGAATATCTGCATATTAAATTAAATGTTTCGTTTTATATATTTAAATTAATTATAAAAACATACCTTTTAACACAAAACATATAAAACTGCTTGAGTAAATAAGAATAGATTTAAATGCAGATTTATAATATTAGATATGATGTTATTCATATTTACTTACAATATTTTAAGACATTAAATTAAAGTTTAATATATTTGAATAAAAATTAAATTTAATATTTCCATTTTAAAGTTAAAAAAACAGCCATGGATAAAAAATAAAGCGAAATATATTTAATTTAATATCCTTTAAATATATTCCATTTAAATATACTTTATGTTTAACAATCATAGTATATTCAAATATATTAAACTTTATTGAAATATTTTTAAATTTACTTAAGCAGTTTTATATGTTTTGTATTAAAAGTTATGATTTTAGCTTTAATTAAAATATGTAAAACGAAACTATGAATTAAATATGCAGATATTCGTTATTAAGGTATATAAAAAAGTTTTACATCAAGCTTCATTGCCATATATACATAAATGCAATTTAAATTAACATCCTATTCAATTATATAAGTTCTTTTGACATACAATTAGTTTCTTGGTCCAGAAATGATTTCTAGCAGAAAATCACACATACGCCCTTTTTTTTTGTAACATTTTGCATTTTATTTATTGGATCTTCTCTGAATTGAGACTAACAATAAGTATATAGAATCTTAAATTAAAAATCTATCTATCTGACAGTCAAGGTGACTGGCGCGAGATTTAGTGGCTCTAATAACTATTGCTGAGCTGAAAGGTCATTGAGTTGCAATCGGTCCGGTTGGAAACCCTGGCTAGGCCCCTGGCGAGCTGGTTTGGATGAGAAGTTAGCTTGGTGTGGTAGGACTCTTTTTGTTTTGATATTTCATCTTTTACGGGTAGAATGCTAAGATCTCTGTGGATGTTGTCGTTCCGAACATACCAAGGTGCCCCATTGATAGTTCTCAGGATTTTTGATTGTGCTCGCTGAATAATGTCGATGTTGCTGCTGCTCGCGTTTCCCCACAATTGGGAGCCGTAGGTCCAGACTGACTTAAGCGTTGAATTGTAGAGCAGGACCTTGAAGTCCAGGCAGAGGGGGAGCGCGCGTTTATAAGCCAATGGAGACTGTTTGATTTTAGTTTTAGGTGAATTTTCTTAGCTTCGATATGTCTCCGCCATGTAAGTCTCCTGTCTAGGTGAATGCCAAGGTACGTTACATCGTCAGCTTGTGGAAGTGGCGTGTTATTTAGGGTTAGCGGGGGACACGTTTGTCTGTTAAGAGTAAACGTTATGTGTTTACACTTTTGCGCATTTATTTTTATACGCCAGTCTCCACTACAACGAGATGATCAGCTAGTAGTGCTGTTGCCTGAATTGGGCATTTGGACCGACTTATGATCGCGGTATCGTCTGCGAATGTAGAAGTAGTTAGCCGCTCGTTCGTGGGGATATCTGCGGTGTAGAGGAGAAATAGAGTTGGACCAAGGGCGCCACCTTGGGGAACTCCAGCCTCTATAGCGTAGTCGTCGGATGTTGTAGTGTTGCATCTCACGGCGAAGGCTCTGTTGTAAAGGTATGATTCAAGTATCTTGTGAGTGTTTCCCGACAGGATCGTTATGATTTTATGCATAAGGCAATCAAGCCAGACTCGGTCGAAAGCCTGTGCAACGTCAAGGAATACCGCACTGCAGTATTCCCGAAGCTCGAATGCAGTCCGTATTTCTCTTGTTAGTCTGTTGACTTGCTCTATTGTTCCATGGCTTTCTCGAAAGCCAAATTGGTGTGCTGGAATAACGTTGTGCTCTTTCAGATATGGGATTATGCGCGTCAAAAGGCATTTTTCGAGCAGTTTTGACAGACACGAGAGTAAACTTATCGGTCTGTACGAAGCTGGTATTGTGTGATCTTTTCCTGGCTTTGGGATCATTATGATTACCGATTTTTTCAATTTTGCGAATGATTTTTTGGTAGTGCGAATGAATTAGTTGCAGGGTTTGGCTGGAAAACATTTCGAAGGTGTAAAGCAAATGTACAAGCTCTGTCTTTGTCGCTTCTGGCCCAGCTGCCTGAGAGCACTGGTCAGTCTGTGACCAGCTTCCTTAAGACTTTGTTTGGAGGATGGCGATGTGCTGGATTGCCAAGCACGTCTCAAACGTCTTTTCTCCAGAACAAGCTGTTCGATTTCAAGGTTAGTTTTGTGTTGGTGTGTGTGCCCGTCCCACCCTTGCGGTGTTGAGTCTTTGTCTGCTGCGACGAGTACAGACTCCAGTGCATCGGCATAGCAGTCGATGTCGTCCTTGATGTTGAGCTGTGGAGTTAGTTCAATGTGGGAACTTACGTACTTTTTGAACTTCAGCCAGTTGGTTCTATGCAACGTCAGCCTGCGAGGGTGCTCGATTAATTCCGGGCTTTGAAGAAGAGTTATTAGCACAGGTGAGTGGTCCGATGATAGATCCAAAAGCGATTTAGCTGATATTAGATTGCGAGAAATGTTTTTTGTCACAGCAAAATCAATTAAATCAGGTAGTTTTCTAGGATCTGTAGGCCAGTATGTAGGGCTGTCTGATGAAACGTAGTCCAGTTTGTTGCATGTTTTAATGAGTGCATTATATAATGGCCTTCCTTTGGGGGTCACAAGGCGGGATCCCCAGTGCGTGTGCTTGGCGTTGTAATCTCCTGCTGCTATGAATCGCTCACCAAGTGAATTGTAGAAGTCCATGAATTGGTCTTCGGAGACTGTAAAGCGGGGTGGACAGTAGACAGCGGCAATGGCAAGGTTGCAGTTGCCCAACTGTAATTTTATCGAAGTAGCTTGCAGATGATTTTTTGCAAACCGTTGGTGAAAGTGGTGTTTCGTCTCTTATTAAGATGCCAGTTCCACCATACGCTTTACCATCTGGATGATCGGTGCCGTAGAAAGTGTATCCCCGTATTTTAGAGTTATATTTGCAGGTGAGATGCGTTTCTGCCAGCAACATAACGTCGATGTGGTTTTCGTTCAGAAATTGAGTTATTTCAGGTTTATGCCGTGAAACACCGTTGGCGTTCCACAGAGTTATTCGAAGGCTAGCCATGGTTTATTTGGACTGCTGAGCTGCAAGCATTTGTAACAAGATATTTTGGTTTTGCATAAGGGTTTGCATTGTGGTTTTCATGAAGGACATAAATTCCATCATATTTTGTTGCAAAGTAATCATCATAGATTCCATGTTACTTTGTGGCTGCCCCATGGTCTGCTGGATGTTATCAATTTTTCTATGTGAACTGTGCCTGATCTTAAAGCACTGGCGTAAGACATTCCGTTGGTGGTAATTGAAGGGCCAAATGATGATCTGGCTGCTTTTGCGAAGAAAACTTTCGGTGTCGTTTGTGATCTCATGTAAGGGAGCGTGCCATTGTCGGTCGTTGCATCCGACTTTTCATCATCTTGTAGACTGGACAGCCACTGTAGTTTGCGGTGTGGTTTCCTTGGCAGTTTACACACTTTTTAGTGAGAGAGTCTTCCTTGTTGGCAGGGCAGGGTTCGGAGCCGTGGCAGTTTTCACAAGCTACACATACTAACCTGAGGGTGCAGTAAGCCCTGGTATGACCGTATTCCTGGCAATTTATGCATTGCACTGGCCCGGTCCGTTTGTGCGGCTCTTCCACTTGATCCTACGGTGCAGAAGGTACTGCAACTTGTAGATCGGGTGCACTGCGTTTTTTTTTCAAAGTTCTGCTGTCTGGCTCCAGCTCGACCTTGAAGAGAGGTTGCGGCTTCTTGTTTTTGTTCATAATGTTTATAACATTTTTTGCGCAAAAACCGTTTTCTTTTAAGGCCTCTGTAATTTCGGAGGGGGTTCCATCGGGCTCTATTCCCTTGAGCACAACTTGCAAACCTTTACAACTTTTCAGCTGGTACGTGTAGTAATTCTTTTTGGCATCGTTTAAGTACTTCGACACTGCTCGGAAATCGTCTTCGGTTTTGGTTTGGAGTTTAGTTTCGCTTATATTCCCTTTCATAAGCGGAATAACATGAAAGTTATCTTTTCCGACAAGCTCAACTATTTTGTTGACTAGGGCATTCGAGATCTTCTCCCGAATAAAAATAGGTGGGGGCTTTAGTTTCCTTGGGGCTAATTGTTCCGACTCTCTTTCAGGCTCCGCCAGAATGGAAAATCTATTTTCATCTAATGGCCCGGGATTTTCAGGGCCTTTGTTGGAACGATTTATTTTTGCCGTCCGAGTTTTTTGCCGTTTGCACCGATTTTTTAACTTGGTTGTGTTGTTGCTTTACCTGCAGCACAAGAAGAGGGTGGAGAAGTTATTGCATTGTTGGCGACAGAGACCGTTGTAGTAGTCGTAGTAGTTGCTGTTGTTGTTGCGCTAGGCGGCAGAAGCTCTGTTGGAGTCTTGTATGGCTCACTCCATGGCGTTTGAGCGGTAAAGAGCAGGGCGGGAGAGCAAGAGCTAGCTCTCTTTGTAGATTTGATTTTTTTTTGTAGATTTTGCGGGCCTCTGAAGCATTTTCACCTAAACATCCTAGTGGAACTAACGTCGAATTATTTATTTGAAAACCGTGGACTAGAACTTTGTGAATCTTTGGTGACATTGGGTACCACGGGTATTTATGCATATATAGGCAAAACGTTTTCTCACAAAAAGTTCGAAATTTTTCAGAGTTTATATAAAAGTTACATGAAATTGCTATTAATATAATGTGAAAATTATTTAAAAGGGTTTTGTCAAAGCCGGTTATGAATGATAGTTGTTCACTATTTGCAAAAGCTCTTCTTGCCGTATTACCGTCATTGCTGTTCCCGCTACCATTCTGCTTTGGCACGCTTACTCGAAGACCCATATCATTCCACATTTTTTCTTGAATATATTTTTTCCGCGCACTCATTTTAATCTTGTCATCACCTTTTACATGCCATTTTTATACCCGTTACTCGTAGAGTAAAAGTATAGTGTATTCGTGCAAAAGTATGTAACAGGTAGAAGGAAGCGTTTCCGACCCTATAAAGTATATATATTCTTGTTCAGGATCACTAGCCGAGTCGATCTAGCCATGTCCGTCTGTCCGTCTGTCTGTCCGTATGAACGCTGAGATCTCGGAAACTATAAAAGCTAGAAGATTGACATTTTGCATGTAGATTTTAGGAGTTCCTACGCAGCGCAAGTTTGTTTCAAAATGGTGCCACGCCCCCTCTGACGCCCACAAGCCACAAGCTGTGGCCACAGTTTTGATGATATTATGAACATTTTAATTGATATGTATTTGTTTCGTCAATAAATATCGATTGGCCTAATAAAAGTTTGCCACGCCCACTCTAACCCCCAAAAACCCATTAAACGCTTAAGTCTGGCTAGCGCCTACATTTCCGCCTTTCATGGCGCCATCTAACGGATGACTTTGGAACCGCTGGCCAAGGTGCTCAACAGAGTCAACGTTAATTCTCGATAAGGATTTCTATTAAAGGAAATTGCGATGGTTTTCATTTGTCAATACCGAACTATATCTTAAGAACTATGCAAATCAAATCTAGTTAGCCAAATTGGAGGTCTGAGTCAAACCAAAGACCAATATAAACTCTAAGATGCGTAACGCCATACGATTTCTTGCACACGAATTTTTTGTGCTGGCTTTTCAACTGGCTTTTCCCTTTCTGCCCAAAAGCCAGCGAGAGAGCGCTCTAAAGCCAGCCGCTCTTTTGCACGCAACTGCGACAGCCGACGAATGTATGTGTGCACATGTATTCACAAGCAAAGAAATTCGCTGCAGCGCGCTGTCGAAATATACTCTTTATTTTAAAACTATAACATTATTAAAAATACTTATTTTGTATTGCCTTTATATTTACTTTATTTACTAATTATTCGAATGTATAATATTTTTTAGTAATGACCAAATATATCTAAGTATAAAAAAAAACATAATTTATTTCATACATGACTTCACATTGGAATAATTGTCATTAGGGTATTCAGCATTCGACGTGTGAACGATTTTTAGGAGCCTCAGAAATTTTGCGATTGAACAGGATGAATATTTTTATATTTATTGTATTTTAAATATATGGATTAAAAAATATATGTGGTATTTTTATATTATAAGTATTATAATAACATTATATAAAATTATTATCATAATATAAATTAAATTTATATAAATATTTGTAAATTAACTATTTTAATTATTTAGAAAAAAAAGAAACTCAAAGGGGAAACAAAAAAGGTTTGCGCGCTTCTCTTTAAAAGGCACAAAATCATTAAAGCTAATTTTATTTTATTTCCGAAATTCTAAAAATGGATAACTTACATAAAATGTACTTGTATTTTATTTAAATATACTCCTAGGGAAGCTAAATTTGGAAAATTAAACCTACCCTGTAAAAATAAGTAATAAATATTTATATATGTATTGGTATATTTACTATTTTTTTTATTAAATATACTAAATAATTAATATAGTTAATATGTTAAATATTCTATTAAATTAATTAAATAATTTATATATTTAAAGTAATTATAAAAACATACCTTTTAACACAAAACAAATAAAACTGCTTGACTAAATAAGAATAGATTTAAATGCAGATTGATAATATTAGATATGATGTTATTCATATTTACTTAAAATATTTTAAGTCATTAAATCAAAGTTTAATATATTTGAATAAAAATGAAATTTAATATTTCCATTTTAAGGTTAGCCATGGATTAAAAAATAAAGTGAAATATATTTAATTAAATATCATTAAAATATATTCAATTTAAATATAGTTCGCTTTGTTATACCCTTGCAGAGGGTATTATAATTTTGGTCAAAAGTGTGCAACGCAGTGAAGGAGACATCTCCGACCATATAAAGTATATATATTCTTGATCAGGATCACCTCCTGAGTTGATATAGCCATGTCCGTCTGTCCGTCTGTCCGTCTGTCCGTCTGTCCGTCTGTCTGTCCGTCTGTCCGTCTGTCTGTTTCTACGCAAACTAGTCTCTCAGTTTTAAAGCTATCGAATTGAAACTTTGCACACACCCTTCTTTCTTTGCACGCAGTATATAAGTCGGAACGGCCGGGATCGGCCGACTATATCCTATAGCTGCCATATAACTGATTAATCGGAAATGCCATTACTTTGGTGTTTGTAAAGTTAGGAAGCTGGGATTTACTATGGGTTCTATATTTGGCCAATCAATCCGTCCTACCAAATTTCATAAGGATCGGCCGACTATATCCTATAGCTGCCATATAACTGATTGATCGGAAATGCCATAACTTTTGTGTTTGTAAAGTTAGGAAGCTGGGATTTCCTATGTATTCGTGCAAAAGTATGTAACAGGTAGAAGGAAGCGTTTCCGACCCTATAAAGTATATATATTCTTGTTCAGGATCACTAGCCGAGTCGATCTAGCCATGTCCGTCTGTCCGTCTGTCTGTCCGTATGAACGCTGAGATCTCGGAAACTATAAAAGCTAGAAGATTTACATTTTGCATGTAGATTTTAGGAGTTCCTACGCAGCGCAAGTTTGTTTCAAAATGGTGCCACGCCCCCTCTGACGCCCACAAGCCACAAGCTGTGGCCACAGTTTTGATGATATTATGAACATTTTAATTGATATGTATTTGTTTCGTCAATAAATATCGATTGGCCTAATAAAAGTTTGCCACGCCCACTCTAACCCCCAAAAACCCATTAAACGCTTAAGCCTGGTAGCGCCTACATTTCCGCCTTTCATGGCGCCATCTAACGGATGACTTTGGAACAGCTGGCCAAGGTGCTCAACAGAGTCAACGTTAATTCTCGATAAGGATTTCTATTATGTAAGCGACAGCCGACGAATGTATGTGTGCACATGTATTCACAAGCAAAGAAATTCGCTGCAGCGCGCTGTCGAAATATACTCTTTATTTTAAAACTATAACATTATTAAAAATACTTATTTTGTATTGCCTTTATATTTACTTTATTTACTAATTATTCGAATGTATAATATTTTTTAGTAATGACCAAATATATCTAAGTATAAAAAAAAACATAATTTATTTCATACATGACTTCACATTGGAATAATTGTCATTAGGGTATTCAGCATTCGACGTGTGAACGATTTTTAGAAGCCTCAGACATTTTGCGATTGAACAGGATGAATATTTTTATATTTATTGTATTTTAAATATATGGATTAAAAAAATATGTGGTATTTTTATATTATAAGTATTATAATAACATTATATAAAATTATTATCATAATATAAATTAAATTTATATAAATATTTGTAAATTAACTATTTTAATTATTTAGAAAAAAAGAAACTCAAAGGGGAAACAAAAAAGGTTTGCGCGCTTCTCTTTAAAAGGCACAAAATCATTAAAGCTAATTTTATTTTATTTACGAAATTCTAAAAATGGATAACTTACATAAAATGTACTTGTATTTTATTTAAATATACTCCTAGGGAAGCTAAATTTGGAAAATTAAACCTACCCTGTAAAAATAAGTAATAAATATTTATATATGTATTGGTATATTTACTATTTTTTTTATTAAATATACTAAATAATTAAAATAGTTAATATGTTAAATATTCTATTAAATTAATTAAATAATTTATATATTTAAAGTAATTATAAAAACATACCTTTTAACACAAAACAAATAAAACTGCTTGACTAAATAAGAATAGATTTAAATGCAGATTGATAATATTAGATATGATGTTATGCATATTTACTTAAAATATTTTAAGTCATTAAATCAAAGTTTAATATATTTGAATAAAAATGAAATTTAATATTTCCATTTTAAGGTTAGCCATGGATTAAAAAATAAAGTGAAATATATTTAATTAAATATCATTAAAATATATTCAATTTAAATATAGTTCGCTTTGTTATACCCTTGCAGAGGGTATTATAATTTTGGTCAAAAGTGTGCAACGCAGTGAAGGAGACATCTCCGACCATATAAAGTATATATATTCTTGATCAGGATCACCTCCTGAGTTGATATAGCCATGTCCGTCTGTCCGTCTGTCTGTCCGTCTGTCCGTCTGTCTGTTTCTACGCAAACTAGTCTCTCAGTTTTAAAGCTATCGAATTGAAACTTTGCACACACCCTTCTTTCTTTGCACGCAGTATATAAGTCGGAACGGCCGGGATCGGCCGACTATATCCTATAGCTGCCATATAACTGATTAATCGGAAATGCCATTACTTTGGTGTTTGTAAAGTTAGGAAGCTGGGATTTACTATGGGTTCTATATTTGGCCAATCAATCCGACCTACCAAATTTCATAAGGATCGGCCGACTATATCCTATAGCTGCCATATAACTGATTGATCGGAAATGCCATAACTTTTGTGTTTTTAAAGTTAGAAAGTTGGGATTTTTTATGAGTATTAAGAATGCATCATATGAATAATTTTGGAGAATATAATTTACAGAGTATTCTGCAAGGGTATATCAACTTCGGCTCCGCCCGAAGTTAGCTTTCCTTTCTTGTTTTTGTTTAAGCCTAGTATCCTGATCGACGAAAACCGTACGCCAGTCATGAGAGAGAGCGAGAGGCAAACAGCTGGCGTTCACTTTTCTTCGGGCCTTTTTTTCACGTCGGTCTCCTGATCGACGCAAAAGATACCATATATACATGAATGCAATTTAAATAATCATCCTGTTCAATCATAGAAGTTCTTTTGACACACAATTAGTTTCTTAGTCCACAAATGATTTCTGGACGAAAATCGTCTTCTCGAACAAATACGCACACATACGCACTTCCTTATTCGTGCAATTCTATTTTTAGATTTTTACGCTCTCAACTTTGTGCGAGCGGAGAGAGCGGAATTTTCGTCGCCACCAAAAAACGAGCTGCATATTGCAAAACCAATGTATGGGCGTTACGCATCTTACAGAAGGTCATTGCGTTGCAATCGGGTCCGGTTGGAAACCCTGGCTAGGCCCCTGGCGAGCTGGTTTGGATGAGAAGTTAGCTTGGTGTGGTAGGACTCTTTTTTCTTGAAGTCCAGGCAGAGGGGGGAGCGCGCGTTTATAAGCCAATGGAGACTGTTTGATTTTAGTTTTAGGTGAATTTTCTTAGCTTCGATATGTCTCCGCCATGTAAGTCTCCTGTCTAGGTGGATGCCAAGGTACGTTACATCGTCAGCTTGTGGAAGTGGCTTGTTATTTAGGGTTAGCGGGGGACACGTTTGTCTGTTAAGAATAAACGTTATGTGTTTACACTTTTGCGCATTTATTTTTATACGCCAGTCTGATAACCACCTCTTCACTACAACGAGATGATCAGCTAGTAGTGCTGTTGCCTGAATTGGGCATTTGGACCGACTTATGATCGCTGTATCGTCTGCGAATGTAGAAGTAGTTAGCCGCTCGTTCGTGGGGATATCTGCGGTGTAGAGGAGAAATAGAGTTGGACCAAGGGCGCTACCTTGGGGAACTCCAGCCTCTATAGCGTAGTCGTCGGATGTTGTAGTGTTGCATCTCACGGCGAAGGCTCTGTTGTAAAGGTATGATTCAGGTATCCTGTGAGTGTTTCCCAGGAGGATCGTTCTGATTTTATGATAAGGCCATCAAGCCAGACTGGGTCGAAAGCCTGTGCAACGTCAAGGAATACCGCACTGCAGTATTCCCGAAGCTCGAATGCAGTCCGTATTTCTCTTGTTAGTCTGGTGACTTGCTCTATTGTTCCATGGCTTTCTCGAAAGCCAAATTGGTGTGCTGGAATAACGTTGTGCTCTTTCAGATATGGGATTATGCGCGTCAAAAGGCATTTTTCGAGCAGTTTTGACAGACACGAGAGTAAACTTATCGGTCTGTACGAAGCTGGTATTGTGTGATCTTTTCCTGGCTTTGGGATCATTATGATTACCGATTTTTTCCATTTTTTTTTGGAAAATAGTCAAGTTGTGTAATCCCGTTAAAAAGTTTACAAATAACCTCAACTGCACAGTTTGGAAGTTCCATAACCATAATATTTCCATTTTAAGGTTAGCCATGGATTAAATAATAAAGTGAAATATATTTAATTAAATATCATTAAAATATATTCAATTTAAATATAGTTCGCTTTGTTTTTGTTTAAGCCTAGTATCCTGATCGACGAAAACCGTACGCCAGTCATGAGAGAGAGCGAGAGGCAAACAGCTTGCGTTCACTTTTCGTCGGGCCTTTTTTTCACGTCGGTCTCCTGATCGACGCAAAAAATACCAGAAAATTCCATAGCGTTGCCAGTCTGAGGAAATTAACTTTGGGTGAACCCTAGCGGAAAAGATTAAAAAATTTAATCTTTTGGCGTGCGCTTCTCACTGAACATTATGAGAAATGGAGGGAAAAACTCAAAAAACTCGCAAAAGTCGATTGCAGGTGTTTACATGTGAAGACAAAATAACATTAATACTATCTGGGGTGCTCTTGTCAGAGCAAAATGTTTTTTAGGTCCAGAATGTACGAAAAAACACAATAAAAGTGCAGCTATGAACTTTAAATCAGCAAATAATTATCAGTAAATTAAAAAAAAACAACTGTTAAATTTAAATTGTATTGTTTTTTAATTTCTTTTTACAGCGGCAGACTTGTCTTGCCAAGGTATTTGATAATATCTTTTAAAGGCTCTTTGCCGCAAATACGATATTTGAATTTTAACTGCTTGTCAACAAACCCAGCTGATTGGCAGTACGACCGTAGCACGCTTAAATCTGATGAACTCTCAAACTTTTGGTCACACTGGAAAGATTAAAGTTTTTACGCTAGCGTATCGTTTGTCGATCTGGATACTAGGCTTTAACAATCATATTATATTTAAATCTATTAAACTTTATTGAAAAATTTTTTAATTTAATAAAGCAGTTTTATATGTTTTGATTTAAAAGTTTTGTTTTTAGCTTTAATTTAAATATGTAAAACGAAACTATGAATTAAGTATGCAGTTATTAATTTTTAAGGTATATAAAAAAGTTTTACATCAAGCTTCATTGCCATATATACATGAATGCAATTTAAATAATCATCCTGTTCAATCATAGAAGTTCTTTTGACACACAATTGGTTTCTTAGTCCAGAAATGATTTCTGGACGAAAATCGTCTTCTCGAACAAATACGCACACATACGCACTTCCTTATTCGTGCAATTCTATTTTTAGATTTTTACGCTCTCAACTTTGTGCGAGCGGAGAGAGCGGAATTTTCGTCGCCACCAAAAAACGAGCTGCATATTGCAAAACCAATGTATGGGCGTTACGCATCTTACAGAAGGTCATTGCGTTGCAATCGGGTCCGGTTGGAAACCCTGGCTAGGCCCCTGGCGAGCTGGTTTGGATGAGAAGTTAGCTTGGTGTGGTAGGACTCTTTTTTCTTGAAGTCCAGGCAGAGGGGGGAGCGCGCGTTTATAAGCCAATGGAGACTGTTTGATTTTAGTTTTAGGTGAATTTTCTTAGCTTCGATATGTCTCCGCCATGTAAGTCTCCTGTCTAGGTGGATGCCAAGGTACGTTACATCGTCAGCTTGTGGAAGTGGCTTGTTATTTAGGGTTAGCGGGGGACACGTTTGTCTGTTAAGAATAAACGTTATGTGTTTACACTTTTGCGCATTTATTTTTATACGCCAATCTGATAACCACCTCTCCACTACAACGTAGTGCTGTTGCCTGAATTGGGCATTTGGACCGACTTATGATCGCGGTATAGTCTGCGAATGTAGAAGTAGTTAGCCGCTCGTTCGTGGGGATATCTGCGGTGTAGAGGAGAAATAGAGTTGGACCAAGGGCGCTACCTTGGGGAACTCCAGCCTCTATAGCGTAGTCGTCGGATGTTGTAGTGTTGCATCTCACGGCGAAGGCTCTGTTGTAAAGGTATGATTCAAGTATCCTGTGAGTGTTTCCCAGGAGGATCGTTCTGATTTTATGATAAGGCCATCAAGCCAGACTGGGTCGAAAGCCTGTGCAACGTCAAGGAATACCGCACTGCAGTATTCCCGAAGCTTGAATGCAGTCCGTATTTCTCTTGTTAGTCTGGTGACTTGCTCTATTGTTCCATGGCTTTCTCGAAAGCCAAATTGGTGTGCTGGAATAACGTTGTGCTCTTTCAGATATGGGATTATGCGCGTCAAAAGGCATTTTTCGAGCAGTTTTGACAGACACGAGAGTAAACTTATCGGTCTGTACGAAGCTGGTATTGTGTGATCTTTTCCTGGCTTTGGGATCATTATGATTACCGATTTTTTCCATTTTTTTGGAAAATAGTCAAGTTGTGTAATCCCGTTAAAAAGTTTACAAATAACCTCAACTGCACAGTTTGGAAGTTCGATTAACATTTTGGGAGTTATTTGATCTGTAGTATGCGCATATATTGAATATCTACTGTAAACACACTGTAACACTTTGTTGCAGTGCATTCATAAAGGCCCGGTCGAAAAAACCAAGTGGCCGAACACGAGTCGATCGGCGCGCTCACAGAAAGTGCAAGTGTCAGCGTTCTGTTACACGCGCCGGCCGAACTCAAGTGCATGCATATACCCTCGCGCTCCAGCTTAAGAGAGCATAATTTAATACATATAATTTTATACATATGCCGCCGCCTGCGAGCAGCGCAGCTACGAGACTTAGACTTAATTAGACTTAAAGAATATTGTAAAAGGACAGAGTCATTTTGATCGTTGGAGCGGCACCTTTGCTGCTCCTACTAAATAAAAAACACAAATTGGAACCAAACAGAATAAACTTATTTCATGGCGACCGTGACAGGACCACAAGGAGCAGCGAATCGGGAAGATTAATAATACAATGAGGATACAAGGAGGATATACACAAAAAACACGTCTGAGTGAGTAGAGTGTGCGTGATATTACGTGGAGGTCAGAAGAATAAAATTAATAAAAGAAGAGCCCGCATAAAGTGGCTGCTATTTGCTCAATCAACACCGCCCGCGTGGACGACGGCGCAAAAACTTTATAATGAGCTTGAATTTTTAAAGGAAACCCTCCAAAATAGAGTACCACAAGGCACAACTCACTCAGCAACCCAAATACAAATAATAAATGAAAAACTAATAACAAAACCAAATATTCCCAAGCCACTGCCGAAACGACCACAAGTCTGCCCGACCGACTGCCCCGGACCTCTCAACTCTGCGGCATGCAATTCCGCATTCATGAAGCCGAAGACCAGTGCGAAGACCAGCACCGGTACCGCCTGAGCCCATAGGCCCAGGACAGCAGCAGCAGATATCAAGCGTGGGAGGCACGACCGCCACCTGCGCCGTCGAAAGAGCGTCAGCGTAGCCAAACCGGCGACGACCAGTTGACGTAGAAGGAAGAAAGAGAAACCAACCAAGCTGGAAGAAAAAATTTTTTTTCTACCCATGCACTTCGTTGCATAATTTTTTTGATTGCACTACGATGCATATTTTTTTTCAATAATATAATATTTTGTAAAATTGAGCGGAACCTTTTCTGCCCGATTAGATGTGTAGCCCGTAAAGCTATGCAAAAAACTTGGTAGGAAGTTTGTTAATTTAAATGCGCAGTAATGCGATAAGTAAATTTTCAATAGAAGATCATAATAATTTTAATAAAACACTTTATACACATAAAATAAAAGTATATGCAAAACCCACCAAAATGACTTTGGACATAAAAACAGTGGATTCCACTGCCAATGTCATCAACAAGGTAGAATCTAGCAACATCAATCTATATTGGGTACATATACTCTTGATAATCATTGTTGTTATCATGTGCGTCACTCTCTTTTACAAAATTTACAAGCTGCATATTAATTGTATGAAAAAAAGGTATATGAGCCGGGGAAATGACCTGGATAAAATATAAGCAGCAAAATAAATAAATAAAAAAAAAAAAAAAAAAAAAAAAAAAAAAACAGCACAAACAACAGTGATTACACATAAATATATTTCATAAATGTTAACACCTAAAATATAAGAAAATGGAATACAATAAAAATGAATAAATAAAAATAAAAAATATATATTAAATAAAAATGGCTACACTAAAGGCAATTAGAGACACGTATGATAGGGACATTCACTTTAAAGAAAGAATTCTGCAATTAGTTTCAGCAACTTCAGTGAGCATTTATGGTTTAGAAAATTTATATATTGAAACATTTAGTTTAGATACTTCTCCATTAATACATTGCACAAGCACCCAAAAGGGAATTGTATTATCCACTATTTCAGGCGTACAAGTTAGATCGGTAGTAGACGAGCACCCAATACTAGGTAGAGCAATAGTAATAACAGTTTTCAAGAAATAATTCATATCCATAATATAATAGAATGGAATTATAGACGAATGAATTATACAAGCTAATAAAAAAAAAAAAATATATATATATAAAATATTTCAATATATTCTTCTTACAAAGTATGGCTAAACTAAAGGCATGGAATGGAACAAATTGTACGGGGAATTATCAAACATTAAAACTAATTTTGACAGATCATACAAGTCACTAACCCAGAATAGACCTATCCAAAAGAACACGGTTAAGAAGCATGTTGAATTATTAGTAGAGTGCTTTAATGAAGCGCGAATGCTAATACATGATCACAGGGAAAGATTAAATCAAGATCATTGGTCACAGGTATCGAAACTTTTGATACGACTACGATCTAATTTAATATTTGTTAAACAAAAGTTCAGTTTAGAAATATCGGTACCAACCGTTTTAAACACTCCAATAGCAGTTGACACTGCACCTGACCCGGAATCAACAGAAACGAACGAATCGGAGTCAGAAGAGCTTCCCGAAGTAAACCTCAAAATAGAAGATGACGATTTGAATAATCTTACTATTCCGGCTATATACACTGATCTGGACAATTCAACAGATTCAGATACTTCGAGTGTAATAGAAAACAAAATAAGTAACTCTATCACAATGGCACAATCAAATATTGATTTTATTAATACAGCATCCAAGCTTATACCAGTTTTTGATGGTAAGGCTGAAAATTTAATAAGCTTCATTGATGCTTTACAAATAATAGAATCAATAAAAGGCGAGCACGAAGAATTAGCTGTTTCCATAATTAAAACAAAGCTAAAAGGTGTCGCCAGAAATCGAAGCGGTAATGAAACAACAATTACTGAAGTGATTTCCAGACTAAGAGGCAACGTCAAAGGCGAAACTGTAGAAGTATTATCAGCGAAGCTGATGAACCTACAGCAGCGCAATAAAACTGCTAACCAATACACACAAGAAATTGAGCAGATGACGAAAGCCTTAGAAGGTACATATATAACAGATGGTTTACCTTTAGAGCTAGCCAGAAGTTATTCCACGCAACATGCAGTCAAGGCAATGACTAAAAATTGCCCAATTGATAAGGTAAAACTTATCATGCAAGCTGGCACCTTTAGTACTATGAACGATGCCGTTTACAAATTTGTCAATAGTTGCACTGAAGCAACTGGACAGTCAAACACCGTCCTATATTTCAAGAACTATCCACAGCGCGGCTCAAATCGCGGACGTGGAAATTATAGAGGTAATTTTCGTGGTAATCACAATAACTACAACAACAATAACTACAACAACAATAACTATAACAACAATTACCAAAATAACAATGGATGACGAGGCCATTATAGTGGAAACTATATAGGTGGTAGTAACTCGAACCGAGGCCACAATGGCAATAACCAAAGCAATGTCAGAATAACCCAAAATACTAACCAAAACACATCGGAAAACTCCCAAAGCCCTTTAAATACTCAACAATAAAAGAAGTCAGAGTTCACACCATTAATCTCAGCCAAAATATATTCGTTTCATTTTTCAATGTAGCTACTGGAAAAGAACTTATCTTTTTAATAGACACAGGTGCAGACATTTCCATTTTAAAAGAAACTTCGGATAACTTCCAAAACATCCAAGATGATTACATCATAGACATAAAAGGCATAAGTAAAGAAATAACCAAATCCCAAGGTTTAGTTTCTATGGAGATACAGACAACTAAATACATAATTCCACACGATTTTCATATCGTAAATTCACATTTCCTTATTCCATGCGATGGAATATTATGCATAGACTTTATTAAAAAATACAACTGTCAATTAGACTTCAAGCCATCTCAAGATTGGCTCATAATTAGACCCAATAATTTAAAATTTCCAATTAATGTACCAATAGCTCATAGTTCTGGCAATAATTCAATACTTCTGCCAGCAAGATCCCAAGTTATTCGGAAAATTGAACTTAATTCAAAAGAAGACAGTGTATTAATTCCAAATCAGGAAATTCAGCATGGTATTTACGTTGCAAATACCATAGCAACATCCAATAATGACTTCATAAGATTAATAAACACAACAAATACCGACCAAGTAGTCAGTACAGATAACCTAACATATGAATCACTTTCGAACTACGATGTAGTCAACACAAATCCAGACAATAGAAAAAAATCCGTACTATCACAACTTTCAAAAAACTTCCCTCCACAGTTCAAGGCACAGCTTTCTAGCTTATGCACCCAGTATAGCGATATATTCGGATTGGAAACCGAATCAGTAACCACAAATAATATTTATAAACAGAAACTGAGATTAAAAGATGATGAACCAGTCTATATAAAGAACTATCGAAGCCCACACAGTCAGGTGAACGAAATACAAAAGCAAGTAGGAAAATTAATCTCTGACGGGGTTGTCGAACCGTCAGTATCCGAATATAATAGCCCATTGTTACTTGTTCCTAAGAAATCATCCCCTGGGTCAAATGTAAAGAAATGGCGATTAGTAATTGACTACCGCCAGATTAATAAAAAATTACTATCTGATAAATTCCCATTACCTAGAATTGATGATATTTTAGATCAACTAGGTCGAGCAAAATACTTTTCATGTCTTGACTTAATGTCAGGATTCCATCAAATTGAACTAGAAAAAGGTTCAAGAGATATAACGTCTTTTTCAACGAGCAACGGCTCATATCGCTTCACGCGATTACCATTCGGATTAAAAATAGCTCCTAATTCGTTTCAGAGGATGATGATATTGCGTTCTCTGGTCTAGAACCTTCTCAAGCATTCGTTTATATGGATGACTTAATAGTAATTGGTTGTTCCGAAAAACATATGCTTAAGAACTTCACAGATGTTTTTGAGAAATGTAGGAAATACAACCTAAAGTTACATCCAGAAAAATGTTCATTTTTTATGCATGAAGTGACTTTTCTAGGTCATAAATGCACTGATAAAGGAATACTTCCAGATGACAAGAAATACGATGTCATTATGAACTACCCAGTTCCGCACGACGCGGACAGTGCTAGACGTTTCATAGCATTCTGTAACTATTATAGACGTTTTATAAAAAATTTCGCCGACTATTCACGGCACATAACAAGATTATGTAAAAAGAATGTTCCTTTTAAATGGACGGATGAGTGTGAATATGCATTTCAATACTTAAAAACAAAACTTATGGAACCTACCTTGCTACAATATCCAGATTTCACTAAAGAATTCTGTATAATAACAGATGCAAGTAAGCCAGCATGTGGAGCGGTTTTAACTCAAAACCATAATGGTCTCCAACTTCCCATTGCATACGCATCAAGAGCATTTACAACAGGTGAAAGTAACAAATGTACTACTGAGCAGGAATTAGCTGCAATTCATTGGGCGATATTACATTTCAGACCATATATGTATGGAAAACATTTCTTAATAAAAACAGACCATAGACCTTTAACATACCTTTTCTCAATGATCAACCCCAGTTCTAAACTGAAACGTATGAGGCTCGAACTAGAAGAATACGACTTTACAGTCGAATATTTAAAGGGAAAAGATAATTATGTAGCTGATGCGTTATCAAGGATAACCATCAAAGATTATATTGAAAGTCACTACTAGATATCAAAGTAGACAAAAATTCCGCGCGGAAAATCAAGAACAAGAATTGCCTACGCAATCTCTAAATAAAGCTTCCAAGCCCAACGTATACGACGTCATAAACAATGATGAAGTACGTAAAGTAGTGACCTTGCTGATAAAAAATACGTTATGTTTATTTAAACAAGGCAGAAAAATTACTGCAAGATATGATGTTAGCGATTTATATACTAATGGAGTTATTGACTTAGATCAATTTTTCCAAAGGCTTGAAATGCAAGCCGGTATACATAAAATCAGCCAACTCAAAGTGGCACCGTGGGAAAATATCTTTGAACATACTTCAATAGATAATTTCAAATTAATGGGCAATAAAATCTTGAAAACATTAAGAGTAGCGCTACTCAACCCGGTGACCCAAATAACAAATTTAAAAGAAAAAGAAGCAATTTTGTCTACATTTCATGATGATCCAATTCAAGGAGGTCATACTGGCATATCAAAAACTTTGGCCAAAGTAAAAAGACACTATTACTGGAAAAGTATGTCTAAAGATATAACTGAGTACGTAAGAAAATGTAAAAAATGCCAGAAAGCCAAAATAATTAAACACACAAAGACCCCTTTAACAATTACAGACACACCAATAAATGCTTTCGACAGAGTGATAGTGGACACAATTGGTCCACTACCAAAATCAGAAAATGGCAATGAGTATACAGTCACTTTAATATGTGATTTAACTAAGTATTTAGTTGCCATACCTGTTCCGAATAAAAATGCTAATACTGTCGCTAAAGCAATATTTGAATCTTTTATCCTGAAGTACGGTCCAATGAAGACGTTCATTACGGACATGGGAACAGAATATAAGAATTCAATTATAGACGATTTGTGCAAATATTTAAATATTGAAAATATTACATCCACAGCACACCACCACCAGACAGTTGGAACAATAAAAAGAAGTCATAGAACTTTCAATGAGTACATAAGATCTTACATATCGGTGGATAAAACTGATTGGGACGTATGGCTTCAATATTTTGTCTTTTGTTTCAACACGACCCCCTCTATGGCACATACTTATTGTCCATATGAGCTAGTATTCGGTAAAACAAGTAATTTACCGAAACATTTTAATAGCATAGACAGTGTAGAAGCACTATATAATATAGATGACTATGCTAAGGAGAGTAAGTATAGATTAGAAGTAGCCTATAAAAGAGCTAGAGTTATGTTAGAAGCAAATAAGAATAGAAATAAACTAATATACGATCATAAAGTAAGGGATATAGATATATCAGTAGGTGACCAAGTTTTATTAAAAAACGAGACAGGTCATAAGTTAGATCCTAAATATACAGGTCCGTATAAAGTAACGGAAATAGGAGAAAGAAATAACATTATAATAATGAATAACAAAAACAAAAAACAAAAAGTTCATAAGGATAGATTAAAAACGTTTATTTCATAATTGCATTTAGCATGGCCATGCATAGAAATACTTATTTCTTAAATAAGAATACTATTATAAATTCCATTCTCTTTATATCAAAAAAAAAAAATTTTTTAAAAATTTTAAAAAAATTTTAATAAAAAAAAAATTTTTATTATTCCTTTAAGTAAAATATACCAATAAAATAACTTCATAATATATTACGTTATTTTTCAAAAGGAGGGAGATGTAGTATGCGCATATATTGAATATCTACTGTAAACACACTGTAACACTTTGTTGCAGTGCATTCATAAAGGCCCGGTCAAAAAACCCAAGTGGCCGAACACGAGTCGATCGGCGCGCTCACAGAAAGTGCAAGTGTCAGCATTCTGTTACACGCGCCGGCCGAACTCAAGTGCATGCATATACCCTCGCGCTCCAGCTTAAGAGAGCATAATTTAATACATATAATATATAGGTACATAACCGTCTCTCTGCCGCCGCCTGCGAGCAGCGCAGCTACGGGACTTAGCCTTAATTAGACTTAAAGAATATTGTGAAAGAACAGAGACATTTTGATCGTTGGAGCGGCACCTTTGCTGCTCCTACTAAATAAAAAACACAAATTGGAACCAAACAGAATAAACTTATTTCAATACTTTATAGGGTCGGAAACGCTTCCTTCTACCTGTTACATACTTTTGCACGAATACACTATACTTTTACTCTACGAGTAACGGGTATAAAAATGGCATGTAAAAGGTGATGACAAGATTAAAATGAGTGCGCGGAAAAAATATATTCAAGAAAAAATGTGGAATGATATGGGTCTTCGAGTAAGCGTGCCAAAGCAGAATGGTAGCGGGAACAGCAATGACGGTAATACGGCAAGAAGAGCTTTTGCAAATAGTGAACAACTATCATTCATAACCGGCTTTGACAAAACCCTTTTAAATAATTTTCACATTATATTAATAGCAATTTCATGTAACTTTTATATAAACTCTGAAAAATTTCGAACTTTTTGTGAGAAAACGTTTTGCCTATATATGCATAAATACCCGTGGTACCCAATGTCACCAAAGATTCACAAAGTTCTAGTCCACGGTTTTCAAATAAATAATTCGACGTTAGTTCCACTAGGATGTTTAGGTGAAAATGCTTCAGAGGCCCGCAAAATCTACAAAAAAGACCGACTCTCACACGCAAAGAAAAATAGCCGAATCAATATAATCACTGACATTTTCCACAGGCGATTGATTCCTCGGATCCGTTACTATCTAGTGGCTGTTTAGAGGAAAGAAAAGAAAAAACCACAAAAAAAAAAACAATTCCCAAAGAAGTATAAATCAAACTTCGGCTGCGTGCAGACGTGTTTTCTTAACGCTCCGGAAAAACAACTAGTCAATCAGTCGAAAACGTTCGAAAAATTAATAAACGCGAGGTTTTGCGTTTCGCGATGCAAATCGCATATCGTAATCTAAAGCTTTAATTAATTAAATAATTCATCTTTACGCACTAACGATAAACAAATGAGTAAGAACGTGGATCAGCGCAATCAACGACAAAAACAACGAGACGAAGCCCGTGAAAAATTTCAGAGGGAGCAAGACAAACGTCGTCTTTCTTTGGCCCGTAACAATGCTTATTTTACGGTGACGAGTAATACTCTAGAACCGAAAGTGCTTGAAGGTGCAAGTTTACTGACCGCCGAAAACCAGAGAGCTAGCTCTTGCTCTCCCGCCCTGCTCTTTACCGCTCAAACGCCATGGAGTGAGCAATGCAAGACTCCAACAGAGCTTCTGCCGCCTAGCGCAACAACAACAGCAACTACTACGACTACTACAACAGTCTCTGTCGCCAACAATGCAATAACGACTCCACCCTCTTCTTGTGCTGCAGGTAAAGCAACAACACAACCAAGTGCAAAAATCGGTGCAAACGGCAAAAACAAAGCTACGGTAGAAGAAGTGACAATTCTGCAAGCGGGTTCGGCCATGCAGACAGGCATGGATCGCTACATTTATATCTCCAAGCGCAAGCTAAAACCCCCAAAAAACTCGGACGGCAATAAGCCAAAAATAAATCGTTCCAACAAAGGCCCTGAAAATCCCGGGCCATTAGATGAAAATAGATTTTCCATTCTGGCGGAGCCTGAAACAGAGTCGGAACAATTAGCCCCAAGGAAATTAAAGCCCCCACCTATTTTTATTCGGGAAAAGATCTCGATTGCCCTAGTCAACAAAATAGTTGAGCTTATCGGAAAAGTCAACTTTCATGTTATTCCGCTAATGAAAGGGAATATAAGCGAAACTAAACTCCAAACCAAAACCGAAGACGATTTCCGAGCAGTGTCGAAGTACTTAAACGATGCCAAAAGAATTACTACACGTACCAGCTGAAAAGTTGTAAAGGTTTGCAAGTTGTGCTCAAGGGAATAGAACCCGATGTGACCCCCTCCGAAATTACAGAGGCCTTAAAAGAAAACGGTTTTTGCGCAAAAAATGTTATAAACATTATGAACAAAAACAAGAAGCCGCAACCACTCTTCAAGTTCGAGCTGGAGCCAGACAGCAGAACTTTGAAAAAAAACGCAGTGCACCCGATCCACAAGTTGCAGTACCTTCTGCACCGTAGGATCAAGTGGAAGAGCCGCACAAACGGACCGGGCCAGTGCAATGCACAAATTGCCAGGAATACGGTCATACCAGGGCTTACTGCACCCTCAGGTCAGTATGTGTAGCTTGTGGAAGCTGCCACGGCTCCAAGCCCTGCCCTGCCAACAAGGAAGACTCTCTCACTAAAAAGTGTGTAAACTGCCAAGGAAACCACACCGCAAACTACAGTGGCTGTCCAGTCTACAAGATGATGAAAAGTCGGATGCAACGACCGACAACGGCACGCTTCCTGAACACACAGATCATCATTTGGCCCTTCTATTACCACCAACGGAATGTCTTACGCCAGTGCTTTAAGATCAGGCACAGTTCACATAGAATCGAAAATTGAAAACATCCAGCAGACCATGGGGCAGCCACAAAGTAACATGGAATCTATGATGATTACTTTGCAACAAAATATGATTGAATGTATGTCCTTCATGAAAACCACAATGCAAACCCTTATGCAAAACCAAAATATCTTGTTACAAATGCTTGCAGCTCAGCAGTCCAAATAAACCATGGCTAGCCTTCGAATAACTCTGTGGAACGCCAACGGTGTTTCACGGCATAAACCTGAAATAACTCAATTTCTGAACGAAAACCACATCGACGTTATGTTGCTGGCAGAAACGCATCTCACCAGCAAATATAACTTTAAAATACGGGGATACACTTTCTACGGCACCGATCATCCAGATGGTGAAGCGCATGGCGGAACTGGCATCTTAATAAGAGACCGCGTCAAACACCACTTTCACCAACGGTTTGCAAAAAATCATCTGCAAGCTACTTCGATAAAATTACAGTTGGGCAACTGCAACCTTGCCATTGCCGCTGACTACTGCCCACCCCGCTTTACAGTCTCCGAAGACCAATTCATGGACTTCTACAATTCACTTGGTGAGTGATTCATAGCAGCAGGAGATTACAACGCCAAGCACACACACTGGGGATCCCGCCTTGTGACCCCCAATGGAAGGCCATTATATAATGCACTCATTAAAACATGCAACAAACTGGACTACGTTTCACCAGACAGCCCTACATACTGGCCTACAGATCCTAGAAAACCACCTGATTTAATTGATTTTGCTGTGACAAAAAACATTTCTCGCAATCTAATATCAGCTAAATCGCTTTTACATCTATCATCGGACCACTCACCTGTGCTAATAACTCTTCTTCAAAGCCCGGAATTAATCGAGCATCCTCGCAGGCTGACGTCGCATAGAACCAACTGGCTGAAGTTCAAAAAGTACGTAAGTTCCCACATTGAACTAACTCCACAGCTCAACATCAAGGAGGACATCGACTGCTATGCCGATGCACTGGAGTTTGTACTCGTCGCAGCAGACAAAGTCTCAACAAGGGTGGGACGGGCACACACACCAACACAAAACTAACCTTGAAATCGAACAGCTTGTTCTGGAGAAAAGACGTTTGTGACGTGCTTGGCAACCCAGCAGATCGCCATCCTCCAAACAAAGTCTTAAGGAAGCTGGTCGCAGACTGACACAACGCCAGTACATTGTGAAACTTTCACCCACCAGCATTAAGCATCCCTTGTGGAGGGCCCACCCAAATCTAAGTGCGCCGGCCGAAACAATAATTCCCATAAGAGACTCTTCAGGCAGCTGGGCCAGAAGCGACAAAGACAGGGCTTGTACATTTGCTTTACACCTTCGAAATGTTTTCCAGCCAAACCCTGCAACTAATTCATTCGCACTACCGTCGCCGTCAACTCGAATCGAATCTGAGACGGAGCCAATTCTGTTTCAACCAAATGAAGTTGCAAAAGTAATCAGCGAGCAATTGAAACCAAAAGGCGTGGAAACCAGGCGGTGATCAAATAACTCCCAAAATGTTAATCGAACTTCCAAACTGTGCAGTTGTAAACTTTTTAACGGGATTACACAACTTGACTATTTTCCAAAAAAAAATGGAAAAAATCGGTAATCATAATGATCCCAAAGCCAGGAAAAGATCACACAATACCAGCTTCGTACAGACCGATAAGTTTACTCTCGTGTCTGTCAAAACTGCTCGAAAAATGCCTTTTGACGCGCATAATCCCATATCTGAAAGAGCACAACGTTATTCCAGCACACCAATTTGGCTTTCGAGAAAGCCATGGAACAATAGAGCAAGTCACCAGACTAACAAGAGAAATACGGACTGCATTCGAGCTTCGGGAATACTGCAGTGCGGTATTCCTTGACGTTGCACAGGCTTTCGACCCAGTCTGGCTTGATGGCCTTATCATAAAATCAGAACGATCCTCCTGGGAAACACTCACAGAATACTTGAATCATACCTTTACAACAGAGCCTTCGCCGTGAGATGCAACACTACAACATCCGACGACTACGCTATAGAGGCTGGAGTTCCCCAAGGTAGCGCCCTTGGTCCAACTCTATTTCTCCTCTACACCGCAGATATCCCCACGAACGAGCGGCTAACTACTTCTACATTTGCAGACGATACCGCGATCATAAGTCGGTCCAAATGCCCAATTCAGGCAACAGCACTACTAGCTGATCATCTCGTTGTAGTGGAGAGGTGGTTATCAGATTGGCGTATAAAAATAAATGCGCAAAAGTGTAAACACATAACGTTTATTCTTAACAGACAAACGTGTCCCCCGCTAACCCTAAATAACACGTCACTTCCACAAGCTGACGATGTAAAGTACCTTGGCATCCACCTAGACAGGAGACTTACATGGCGGAGACATATCGAAGCTAAGAAAATTCACCTAAAACTAAAATCAAACAGTCTCCATTGGCTTATAAACGCGCGCTCCCCCCTCTGCCTGGATTTCAAGGTCCTGCTCTACAATTCAACGCTTAAGTCAGTCTGGACCTACGGCTCCCAATTGTGGGGAAACGCGAGCAGCAGCAACATCGACATTATTCAGCGAGCACAATCAAAAATCCTGAGAACTATCACTGGGGCACCTTGGTATGTTCGGAACGACAACATCCTCAGAGATCTTTTCATTCTACCCGTAAAAGATGAAATATCAAAACAAAAAGAGTCCTACCACACAAAGCTAACTTCTCATCCAAACCAGCTCGCCAGGGGCCTAGCCAGGGTTTCCAATGGACCCGATTGCAACGCAATGACCTTCTGTAAGATGCGTAACGCCCATACATTGGTTTTGCAATATGCAGCTCGTTTTTTGGTGGCGACGAAAATTCCGCTCTCTCCGCTCGCACAAAGTTGAGAGCGTAAAAATCTAAAAATAGAATTGCACGAATAAGGAAGTGTGCGTATTTGTTCGAGAAGACGATTTTCGTCCAGAAATCATTTCTGGACTAAGAAACTAATTGTGTGTCAAAAGAACTTCTATGATTGAACAGGATGATTATTTAAATTGCATTCATGTATATATGGCAATGAAGCTTGATGTAAAACTTTTTTATATACCTTAAAAATTAATATCTGCATATTTAATTCATAGTTTCGTTTTACATATTTAAATTAAAGCTAAAAACAAAACTTTTAAATCAAAACATATAAAACTGCTTTATTAAATTAAAAAATTTTTCAATAAAGTTTAATAGATTTAAATATAATATGATTGTTAAACAAAAACAAAGCGAACTATATTTAAATTGAATATATTTTAATGATATTTAATTAAATATATTTCACTTTATTTTTTAATCCATGGCTAACCTTAAAATGGAAATATTAAATTTCATTTTTATTCAAATATATTAAACTTTGATTTAATGACTTAAAATATTTTAAGTAAATATGAATAACATCATATCTAATATTATCAATCTGCATTTAAATCTATTCTTATTTAGTCAAGCAGTTTTATTTGTTTTGTGTTAAAAGGTATGTTTTTATAATTACTTTAAATATATAAAACGAAACATTTAATTTGATACTTAAATTATTTAATTAATTTAATAGAATATTTAACATATTAACTATTTTAATTATTTAGTGTATTTAATAAAAAAAATAGTAAATATACCAATACATATATAAATATTTATTACTTATTTTTACAGGGTAGGTTTAATTTTCAAAATTTAGCTTCCCTAGGAGTATATTTAAATAAAATACATGTACATTTTATGTAAGTTATCCATTTTTAGAATTTCGTAAATAAAATAAAATTAGCTTTAATGATTTTGTGCCTTTTAAAGAGAAGCACGCAAACCTTTTTTGTTTCCCCTTTGAGTTTCTTTTTTTTTCTAAATAATTAAAATAGTTAATTTACAAATATTTATATAAATTTAATTTATATTATGATAATAATTTTATATAATGTTATTATAATACTTATAATATAAAAATACCACATATTTTTTAATCCATATATTTAAAATACAATAAATATAAAAATATTCATCCTGTTCAATCGCAAAATTTCTGAGGCTCCTAAAAATCGTTCACACGTCGAATGCTGAATACCCTAATGACAATTATTCCAATGTGAAGTCATGTATGAAATAAATTATGTTTTTTTTTTACTTTGGTCATTACTAAAAAATATTATACATTCGAATAATTAGTAAATAAAGTAAATATAAAGGCAATACAAAATAAGTATTTTTAATAATGTTATAGTTTTAAAATAAAGAGTATATTTCGACAGCGCGAATTTCTTTGCTTGTGAATACATGTGCACACATACATTCGTCGGCTGTCGCAGTTGCGTGCAAAAGAGCGGCTGGCTTTAGAGCGCTTTCTCGCTGGCTTTTGGGCAGAAAGGGAAAAGCCAGTTGAAAAGCCAGCACATACAACGCCAAGCACACGCACTGGGGATCACGCCTTGTGACCCCCAAAGGAAGGCCATTATATAATGCACTCATTAAAACATACAACAAACTGGACTACGTTTCACCAGACAGCCCTACATACTGGCCTACAGATCCTAGAAAACTACCTGATTTAATTGATTTTGCTGTGACAAAAAACATTTCTCGCAATCTAATATCAGCTAAATCGCTTTTGGATCTATCATCGGACCACTCACCTGTGCTAATAACTCTTCTTCAAAGCCCGGAATTAATCGAGCATCCGCGCAGGCTGACGTCGCATAGAACAACCTGGCTGAAGTTCAAAAAGTACGTAAGTTCCCACATTGAACTAACTCCACAGCTCAACATCAAGGAGGACATCGACTGCTATGCCGATGCACTGGAGTTTGTACTCGTCGCAGCAGACAAAGTCTCAACACCGCAAGTGTGGGACGGGCACACACACCAACACAAAACTAACCTTGAAATTGAACAGCTTGTTGTGGAGAAAAGACGTTTGAGACGTGCTTGGCAACCCAGCAGATCGCCATCCTCCAAACAAAGTCTTAAGGAAGCTGGTCGCAGACTGACCAGTGCTCTAAGGCAAGAAGAAGTAAAAGCACAACGCCAGTACATTGTGAAACTTTCACCCACCAGCACTAAGCATCCCTTGTTGAAATAAGTTTATTCTGTTTGGTTCCAATTTGTGTTTTTTATTTAGTAGGAGCAGCAAAGGTGCCGCTCCAACGATCAAAATGTCTCTGTTCTTTTACAATATTCTTTAAGTCTAATTAAGGCTAAGTCCCGTAGCTGCGCTGCTCGCAGGCGGCGGCAGAGAGACGGCTATGTACCTATATATTATATGTATTAAATTATGCTCTCTTAAGCTGGAGCGCGAGGGTATATGCATGCACTTGAGTTCGGCCGGCGCGTGTAACAGAATGCTGACACTTGCACTTTCTGTGAGCGCGCCGATCGACTCGTGTTCGGCCACTTGGGTTTTTTGACCGGGCCTTTATGAATGCACTGCAACAAAGTGTTACAGTGTGTTTACAGTAGATATTCAATATATGCGCATACTACATCTCCCTCCTTTTGAAAAATAACGTAATATATTATGAAGTTATTTTATTGGTATATTTTACTTAAAGGAATAATAATAATTTTTTTTTTATTAAAATTTTTTTTAATTTTTTTTTTTTTTTTTTTGATATAAAGAGAATGGAATTTATAATAGTATTCTTATTTAAGAAAGAAGTATTTCTATGCATGGCCATGCTAAATGCAATTATGAAATAAACGTTTTTAATCTATCTTTATGAACTTTTTGTTTTTTGTTTTTGTTATTCATTATTATAATGTTATTTCTTTCTCCTATTTCCGTTACTTTATACGGACCTGTATATTTAGGATCTAACTTATGACCTGTCTCGTTTTTTAATAAAACTTGGTCACCTACTGATATATCTATATCCCTTACTTTATGATCGTATATTAGTTTATTTCTATTCTTATTTGCTTCTAACATAACTCTAGCTCTTTTATAGGCTACTTCTAATCTATACTTACTCTCCTTAGCATAGTCATCTATATTATATAGTGCTTCTACACTGTCTATGCTATTAAAATGTTTCGGTAAATTACTTGTTTTACCGAATACTAGCTCATATGGACAATAAGTATGTGCCATAGAGGGGGTCGTGTTGAAACAAAAGACAAAATATTGAAGCCATACGTCCCAATCAGTTTTATCCACCGATATGTAAGATCTTATGTACTCATTGAAAGTTCTATGACTTCTTTCTATTGTTCCAACTGTCTGGTGGTGGTGTGCTGTGGATGTAATATTTTCAATATTTAAATATTTGCACAAATCGTCTATAATTGAATTCTTATATTCTGTTCCCATGTCCGTAATGAACGTCTTCATTGGACCGTACTTCAGGATAAAAGATTCAAATATTGCTTTAGCGACAGTATTAGCATTTTTATTCGGAACAGGTATGGCAACTAAATACTTAGTTAAATCACATATTAAAGTGACTGTATACTCATTGCCATTTTCTGATTTTGGTAGTGGACCAATTGTGTCCACTATCACTCTGTCGAAAGCATTTATTGGTGTGTCTGTAATTGTTAAAGGGGTCTTTGTGTGTTTAGTTATTTTGGCTTTCTGGCATTTTTTACATTTTCTTACGTACTCAGTTATATCTTTAGACATACTTTTCCAGTAATAGTGTCTTTTTACTTTGGCCAAAGTTTTTGATATGCCAGTATGACCTCCTTGAATTGGATCATCATGAAATGTAGACAAAATTGCTTCTTTTTCTTTTAAATTTGTTATTTGGGTCACCGGGTTGAGTAGCGCTACTCTTAATGTTTTCAAGATTTTATTGCCCATTAATTTGAAATTATCTATTGAAGTATGTTCAAAGATATTTTCCCACGGTGCCACTTTGAGTTGGCTGATTTTATGTATACCGGCTTGCATTTCAAGCCTTTGGAAAAATTGATCTAAGTCAATAACTCCATTAGTATATAAATCGCTAACATCATATCTTGCAGTAATTTTTCTGCCTTGTTTAAATAAACATAACGTATTTTTTATCTGCAAGGTCACTACTTTACGTACTTCATCATTGTTTATGACGTCGTATACGTTGGGCTTGGAAGCTTTATTTAGAGATTGCGTAGGCAATTCTTGTTCTTGATTTTCCGCGCGGAATTTTTGTCTACTTTGATATCTAGTAGTGACTTTCAATATATTTCCAGTTATATTTTGTAGATCTTTGATGGTTATCCTTGATAACGCATCAGCTACATAATTATCTTTTCCCTTTAAATATTCGACTGTAAAGTCGTATTCTTCTAGTTCGAGCCTCATACGTGTCAGTTTAGAACTGGGGTTGATCATTGAGAAAAGGTATGTTAAAGGTCTATGGTCTGTTTTTATTAAGAAATGTTTTCCATATATATATGGTCTGAAATGTAATATCGCCCAATGAATTGCAGCTAATTCCTGCTCAGTAGTACATTTGTTACTTTCACCTGTTGTAAATGCTCTTGATGCGTATGCAATGGGAAGTTGGAGACCATTATGGTTTTGAGTTAAAACCGCTCCACATGCTTGCTTACTTGCATCTGTTATTATACAGAATTCTTTAGTGAAATCTGGATATTGTAGCAAGGTAGGTTCCATAAGTTTTGTTTTTAAGTATTGAAATGCATATTCACACTCATCCGTCCATTTAAAAGGAACATTCTTTTTACATAATCTTGTTATGTGCCGTGAATAGTCGGCGAAATTTTTTATAAAACGTCTATAATAGTTACAGAATGCTATGAAACGTCTAGCACTGTCCGCGTCGTGCGGAACTGGGTAGTTCATAATGACATCGTATTTCTTGTCATCTGGAAGTATTCCTTTATCAGTGCATTTATGACCTAGAAAAGTCACTTCATGCATAAAAAATGAACATTTTTCTGGATGTAACTTTAGGTTGTATTTCCTACATTTCTCAAAAACATCTGTTAAGTTCTTAAGCATATGTTTTTCGGAACAACCAATTACTATTAAGTCATCCATATAAAGGAATGCTTGAGAAGGTTCTAGACCAGAGAACGCAATAGTCATCATCCTCTGAAACGAATTAGGAGCTATTTTTAATCCGAATGGTAATCGCGTGAAGCGATATGAGCCGTTGCTCGTTGAAAAAGACGTTATATCTCTTGAACCTTTTTCTAGTTCAATTTGATGGAATCCTGACATTAAGTCAAGACATGAAAAGTATTTTGCTCGACCTAGTTGATCTAAAATATCATCAATTCTAGGTAATGGGAATTTATCAGATAGTAATTTTTTATTAATCTGGCGGTAGTCAATTACTAATCGCCATTTCTTTACATTTGACCCAGGGGATGATTTCTTAGGAACAAGTAACAATGGGCTATTATATTCGGATACTGACGGTTCGACAATCCCGTCAGAGATTAATTTTCCTACTTGCTTTTGTATTTCGTTCACCTGACTGTGTGGGCTTCGATAGTTCTTTATATAGACTGGTTCATCATCTTTTAATCTCAGTTTCTGTTTATAAAAATTATTTGTGGTTACTGATTCGGTTTCCAATCCGAATATATCGCTATACTGGGTGCATAAGCTAGAAAGCTGTGCCTTGAACTGTGGAGGGAAGTTTTTTGAAAGTTGTGATAGTACGGATTTTTTTCTATTGTCTGGATTTGTGTTGACTACATCGTAGTTCGAAAGTGATTCATATGTTAGGTTATCTGTACTGACTACTTGGTCGGTATTTGTTGTGTTTATTAATCTTATGAAGGCATTATTGGATGTTGCTATGGTATTTGCAACGTAAATACCATGCTGAATTTCCTGATTTGGAATTAATACACTGTCTTCTTTTGAATTAAGTTCAATTTTCCGAATAACTTGGGATCTTGCTGGCAGAAGTATTGAATTATTGCCAGAACTATGAGCTATTGGTACATTAATTGGAAATTTTAAATTATTGGGTCTAATTATGAGCCAATCTTCAGATGGCTTGAAGTCTAATTGACAGTTGTATTTTTTAATAAAGTCGATGCCTAATATTCCATCGCATGGAATAGGGAAATGTGAATTTACGATATGAAAATCGTGTGGAATTATGTATTTAGTTGTCTGTATCTCCATAGAAACTAAACCTTGGGATTTGGTTATTTCTTTACTTATGCCTTTTATGTCTATGATGTAATCATCTTGGATGTTTTGGAAGTTATCCGAAGTTTCTTTTAAAATGGAAATGTCTGCACCTGTGTCTATTAAAAAGATAAGTTCTTTTCCAGTAGCTACATTGAAAAATGAAACGAATATATTTTGGCTGAGATTAATGGTGTGAACTCTGACTTCTTTTATTGTTGAGTATTTAAAGGGCTTTGGGAGTTTTCCGATGTGTTTTGGTTAGTATTTTGGGTTATTCTGACATTGCTTTGGTTATTGCCATTGTGGCCTCGGTTCGAGTTACTACCACCTCTATAGTTTCCACTATAATGGCCTCGTCCTCCATTGTTATTTTGGTAATTGTTGTTATAGTTATTGTTGTTGTAGTTATTGTTGTTGTAGTTATTGTTGTGAGTTAGGATTACCACGAAAATTACCTCTATAATTTCCACGTCCGCGATTTGAGCCGCGCTGTGGATAGTTCTTGAAATATAGGACGGTGTTTGACTGTCCAGTTGCTTCAGTGCAACTATTGACAAATTTGTAAACGGCATCGTTCATAGTACTAAAGGTGCCAGCTTGCATGATAAGTTTTACCTTATCAATTGAGCAATTTTTAGTCATTGCCTTGACTGCATGTTGCGTGGAATAACTTCTGGCTAGCTCTAAAGGTAAACCATCTGTTATATATGCACCTTCTAAGGCTTTCGTCATCTGCTCAATTTCTTGTGTGTATTGGTTAGCAGTTTTATTGCGCTGCTGTAGGTTCATCAGCTTCGCTGATAATACTTCTACAGTTTCGCCTTTGACGTTGCCTCTTAGTCTGGAAATCACTTCAGTAATTGTTGTTTCATTACCGATTAGATTTCTGGCGACACCTTTTAGCTTTGTTTTAATTATGGAAACAGCTAATTCTTCGTGCTCGCCTTTTATTGATTCTATTATTTGTAAAGCATCAATGAAGCTTGTTAAATTTTCAGCCTTACCATCAAAAACTGGTATAAGCTTGGATGCTGTATTAATAAAATCAATATTTGATTGTGCCATTGTGATAGAGTTACTTATTTTGTTTTCTATTACACTCGAAGTATCTGAATCTGTTGAATTGTCCAGATCAGTGTATATAGCCGGAATAGTAAGATTATTCAAATCGTCATCTTCTATTTTGAGGTTTACTTCGGGAAGCTCTTCTGACTCCGATTCGTTCGTTTCTGTTGATTCCGGGTCAGGTGCAGTGTCAACTGCTATTGGAGTGTTTAAAACGGTTGGTACCGATATTTCTAAACTGAACTTTTGTTTAACAAATATTAAATTAGATCGTAGTCGTATCAAAAGTTTCGATACCTGTGACCAATGATCTTGATTTAATCTTTCCCTGTGATCATGTATTAGCATTCGCGCTTCATTAAAGCACTCTACTAATAATTCAACATGCTTCTTAACCGTGTTCTTTTGGATAGGTCTATTCTGGGTTAGTGACTTGTATGATCTGTCAAAATTAGTTTTAATGTTTGATAATTCCCCGTACAATTTGTTCCATTCCATGCCTTTAGTTTAGCCATACTTTGTAAGAAGAATATATTGAAATATTTTTATATTTATTTTTTTTTTTTTTTTTATTAGCTTGTATAATTCATTCGTCTATAATTCCATTCCATTATATTATGGATATGAATTATTTCTTGAAAACTGTCATTACTATTGCTCTACCTAGTATTGGGTGCTCGTCTACTACCGATCTAACTTGTACGCCTGGAATAGTGGATAATACAATTCCCTTTTGGGTGCTTGTGCAATGTATTAGTGGAGAAGTATCTAAATTAAATGTTTCAATATATAAATTTTCTAAACCATAAATGCTCACTGAAGTTGCTGAAACTAATTGCAGAATTCTTTCTTTAAAGTGAATGTCCCTATCATACGTGTCTCTAATTGCCTTTAGTGTAGCCATTTTTATTTAATATATATTTTTTTTTTTATTTTATTTATTCATTTTTATTGTATTCCATTTTCTTATATTTTAGGTGTTAACATTTATGAAATATATTTATGTGTAATCACTGTTGTTTGTGCTGTTTTTATTTTATTTTATTTTATTTTTTTTTTTTATATTTTGCTGCTTATATTTTATCCAGGTCATTTCCCCGGCTCATATACCTTTTTTTCATACAATTAATATGCAGCTTGTAAATTTTGTAAAAGAGAGTGACGCACATGATAACAACAATGATTATCAAGAGTATATGTACCCAATATAGATTGATGTTGCTAGATTCTACCTTGTTGATGACATTGGCAGTGGAATCCACTGTTTTTATGTCCAAAGTCATTTTGGTGGGTTTTGCATATACTTTTATTTTATGTGTATAAAGTGTTTTATTAAAATTATTATGATCTTCTATTGAAAATTTACTTATCGCATTACTGCGCATTTAAATTAACAAACTTCCTACCTAGTTTTTTGCATAGCTTTACGGGCTACACATCTAATCGGGCAGAAAAGGTTCCGCTCAATTTTACAAAATATTATATTATATAAAAAAAAATATGCATCGTAGTGCAATCAAAAAAATTATGCAACGCAGTGCATGGGTAAAAAAAAATTTTTTTTTTGCTTCCAGCTTGGTTGGTTTCTCTTTCTTCCTTCTACGTCAACTGGTCGTCGCCGGTTTGGCTACGCTGACGCTCCTTCGAAGGCGCAGGTGGCGGTCGTGCCTCCCACGCTTGATATCTGCTGCTGCTGTCCTGGGCCTATGGGCTCAGGCGGTACCGGTGCTGGTCTTCGCACTGGTCTTCGGCTTCATGCATGCGGAATTGCATGCCGCAGAGTTGAGAGGTCCGGGGCAGTCGGTCGGGCAGACTTGTGGTCGTTTCGGCAGTGGCTTGGGAATATTTGGTTTTGTTATTAGTTTTTCATTTATTATTTGTATTTGGGTTGCTGAGTGAGTTGTGCCTTGTGGTACTCTATTTTGGAGGGTTTCCTTTAAAAATTCAAGCTCATTATAAAGTTTTTGCGCCGTCGTCCACGCGGGCGGTGTTGATTGAGCAAATAGCAGCCACTTTATGCGGGCTATTCTTTTATTAATTTTATTCTTCTGACCTCCACGTACCATCACGCACACTCTACTCACTCAGACGTGTTTTTTTTGTATATCCTCCTTGTATCCTCATTGTATTATTAATCTTCCCGATTCGCTGCTCCTTGTGTGTCCTGTCACGGTCGCCATGAAATAAGTTTATTCTGTTTGGTTCCAATTTGTGTTTTTTATTTAGTAGGAGCAGCAAAGGTGCCGCTCCAACGATCAAAATGTCTCTGTTGTTTTTACAATATTCTTTAAGTCTAATTAAGGCTAAGTCTCGTAGCTGCGCTGCTCGCAGGCGGCGGCAGAGAGACGGCTATGTACCTATATATTATATGTATTAAATTATGCTCTCTTAAGCTGGAGCGCGAGGGTATATGCATGCACTTGAGTTCGGCCGGCGCGTGTAACAGAATGCTGACACTTGCACTTTCTGTGAGCGCGCCGATCGACTCGTGTTCGGCCACTTGGGTTTTTTGACCGGGCCTTTATGAATGCACTGCAACAAAGTGTTACAGTGTGTTTACAGTAGATATTCAATATATGCGCATACTACATCTCCCTCCTTTTGAAAAATAACGTAATATATTATGAAGTTATTTTATTGGTATATTTTACTTAAAGGAATAAAAACAATTTTTTTTTTATTAAAATTTTTTTTAAATTTTTTTTTTTAATTTTTTTTTTGATATAAAGAGAATGGAATTTATAATAGTATTCTTATTTAAGAAAGAAGTATTTCTATGCATGGCCATGCTAAATGCAATTATGAAATAAACGTTTTTAATCTATCTTTATGAACTTTTTGTTTTTTGTTTTTGTTATTCATTATTATAATGTTATTTCTTTCTCCTATTTCCGTTACTTTATACGGACCTGTATATTTAGGATCTAACTTATGACCTGTCTCGTTTTTTAATAAAACTTGGTCACCTACTGATATATCTATATCCCTTACTTTATGATCGTATATTAGTTTATTTCTATTCTTATTTGCTTCTAACATAACTCTAGCTCTTTTATAGGCTACTTCTAATCTATACTTACTCTCCTTAGCATAGTCATCTATATTATATAGTGCTTCTACACTGTCTATGCTATTAAAATGTTTCGGTAAATTACTTGTTTTACCGAATACTAGCTCATATGGACAATAAGTATGTGCCATAGAGGGGGTCGTGTTGAAACAAAAGACAAAATATTGAAGCCATACGTCCCAATCAGTTTTATCCACCGATATGTAAGATCTTATGTACTCATTGAAAGTTCTATGACTTCTTTCTATTGTTCCAACTGTCTGGTGGTGGTGTGCTGTGGATGTAATATTTTCAATATTTAAATATTTGCACAAATCGTCTATAATTGAATTCTTATATTCTGTTCCCATGTCCGTAATGAACGTCTTCATTGGACCGTACTTCAGGATAAAAGATTCAAATATTGCTTTAGCGACAGTATTAGCATTTTTATTCGGAACAGGTATGGCAACTAAATACTTAGTTAAATCACATATTAAAGTGACTGTATACTCATTGCCATTTTCTGATTTTGGTAGTGGACCAATTGTGTCCACTATCACTCTGTCGAAAGCATTTATTGGTGTGTCTGTAATTGTTAAAGGGGTCTTTGTGTGTTTAGTTATTTTGGCTTTCTGGCATTTTTTACATTTTCTTACGTACTCAGTTATATCTTTAGACATACTTTTCCAGTAATAGTGTCTTTTTACTTTGGCCAAAGTTTTTGATATGCCAGTATGACCTCCTTGAATTGGATCATCATGAAATGTAGACAAAATTGCTTCTTTTTCTTTTAAATTTGTTATTTGGGTCACCGGGTTGAGTAGCGCTACTCTTAATGTTTTCAAGATTTTATTGCCCATTAATTTGAAATTATCTATTGAAGTATGTTCAAAGATATTTTCCCACGGTGCCACTTTGAGTTGGCTGATTTTATGTATACCGGCTTGCATTTCAAGCCTTTGGAAAAATTGATCTAAGTCAATAACTCCATTAGTATATAAATCGCTAACATCATATCTTGCAGTAATTTTTCTGCCTTGTTTAAATAAACATAACGTATTTTTTATCTGCAAGGTCACTACTTTACGTACTTCATCATTGTTTATGACGTCGTATACGTTGGGCTTGGAAGCTTTATTTAGAGATTGCGTAGGCAATTCTTGTTCTTGATTTTCCGCGCGGAATTTTTGTCTACTTTGATATCTAGTAGTGACTTTCAATATATTTCCAGTTATATTTTGTAGATCTTTGATGGTTATCCTTGATAACGCATCAGCTACATAATTATCTTTTCCCTTTAAATATTCGACTGTAAAGTCGTATTCTTCTAGTTCGAGCCTCATACGTGTCAGTTTAGAACTGGGGTTGATCATTATCGAATCGATTTCATCCAACTACCGAGAGAACAACTAGCAATTTTTGTATCTTTTTTATTTTTAATGGAATTATGTTATCGTTTACTTTACAAATTTTATATGCAATATATATTTTCTCTCCAATTTCTCAAACGCATCGCTTATCTTAGCGAAACGTCTCAGAATCGAAAAAAAATAAACACCTCAACGTACATCCTTCTTCTCTTTCCTTTTTCTCCTTTCCTGTTGGCTGTCCTCTTTGTTTATGGGTATAATAAAAGAAACGACTACTATAAACTTAAATTCATATGTATAAATACAGATTTGCTTATTTTCGCGTATTTTTGTTCTCTCGTGTGTATAATTTTAGTTGCAACCTCAACAGATCTTGTTTGTTGATGTTGTTGATGAGATGACAGATTGGGCTTTCTGTGCTATTAAGGGGGATTGTGGATGTTGATGCTGAATGTGGTGTTGCCACCAGTGTTTTTGTATTGTGGGATCTGGCTGGTTGTGTGTGACTTGGTGATGGATAATAGAGGTTGGGTGAGCAGTCTACTCGCTCTCATCATCATCGTCCTCGTCGGACTCATCCTTCTTGCTCTTCTTGGATGGTTTTTTCGCTGGTTTCGCGCGCTTTTTGGCTCCACCGTTGGCAGCACCGCCACCGCCGCCGTTGGCCTCGAACTCCTTGACAGCCCGATCGTAATCGTCCTTGGCCTTGGCAGCCTTGGCCTCCCACTCCGACTTGCCCTTCATTGCCCTCCATAATTCACCACCGCGCTTGGCCACCTCGGTGACTTTAATGCCGGGATTCTCCCGTTTGATCGACTCGCGGGCACTGTTGAGCCACAGCATGTAGGCGGAGAGTGGGCGTTTTGGTTTATCGGCCATTTTAGTTTGTGTTTGTTGATACTATTTAACAAGTGTTACAACTAGGTCTTTGTGCTTCGAGCTTTGTCGTTTAATTTTAAAAGAAAATTTAATTTAATTCCCCGTACAATTTGTTCCATTCCATGCCTTTAGTTTAGCCATACTTTGTAAGAAGAATATATTGAAATATTTTTATATTTATTTTTTTTTTTTTTATTTATTAGCTTGTTCATTCGTCTATAATTCCATTCCATTATATTATGGATATGAATTATTTCTTGAAAACTGTCATTACTATTGCTCTACCTAGTATTGGGTGCTCGTCTACTACCGATCTAACTTGTACGCCTGGAATAGTGGATAATACAATTCCCTTTTGGGTGCTTGTGCAATGTATTAGTGGAGAAGTATCTAAATTAAATGTTTCAATATATAAATTTTCTAAACCATAAATGCTCACTGAAGTTGCTGAAACTAATTGCAGAATTCTTTCTTTAAAGTGAATGTCCCTATCATACGTGTCTCTAATTGCCTTTAGTGTAGCCATTTTTATTTAATATATATTTTTTTTATTTTTATTTATTCATTTTTATTGTATTCCATTTTCTTATATTTTAGGTGTTAACATTTATGAAATATATTTATGTGTAATCACTGTTGTTTGTGCTGTTTTTATTTTATTTTATTTTTTTTTTTTATTTATTTATTTTGCTGCTTATATTTTATCCAGGTCATTTCCCCGGCTCATATACCTTTTTTTCATACAATTAATATGCAGCTTGTAAATTTTGTAAAAGAGAGTGACGCACATGATAACAACAATGATTATCAAGAGTATATGTACCCAATATAGATTGATGTTGCTAGATTCTACCTTGTTGATGACATTGGCAGTGGAATCCACTGTTTTTATGTCCAAAGTCATTTTGGTGGGTTTTGCATATACTTTTATTTTATGTGTATAAAGTGTTTTATTAAAATTATTATGATCTTCTATTGAAAATTTACTTATCGCATTACTGCGCATTTAAATTAACAAACTTCCTACCTAGTTTTTTGCATAGCTTTACGGGCTACACATCTAATCGGGCAGAAAAGGTTCCGCTCAATTTTACAAAATATTATATTATTGAAAAAAATATGCATCGTAGTGCAATCAAAAAAATTATGCAACGCAGTGCATGGGTAGAAAAAATTTTTGCTTCCAGCTTGGTTGGTTTCTCTTTCTTCCTTCTACGTCAACTGGTCGTCGCCGGTTTGGCTACGCTGACGCTCCTTCGAAGGCGCAGGTGGCGGTCGTGCCTCCCACGCTTGATATCTGCTGCTGCTGTCCTGGGCCTATGGGCTCAGGCGGTACCGGTGCTGGTCTTCGCACTGGTCTTCGGCTTCATGCATGCGGAATTGCATGCCGCAGAGTTGAGAGGTCCGGGGCAGTCGGTCGGGCAGACTTGTGGTCGTTTCGGCAGTGGCTTGGGAATATTTGGTTTTGTTATTAGTTTTTCATTTATTATTTGTATTTGGGTTGCTGAGTGAGTTGTGCCTTGTGGTACTCTATTTTGGAGGGTTTCCTTTAAAAATTCAAGCTCATTATAAAGTTTTTGCGCCGTCGTCCACGCGGGCGGTGTTGATTGAGCAAATAGCAGCCACTTTATGCGGGCTATTCTTTTATTAATTTTATTCTTCTGACCTCCACGTACCATCACGCACACTCTACTCACTCAGACGTGTTTTTTGTGTATATCCTCCTTGTATCCTCATTGTATTATTAATCTTCCCGATTCGCTGCTCCTTGTGGTCCTGTCACGGTCGCCATGAAATAAGTTTATTCTGTTTGGTTCCAATTTGTGTTTTTTATTTAGTAGGAGCAGCAAAGGTGCCGCTCCAACGATCAAAATGTCTCTGTTCTTTTACAATATTCTTTAAGTCTAATTAAGGCTAAGTCCCGTAGCTGCGCTGCTCGCAGGCGGCGGCAGAGAGACGGCTATGTACCTATATATTATATGTATTAAATTATGCTCTCTTAAGCTGGAGCGCGAGGGTATATGCATGCACTTGAGTTCGGCCGGCGCGTGTAACAGAATGCTGACACTTGCACTTTCTGTGAGCGCGCCGATCGACTCGTGTTCGCCGGGGGTTTTTGACCGGGCCTTTATGAATGCACTGCAACAAAGTGTTACAGTGTGTTTACAGTAGATATTCAATATATGCGCATAAAAATTTTTTTTTTTTTGTTCAAGATCACTAGCCGAGTCGATCTTGCCACGTCCGTCTGTCCGTCTGTCTGTCCGTATGAACGCCTGAGATCTCGGCAACTAAAGTGTTACAAGTGTGAATTTACATGTTTTGATGATATTATGAACATTTTAATTGATATGTATTTGTTTCGTCAATAAATATCGATTGGCCTAATAAAAGATTGCCACGCCCACTCTAACGCCCAAAAACCCATTAAACGCTTAAGCCTGGTAGGGCCTACCTTTCCGCCTTTCATGGCGCCATCTAACGGATGACTTTGGAACAGCTGGCCAAGGTGCTCAACAGAGTCAACGTTAATTCTCGATAAGGATTTCTATTATGTAAGCGACAGCCGACGAATGTATGTGTGCACATGTATTCACAAGCTAAGAAATTCGCTGCAGCGCGCTGTCAAAATATACTCTTTATTTTAAAACTATAACATTATTAAAAATACTTATTTTGTATTGCCTTTATATTTACTTTATTTACTAATTATTCGAATGTATAATATTTTTTAGTAATGACCAAATATATCTAAGTATAAAAAAAAACATAATTTATTTCATACATGACTTCACATTGGAATAATTGTCATTAGGGTATTCAGCATTCGACGTGTGAACGATTTTTAGGAGCCTCAGAAATTTTGCGATTGAACAGGATGAATATTTTTATATTTATTGTATTTTAAATATATGGATTAAAAAATATGTGGTATTTTTATATTATAAGTATTATAATAACATTATATAAAATAATTATCATAATATAAATTAAATTTATATAAATATTTGTAAATTAACTATTTTAATTATTTAGAAAAAAAAGAAACTCAAAGGGGAAACAAAAAAGGTTTGCGCGCTTCTCTTTAAAAGGCACAAAATCATTAAGCTAATTTTATTTTATTTACGAAATTCTAAAAATGGATAACTTACATAAAATGTACTTGTATTTTATTTAAATATACTCCTAGGGAAGCTAAATTTTGAAAATTAAACCTACCCTGTAAAAATAAGTAATAAATATTTATATATGTATTGGTATATTTACTATTTTTTTTATTAAATACACTAAATAATTAAAATAGTTAATATGTTAAATATTCTATTAAATTAATTAAATAATTTAAGTATCAAATTATATGTTTCGTTTTATATATTTAAAGTAATTATAAAAACATACCTTTTAACACAAAACAAATAAAACTGCTTGACTAAATAAGAATAGATTTAAATGCAGATTGATAATATTAGATATGATGTTATTCATATTTACTTAAAATATTTTAAGTCATTAAATCAAAGTTTAATATATTTGAATAAAAATGAAATTTAATATTTCCATTTTAAGGTTAGCCATGGATTAAAAAATAAAGTGAAATATATTTAATTAAATATCATTAAAATATATTCATTATGTTATTTATATGTTTTGATTTAAAAGTTTTGTTTTTAGCTTTAATTTAAATATGTAAAACGAAACTATGAATTAAATTTGCAGATATTAATTTTTAAGGTATATAAAAAAGTTTTACATCAAGCTTCATTGCCATATATACATGAATGCAATTTAAATAATCATCCTGTTCAATCATAGAAGTTCTTTTGACACACAATTAGTTTCTTAGTCCAGAAATGATTTCTGGACGAAAATCGTCTTCTCGAACAAATACGCACACATACGCACTTCCTTATTAGTGCAATTCTATTTTTAGATTTTTACGCTCTCAACTTTGTGCGAGCGGAGAGAGCGGAATTTTCGTCGCCACCAAAAAACGAGCTGCATATTGCAAAACCAATGTATGGGCGTTACGCATCTTACAGAAGGTCATTGCGTTGCAATCGGGTCCGGTTGGAAACCCTGGCTAGGCCCCTGGCGAGCTGGTTTGGATGAGAAGTTAGCTTGGTGTGGTAGGACTCTTTTTGTTTTGATATTTCATCTTTTACGGGTAGAATGCCAAGATCTCTGTGGATGTTGTCGTTCCGAACATACCAAGGTGCCCCAGTGATAGTTCTCAGGATTTTTGATTGTGCTCGCTGAATAATGTCGATGTTGCTGCTGCTCGCGTTTCCCCACAATTGGGAGCCGTAGGTCCAGACTGACTTAAGCGTTGAATTGTAGAGCAGGACCTTAAGGTCCAGGCAGAGGGGGGAGCGCGCGTTTATAAGCCAATGGAGACTGTTTGATTTTAGTTTTAGGTGAATTTTCTTAGCTTCGATATGTCTCCGCCATGTAAGTCTCCTGTCTAGGTGGATGCCAAGGTACGTTACATCGTCAGCTTGTGGAAGTGGCGTGTTATTTAGGGTTAGCGGGGAACACGTTTGTCTGTTAAAAGTAAACGTTATGTGTTTACACTTTTGCGCATTTTTTTTTATACGCCAGTCTGATAACCACCTCTCCACTACAACGAGATGATCAGCTAGTAGTGCTGTTGCCTGAATTGGGCATTTGGACCGACTTATGATCGCGGTATCGTCTGCGAATGTAGAAGTAGTTAGCCGCTCGTTCGTGGGGATATCTGCGGTGTAGAGGAGAAATAGAGTTGGACCAAGGGCGCTACCTTGGGGAACTCCAGCCTCTATAGCGTAGTCGTCGGATGTTGTAGTGTTGCATCTCACGGCGAAGGCTCTGTTGTAAAGGTATGATTCAAGTATCCTGTGAGTGTTTCCCAGGAGGATCGTTCTGATTTTATGATAAGGCCATCAAGCCAGACTGGGTCGAAAGCCTGTGCAACGTCAAGGAATACCGCACTGCAGTATTCCCGAAGCTCGAATGCAGTCCGTATTTCTCTTGTTAGTCTGGTGACTTGCTCTATTGTTCCATGGCTTTCTCGAAAGCCAAATTGGTGTGCTGGAATAACGTTGTGCTCTTTCAGATATGGGATTATGCGCGTCAAAAGGCATTTTTCGAGCAGTTTTGACAGACACGAGAGTAAACTTATCGGTCTGTACGAAGCTGGTATTGTGTGATCTTTTCCTGGCTTTGGGATCATTATGATTACCGATTTTTTCCATTTTTTTTTGGAAAATAGTCAAGTTGTGTAATCCCGTTAAAAAGTTTACAAATAACCTCAACTGCACAGTTTGGAAGTTCGATTAACATTTTGGGAGTTATTTGATCACCGCCTGGGGCCTTTTTTGGTTTCAATTGCTCGCTGATTACTTTTGCAACTTCATTTGGTTGAAACAGAATTGGCTCCGTCTCAGATTCGATTCGAGTTGACGGCGACGGTAGTGCGAATGAATTAGTTGCAGGGTTTGGCTGGAAAACATTTCGAAGGTGTAAAGCAAATGTACAAGCCCTGTCTTTGTCGCTTCTGGCCCAGCTGCCTGAAGAGTCTCTTATGGGAATTATTGTTTCGGCCGGCGCACTTAGATTTGGGTGGGCCCTCCACAAGGGATGCTTAGTGCTGGTGGGTGAAAGTTTCACAATGTACTGGCGTTGTGCTTTTACTTCTTCTTGCCTTAGAGCACTGGTCAGTCTGCGACCAGCTTCCTTAAGACTTTGTTTGGAGGATGGCGATCTGCTGGGTTGCCAAGCACGTCTCAAACGTCTTTTCTCCACAACAAGCTGTTCAATTTCAAGGTTAGTTTTGTGTTGGTGTGTGTGCCCGTCCCACACTTGCGGTGTTGAGACTTTGTCTGCTGCGACGAGTACAGACTCCAGTGCATCGGCATAGCAGTCGATGTCCTCCTTGATGTTGAGCTGTGGAGTTAGTTCAATGTGGGAACTTACGTACTTTTTGAACTTCAGCCAGTTGGTTCTATGCGACGTCAGCCTGCGAGGATGCTCGATTAATTCCGGGCTTAAAAGAAGAGTTATTAGCACAGGTGAGTGGTCCGATGATAGATCCAAAAGCGATTTAGCTGATATTAGATTGCGAGAAATGTTTTTTGTCACAGCAAAATCAATTAAATCAGGTAGTTTTCTAGGATCTGTAGGCCAGTATGTAGGGCTGTCTGGTGAAACGTAGTCCAGTTTGTTGTATGTTTTAATGAGTGCATTATATACTGGCCTTCCTTTGGGGGTCACAAGGCGGGAGCCGCAGTGCGTGTGCTTGGCGTTGTATGTGCTGGCTTTTCAACTGGCTTTTCCCTTTTGCCCAAAAGCCAGCGAGAAAGCGCTCTAAAGCCAGCCGCTCTTTTGCACGCAACTGCGACAGCCGACGAATGTATGTGTGCACATGTATTCACAAGCAAAGAAATTCGCGCTGTCGAAATATACTCTTTATTTTAAAACTATAACATTATTAAAAATACTTATTTTGTATTGCCTTTATATTTACATTATTTACTAATTATTCGAATGTATAATATTTTTTAGTAATGACCAAATATATCTAAGTATAAAAAAAAACATAATTTATTTCATACATGACTTCACATTGGAATAATTGTCATTAGGGTATTCAGCATTCGACGTGTGAACGATTTTTAGGAGCCTCAGAAATTTTGCGATTGAACAGGATGAATATTTTTATATTTATTGTATTTTAAATATATGGATTAAAAAATATGTGGTATTTTTATATTATAAGTATTATAATAACATTATATAAAATTATTATCATAATATAAATTAAATTTATATAAATATTTGTAAATTAACTATTTTAATTATTTAGAAAAAAAAGAAACTCAAAGGGGAAACAAAAAAGGTTTGCGCGCTTCTCTTTAAAAGGCACAAAATCATTAAGCTAATTTTATTTTATTTACGAAATTCTAAAAATGGATAACTTACATAAAATGTACTTGTATTTTATTTAAATATACTCCTAGGGAAGCTAAATTTTGAAAATTAAACCTACCCTGTAAAAATAAGTAATAAATATTTATATATGTATTGGTATATTTACTATTTTTTTTATTAAATACACTAAATAATTAAAATAGTTAATATGTTAAATATTCTATTAAATTAATTAAATAATTTAAGTATCAAATTAAATGTTTCGTTTTATATATTTAAAGTAATTATAAAAACATACCTTTTAACACAAAACAAATAAAACTGCTTGACTAAATAAGAATAGATTTAAATGCAGATTGATAATATTAGATATGATGTTATTCATATTTACTTAAAATATTTTAAGTCATTAAATCAAAGTTTAATATATTTGAATAAAAATTAAATTTAATATTTCCATTTTAAGGTTAGCCATGGATTAAAAAATAAAGTGAAATATATTTAATTAAATATCATTAAAATATATTCAATTTAAATATAGTTCGCTTTGTTTTTGTTTAACAATCATATTATATTTAAATCTATTAAACTTTATTGAAAAATTTTTTAATTTAATAAAGCAGTTTTATATGTTTTGATTTAAAAGTTTTGTTTTTAGCTTTAATTTAAATATGTAAAACGAAACTATGAATTAAATATGCAGATATTAATTTTTAAGGTATATAAAAAAGTTTTACATCAAGCTTCATTGCCATATATACATGAATGCAATTTAAATAATCATCCTGTTCAATCATAGAAGTTCTTTTGACACACAATTAGTTTCTTAGTCCAGAAATGATTTCTGGACGAAAATCGTCTTCTCGAACAAATACGCACACATACGCACTTCCTTATTCGTGCAATTCTATTTTTAGATTTTTACGCTCTCAACTTTGTGCGAGCGGAGAGAGCGGAATTTTCGTCGCCACCAAAAAACGAGCTGCATATTGCAAAACCAATGTATGGGCGTTACGCATCTTACAGAAGGTCATTGCGTTGCAATCGGGTCCGGTTGGATGAGAAGTTAGCTTGGTGTGGTAGGACTCTTTTTGTTTTGATATTTCATCTTTTACGGGTAGAATGCCAAGATCTCTGTGGATGTTGTCGTTCCGAACATACCAAGGTGCCCCAGTGATAGTTCTCAGGATTTTTGATTGTGCTCGCTGCTCGCGTTTCCCCACAATTGGGAGCCGTAGGTCCAGACTGACTTAAGCGTTGAATTGTAGAGCAGGACCTTGAAGTCCAGGCAGAGGGGGGAGCGCGCGTTTATAAGCCAATGGAGACTGTTTGATTTTAGTTTTAGGTGAATTTTCTTAGTTTTGATATGTCTCCGCCATGTAAGTCTCCTGTCTAGGTGGATGCCAAGGTACGTTACATCGTCAGCTTGTGGAAGTGGCGTGTTATTTAGGGTTAGCGGGGAACACGTTTGTCTGTTAAGAGTAAACGTTATGTGTTTACACTTTTGCGCATTTATTTTTATACGACAGTCTGATAACCACCTCTCCACTACAACGAGATGATCAGCTAGTAGTGCTGTTGCCTGAATTGGGCATTTGGACCGACTTATGATCGCGGTATCGTCTGCGAATGTAGAAGTAGTTAGCCGCTCGTTCGTGGGGATATCTGCGGTGTAGAGGAGAAATAGAGTTGGACCAAGGGCGCTACCTTGGGGAACTCCAGCCTCTATAGCGTAGTCGTCGGATGTTGTAGTGTTGCATCTCACGGCGAAGGCTCTGTTGTAAAGGTATGATTCAAGTATCCTGTGAGTGTTTCCCAGGAGGATCGTTCTGATTTTATGATAAGGCCATCAAGCCAGACTGGGTCGAAAGCCTGTGCAACGTCAAGGAATACCGCACTGCAGTATTGCCGAAGCTCGAATGCAGTCCGTATTTCTCTTGTTAGTCTGGTGACTTGCTCTATTGTTCCATGGCTTTCTCGAAAGCCAAATTGGTGTGCTGGAATAACGTTGTGCTCTTTCAGATATGGGATTATGCGCGTCAAAAGGCATTTTTCGAGCAGTTTTGACAGACACGAGAGTAAACTTATCGGTCTGTACGAAGCTGGTATTGTGTGATCTTTTCCTGGCTTTGGGATCATTATGATTACCGATTTTTTCCATTTTTTTTGGAAAATAGTCAAGTTGTGTAATCCCGTTAAAAAGTTTACAAATAACCTCAACTGCACAGTTTGGAAGTTCGATTAACATTTTGGGAGTTATTTGATCACCGCCTGGGGCCTTTTTTGGTTTCAGTTGCTCGCTGATTACTTTTGCAACATCATTTGGTTGAAACAGAATTGGCTCCGTCTCAGATTCGATTCGAGTTGACGGCGACGGTAGTGCGAATGAATTAGTTGCAGGGTTTGGCTGGAAAACATTTCGAAGGTGTAAAGCAAATGTACAAGCCCTGTCTTTGTCGCTTCTGGCCCAGCTGCCTGAAGAGTCTCTTATGGGAATTATTGTTTCGGCCGGCGCACTTAGATTTGGGTGGGCCCTCCACAAGGGACGCTTAGTGCTGGTGGGTGAAAGTTTCACAATGTACTGGCGTTGTGCTTTTACTTCTTCTTGCCTTAGAGCCCTGGTCAGTCTGCGACCAGCTTCCTTAAGACTTTGTTTGGAGGATGGCGATCTGCTGGGTTGCCAAGCACGTCTCAAACGTCTTTTCTCCAGAACAAGCTGTTCGATTTCAAGGTTAGTTTTGTGTTGGTGTGTGTGCCCGTCCCACCCTTGCGGTGTTGAGACTTTGTCTGCTGCGACGAGTACAGACTCCAGTGCATCGGCATAGCAGTCGATGTCCTCCTTGATGTTGAGCTGTGGCGTTAGTTCAATGTGGGAACTTACGTACTTTTTGAACTTCAGCCAGTTGGTTCTATGCGACGTCAGCCTGCGAGGATGCTCGATTAATTCCGGGCTTTGAAGAAGAGTTATTAGCACAGGTGAGTGGTCCGATGATAGATCCAAAAGCGATTTAGCTGATATTAGATTGCGAGAAATGTTTTTTGTCACAGCAAAATCAATTAAATCCGGTAGTTTTCTAGGATCTGTAGGCCAGTATGTAGGGCTGTCTGGTGAAACGTAGTCCAGTTTGTTGCATGTTTTAATGAGTGCATTATATAATGGCCTTCCATTGGGGGTCACAAGGCGGGATCCCCAGTGCGTGTGCTTGGCGTTGTAATCTCCTGCTGCTATGAATCACTCACCAAGTGAATTGTAGAAGTCCATGAATTGGTCTTCGGAGACTGTAAAGCGGGGTGGGCAGTAGTCAGCGGCAATGGCAAGGTTGCAGTTGCCCAACTGTAATTTTATCGATTTTATCTGCAAGCTGCAGATGATTTTTTGCAAACCGTTGGTGAAAGTGGTGTTTGACGCGGTCTCTTATTAAGATGCCAGTTCCGCCATGCGCTTTACCATATGGATGATCGGTGCCGTAGAAAGTGTATCCCCGTATTTTAAAGTTATATTTGCTGGTGAGATGCGTTTCTGCCAGCAACATAACGTCGATGTGGTTTTCGTTCAGAAATTGAGTTATTTCAGGTTTATGCCGTGAACACAGAGTTATTCGAAGGCTAGCCATGGTTTATTTGGACTGCTGAGCTGCAAGCATTTGTAACAAGATATTTTGGTTTTGCATAAGGGTTTGCATTGTGGTTTTCATGAAGGACATACATTCAATCATATTTTGTTGCAAAGTAATCATCATAGATTCCATGTTACTTTGTGGCTGCCCCATGGTCTGCTGGATGTTTTCAATTTTCGACTCTATGTGAACTGTGCCTGATCTTAAAGCACTGGCGTAAGACATTCCGTTGGTGGTAATAGAAGGGCCAAATGATGATCTGTGTGTTCAGGGAGCGTGCCGTTGTCGGTCGTTGCATCCGACTTTTCATCATCTTGTAGACTGGACAGCCACTGTAGTTTGCGGTGTGGTTTCCTTGGCAGTTTACACACTTTTTAGTGAGAGAGTCTTCCTTGTTGGCAGGGCAGGGCTTGGAGCCGTGGCAGCTTCCACAAGCTACACATACTGACCTGAGGGTGCAGTAAGCCCTGGTATGACCGTATTCCTGGCAATTTGTGCATTGCACTGGCCCGGTCCGTTTGTGCAACTCTTCCACTTGATCCTACGGTGCAGAAGGTACTGCAACTTGTGGATCGGGTGCACTGCGTTTTTTTTCAAAGTTCTGCTGTCTGGCTCCAGCTTGACCTTGAAGAGTGGTTGCGGCTTCTTGTTTTTGTTCATAATGTTTATAACATTTTTTGCGCAAAAACCGTTTTCTTTTAAGGCCTCTGTAATTTCGGACGGGGTCACATCGGGTTCTATTCCCTTGAGCACAACTTGCAAACCTTTACAACTTTTCAGCTGGTACGTGTAGTAATTCTTTTTGGCATCGTTTAAGTACTTCGACACTGCTCGGAAATCGTCTTTGGTTTTGGTTTGGAGTTTAGTTTCGCTTATATTCCCTTTCATGAGCGGAATAACATGAAAGTTGACTTTTCCGATAAGCTCAACTATTTTGTTGACTAGGGCAATCGAGATCTTTTCCCGAATAAAAATAGGTGGGGGCTTTAGTTTCCTTGGGGCTAATTGTTCCGACTCTGTTTCAGGCTCCGCCAGAATGGAAAATCTATTTTCATCTAATGGCCCGGGATTTTCAGGGCCTTTGTTGGAACGATTTATTTTTGGCTTATTGCCGTCCGAGTTTTTTGGGGGTGTTAGCTTGCGCTTGGAGATATAAATGTAGCGATCCATGCCTGTCTGCATGGCCGAACCCGCTTGCAGAATTGTCACTTCTTCTACCGTAGCTTTGTTTTTGCCGTTTGCACCGATTTTTGCACTTGGTTGTGTTGTTGCTTTACCTGCAGCACAAGAAGAGGGTGGAGTCGTTATTGCATTGTTGGCGACAGAGACTGTTGTAGTAGTCGTAGTAGTTGCTGTTGTTGTTGCGCTAGGCGGCAGAAGCTCTGTTGGAGTCTTGCATTGCTCACTCCATGGCGTTTGAGCGGTAAAGAGCAGGGCGGGAGAGCAAGAGCTAGCTCTCTGGTTTTCGGCGGTCAGTAAACTTGCACCTTCAAGCACTTTCGGTTCTAGAGTATTACTCGTCACCGTAAAATAAGCATTGTTACGGGCCAAAGAAAGACGACGTTTGTCTTGCTCCCTCTGAAATTTTTCACGGGCTTCGTCTCGTTGTTTTTGTCGTTGAGTGCGCTGATCCACGTTCTTACTCATTTGTTTATCGTTAGTGCGTAAAGATTAATTATTTAATTAATTAAAACTTTAGATTACGATATGCGATTTGCATCGCGAAACGCAAAACCTCGCGTTTATTAATTTTTCGAACGTTTTCGACTTATTTACTAGTTGTTTTTCCGGAGCGTTAAGAAAACACGTCTGCACGCAGCCGAAGTTTGATTTATACTTCTTTGGGAATTGTTTTTTTTTTGTGGTTTTTTCTTTTCTTTCCTTTAAACAGACACTAGATAGTAACGGATCCGAGGAATCAATCGCCTGTGGAAAATGTCAGTGTAATCATTGATTCGACTATTTTTCTTTGCGTGTGAGAGTCGGTCTTTTTTGTAGATTTTGCGGGCCTCTGAAGCATTTTCACCTAAACATCCTAGTGGAACTAACGTCGAATTATTTATTTGAAAACCGTGGACCAGAACTTTGTGAATCTTTGGTGACATTGGGTACCACGGGTATTTATGCATATATAGGCAAAACGTTTTCTCACAAAAAGTTCGAAATTTTTCAGAGTTTATATAAAAGTTACATGAAATTGCTATTAATATAATGTGAAAATTATTTAAAAGGGTTTTGTCAAAGCCGGTTATGAATGATAGTTGTTCAATATTTGCAAAAGCTCTTCTTGCCGTATTACCGTCATTGCTGTTCCCGCTACCATTCTGCTTTGGCACGCTTACTCGAAGACCCATATCATTCCACATTTTTTCTTGAATATATTTTTTCCGCGCACTCATTTTAATCTTGTCATCACCTTTTACATGCCATTTTTATACCCGTTACTCGTAGAGTAAAAGGGTATATTGTATTCGTGTAAAAGTATGTAACAGGTAGAAGGAAGCGTTTTCGACCCTATAAAGTATATATATTCTTGTTCAGAATCACTAGCCGAGTCGATCTAGCCATGTCCGTCTGTCCATCTGTCTGTCCGTGTGAACGCTGAGATCTCGGAAACTATAAAAGCTAGAAGATTGGCATTTTGCATGTAGATTTTAGGAGTTCCTACGCAGCGCAAGTTTGTTTCAAAATGGTGCCACGCCCCTCTGACGCCCACAAGCCACAAGCTGTGGCCACAGTTTTGATGATATTATGAACATTTTAATTGATATGTATTTGTTTCGTCAATAAATATCGATTGGCCTAATAAAAGTTTGCCACGCCCACTCTAACCCCCAAAAACCCATTAAACGCTTAAGTCTGGCTAGCGCCTACATTTACGCCTTTCATGGCGCCATCTAACGGATGACTTTGGAACAGCTGGCCAAGGTGCTCAACAGAGTCAACGTTAATTCTCGATAAGGATTTCTATTAAAGGAAATTGCTATGGTTTTCATTTGTCAATACCGAACTATATTCCAAGAACTATGCAAATCAAATCTAGTTAGCCAAATTGGAGGTCTGAGTCAAACCAAAGACCAATATAAATTCTAAGATGCGTAACGCCATACGATTTTTTGCACACGAATTTTTTGTGCTGGCTTTTCAACTGGCTTTTCCCTTTCTGCCCAAAAGCCAGCGAGAGAGCGCTCTAAAGCCAGCTGCTCTTTTGCACGCAACTGCGACAGCCGACGAATGTATGTGTGCACATGTATCAAGCAAAGAAATTCGCTGCAGCGCGCTGTCAAAATATACTCTTTATTTTAAAACTATAACATTATTAAAAATACTTATTTTGTATTGCCTTTATATTTACTTTATTTACTAATTATTCGAATGTATAATATTTTTTAGTAATGACCAAATATATCTAAGTATAAAAAAAAAACATAATTTATTTCATACATGACTTCACATTGGAATAATTGTCATTAGGGTATTCAGCATTCGACGTGTGAACGATTTTTAGGAGCCTCAGAAATTTTGCGATTGAACACGATGAATATTTTTATATTTATTGTATTTTAAATATATGGATTAAAAAATAAGTGGTATTTTTATATTATAAGTATTATAATAACATTATATAAAATTATTATCATAATATAAATTAAATTTATATAAATATTTGTAAATTAACTATTTTAATTATTTAGAAAAAAAAAAACTCAAAGGGGAAACAAAAAAGGTTTGCGCGCTTCTCTTTAAAAGGCACAAAATCATTAAAGCTAATTTTATTTTATTTACGAAATTCTAAAAATGGATAACTTACATAAAATGTACTTCTATTTTATTTAAATATACTCCTAGGGAAGCTAAATTTGGAAAATTAAACCTACCCTGTAAAAATAAGTAATAAATATTTATATATGTATTGGTATATTTACTATTTTTTTTATTAAATACACTAAATAATTAAAATAGTTAATATGTTAAATATTCTATTAAGTTAATTAAATAATTTAAGTATCAAATTAAATGTTTCGTTTTATATATTTAAAGTAATTATAAAAACATACCTTTTAACACAAAACAAATAAAACTGCTTGACTAAATAAGAATAGATTTAAATGCAGATTGATAATATTAGATATGATGTTATTCATATTTACTTAAAATATTTTAAGTCATTAAATCAAAGTTTAATATATTTGAATGAAATTTTATATTTCCATTTTAAAGTTAGCCATGGATTAAAAAATAAAGTGAAATATATTTAATTAAATATCATTAAAATATATTCAATTTAAATATAGTTCGCTTTGTTTTTGTTTAACAATCATATTATATTCAAATCTATTAAACTTTATTGAAAAATTTTTAAATTTAATAAAGCAGTTTTATATGTTTTGATTTAAAAGTTTTGTTTTTAGCTTTAATTTAAATATGTAAAACGAAACTATGAATTAAATATGCAGATATTAATTTTTAAGGTATATAAAAAAGTTTTACATCAAGCTTCATTGACAAGCAGTTCAAATTCAAATATCGTATTTGCGGGAAAGAGCCTTTTAAAGATATTATCAAATACCTTGGCAAGACAAGTCTGCCGCTGTACAAAGAAATTAATAAATAATACAATTTAAATTTAACAGTGTTTTTTTCTAATTTAATGATAATTATTTGCTAATATAAAGTTCATAGCTGCACTCTTATTGTGTTTTTTCGTACATTCTTGACCTAAAAAACATTTTGCTCTGAAATGTTTTTTGTCACAGCAAAATCAATTAAATCCGGTAGTTTTCTAGGATCTGTAGGCCAGTATGTAAGGCTGTCTGGTGAAACGTAGTCCAGTTTGTTGCATGTTTTAATGAGTGCATTATATAATGGCCTTCCATTGGGGGTCACAAGGCGGGATCCCCAGTGCGTGTGCTTGGCGTTGTAATCTCCTGCTGCTATGAATCACTCACCAAGTGAATTGTAGAAGTCCATGAATTGGTCTTCGGAGACTGTAAAGCGGGGTGGGCAGTAGTTAGCGGCAATGGCAAGGTTGCAGTTGCCCAACTGTAATTTTATCGAAGTAGCTTGCAGATGATTTTTTGCAAACCGTTGGTGAAAGTGGTGTTTGACGCGGTCTCTTATTAAGATGCCAGTTCCGCCATGCGCTTTACCATCTGGATGATCGGTGCCGTAGAAAGTGTATCCCCGTATTTTAAAGTTATATTTGCTGGTGAGATGCGTTTCTGCCAGCAACATAACGTCGATGTGGTTTTCGTTCAGAAATTGAGTTATTTCAGGTTTATGCCGTGAAACACCGTTGGCGTTCCACAGAGTTATTCGAAGGCTAGCCATGGTTTATTTGGACTGCTGAGCTGCAAGCATTTGTAACAAGATATTTTGGTTTTGCATAAGGGTTTGCATTGTGGTTTTCATGAAGGACATACATTCAATCATATTTTGTTGCAAAGTAATCATCATAGATTCCATGTTACTTTGTGGCTGCCCCATGGTCTGCTGGATGTTTTCAATTTTCGACTCTATGTGAACTGTGCCTGATCTTAAAGTACTGGCGTAAGACATTCCGTTGGTGGTAATAGAAGGGCCAAATGATGATCTGTGTGTTCAGGGAGCGTGCCGTTGTCGGTCGTTGCATCCGACTTTTCATCATCTTGTAGACTGGACAGCCACTGTAGTTTGCGGTGTGGTTTCCTTGGCAGTTTACACACTTTTTAGTGAGAGAGTCTTCCTTGTTGGCAGGGCAGGGCTTGGAGCCGTGGCAGCTTCCACAAGCTACACATACTGACCTGAGGGTGCAGTAAGCCCTGCACTGCGTTTTTTTTCAAAGTTCTGCTGTCTGGCTCCAGCTTGACCTTGAAGAGTGGTTGCGGCTTCTTGTTTTTGTTCATAATGTTTATAACATTTTTTGCGCAAAAACCGTTTTCTTTTAAGGCCTCTGTAATTTCGGACGGGGTCACATCGGGTTCTATTCCCATGAGCACAACTTGCAAACCTTTACAACTTTTCAGCTGGTACGTGTAGTAATTCTTTTTGGCATCGTTTAAGTACTTCGACACTGCTCGGAAATCGTCTTCGGTTTTGGTTTGGAGTTTAGTTTCGCTTATATTCCCTTTCATGAGCGGAATAACATGAAAGTTGACTTTTCCGATAAGCTCAACTATTTTGTTGACTAGGGCAATCGAGATCTTTTCCCGAATAAAAATAGGTGGGGGCTTTAGTTTCCTTGGGGCTAATTGTTCCGACTCTGTTTCAGGCTCCGCCAGAATGGAAAATCTATTTTCATCTAATGGCCCGGGATTTTCAGGGCCTTTGTTGGAACGATTTATTTTTGGCTTATTGCCGTCCGAGTTTTTTGGGGGTGTTAGCTTGCGCTTGGAGATATAAATGTAGCGATCCATGCCTGTCTGCATGGCCGAACCCGCTTGCAGAATTGTCACTTCTTCTACCGTAGCTTTGTTTTTGCCGTTTGCACCGATTTTTGCACTTGGTTGTGTTGTTGCTTTACCTGCAGCACAAGAAGAGGGTGGAGAAGTTATTGCTGTTGCCTGAGTTGGGCATTTGGACCGACTTATGATCGCGGTATCGTCTGCGAATGTAGAAGTAGTTAGCCGCTCGTTCGTGGGAATATCTGCGGTGTAGAGGAGAAATAGAGTTGGACCAAGGGCGCGACCTTGGGGAACTCTAGCCTCTATAGCGTAGTCATCGGATGTTGTGGTGTTGCATCTCACGGCGAAGGCTCTGTTGTAAAGGTACGATTCAAGTATCCTGTGAGTGTTTCCCGGCAGGATCGTTCTGATTTAATGCATAAGGCCATCAAGCCAGTTTCGGTCGAAAGCCTGTGCAACGTCAAGGAATACCGCACTGCAGTATTCCCGAAGCTCGAATGCAGTCCTTATTTCTGTTGTTAATCTGTTGACTTGCTCTATTGTTCCATGGCTTTCTCGAAAGCCAAATTGATGTGCTGGAATAACGTTGTGCTCTTTCAGATATGGAATGATGCGCGTCAGAAGGCATTTTTCGAGCAGTTTTGACAGACACGAGAGTAAACTTATCGGTCTATACGAAGCTGGTATTGTGTGATCTTTCGCTGGCTTTGGGATCATTATGATTACCGATTTTTTCCATTTTTTTGGGAAATAGCCTAGTCGTGTAATCCCGTTGAAGAGTTTACAAATAACCTCAACTGCACAGTTTGGAAGTTCGATTAACATTTTGGGAGTTATTTGATCACCGCCTGGGGCCTTTTTTGGTTTCAATTGCTCGCTGATTACTTTTGCAACTTCATTTGGTTGAAACAGAATTGGCTCCGTCTCAGATTCGATTCGAATTGACGGCGACGGTAGTGCGAATGAATTAGTTGCACGGTTTGGCTGAAAAACATTTCGAAAATGTAAAGCAAATGTACAAGCCTTGTCTTTGTCGCTTCTGGCCCAGCTGCCTGAAGAGTCTCTCTTATGGGAATTACTGTATTAGCCGGCGCACTTAGATTTGGGTGGGCCCTCCACAAGGAATGCTTACCAGCACTAAGGGTGAAAGTTTCACAATGTACTGGCGTTGTGCTTTTACTTTTTCTTGCCGTAGAGCCCTGGTAAGTCTGCGACCAGCTTCTTTAAAACTTTGTTTTGAGGATGGCGATCTGCTGGTTTGCCAAGTACGTCTCAAACGTCTTTTCTCCAGAACAAGCTGTTCGATTTCATGGTTAGTTTTGTGTTGGTGTGTGTGCCCATCCCTCCCTTGCGGTGTTGAGACTTTGGCTGCTGCGACGAGTACAGACTCCAGGGCATCGGCGTAGCAGTCGATGTCCTCCTTGATGTTGAGCTGTGGAGTTAGTTCAATGTGGGAACTTACGTACTTTTTGAACTTCAGCCAGTTGGTTCGAGGCGACGTCAGCCTGTGAGGGTGCTCGATTAATTCCGGGGTTTGAAGAAGAGTTATTAGCACTGGTGAGTGGTCCGATGATAGATCCAAAAGCGATTTTGCAGATATTAGATTGCGAGAGATGTTTTTTGTCACAGCAAAATCAATTAAATCAGGTAGTTTTCTAGGATCTGTAGGCCAGTATGTAGGGCTGCCTGGTGAAACGTAGTCCAGTTTGTTGCATGTTTTAATGAGTGCATTATATAGTTGCCTTCCTTTGGGGGTCACAAGGCGGGATCCCCAGTGCGTGTGCTTGGCGTTGTAATCTCCTGCTGCTATGAATCGCTCTTCAAGCGAATTGTAGAAGTCCATGAATTGGTCTTCGGAGACTGTAAAGCGGGGTGGGCAGTAGACAGCGGCAATGGCAAGGTTGCAGTTGCCCAACTGTAATTTTATCGATGTAGCTTGCAGATGATTTTTAGCAAACCGTTGGTGAAAGTGGTGTTTGAGATTAAGATTCCAGTGCCGCCATGCGCTTTACCATCTGGATGATCTGTGCCATAGAACGTGTATCCCCGTATTTGAAAGTTATATTTGCTGGTGAGATGCGTTTCTGCCAGCAACATAACGTCGAGGTGGTTTTCGTTCAGAAATTGAGTTAGTTCAGGTTTATGCCGTGAAACACCGTTGGCGTTCCACAGAGTTATTCGAAGGCTAGGCAGGGTTTATTTGGACTGATGAGCTGCAAGCATTTGTAGTAAGATATTTTGGTTTTGCATAAGGGTTTGCATGGTGGTTTTCATGAAGGACATAAATTCCATCATATTTTGTTGCAAAGTAATCATCATAGATTCCATGTTACTTTGTGGCTGTCCCATGGCCTGCTGGATGTTATCAACTTTCGGCTCTATGTGAGCTGTGCCTGATCTTAGAGCACTGGCGTAAGAAATTCCGTTGGTGGTAATTGAAGGGCCAAATGATGATCTGGCTGCTTTTGCGAAGAAAACTTCCGGTGTCGTTTGTGATCTCATGTAAGTGTTTTGTGTGTTCAGGGAGCGTGCCGTTGTTGCTCGTTGCATCCGACTTTTCATCGCCTTGTAGACTGGACAGCCACTGTAGTTTGCGGTGTGGTTTCCTTGGCAGTTTACACACTTTTTAGTGAGAGAGTCTTCCTTGTTGGCAGGGCAGGGCTTGGAGCCGTGGCAGCTTCCACAAGCTACACATACTGACCTGAGGGTGCAGTAAGCCCTGGTATGACCGTATTCCTGGCAATTTGTGCATTGCACTGGCCCGGTCCGTTTGTGCAACTCTTCCACTTGATCCTACGGTGCAGAAGGTACTGCAACTTGTGGATCGGGTGCACTGCGTTTTTTTTTCAAAGTTCTGCTGTCTGGCTCCAGCTCGACCTTGAAGAGTGGTTGCGGCTTCTTGTTTTTGTTCATAATGTTTATAACATTTTTTGCGCAAAAACCGTTTTCTTTTAAGGCCTCTGTAATTTCGGAGGGGGTCACATCGGGTTCTATTCCCTTGAGCACAACTTGCAAACCTTTACAACTTTTCAGCTGGTACGTGTAGTAATTCTTTTTGGCATCGTTTAAGTACTTCGACACTGCTCGGAAATCGTCTTCGGTTTTGGTTTGGAGTTTAGTTTCGCTTATATTCCCTTTCATTAGCGGAATAACATGAAAGTTGACTTTTCCGATAAGCTCAACTATTTTGTTGACTAGGGCAATCGAGATCTTTTCCCGAATAAAAATAGGTGGGGGCTTTAGTTTCCTTGGGGCTAATTGTTCCGACTCTGTTTCAGGCTCCGCCAGAATGGAAAATCTATTTTCATCTAATGGCCCGGGATTTTCAGGGCCTTTGTTGGAACGATTTATTTTTGGCTTATTGCCGTCCGAGTTTTTTGGGGGTGTTAGCTTGCGCTTGGAGATATAAATGTAGCAGAATTGTCACTTCTTCTACCGTAGCTTTGTTTTTGCCGTTTGCACCGATTTTTGCACTTGGTTGTGTTGTTGCTTTACCTGCAGCACAAGAAGAGGGTGGAGTCGTTATTGCATTGTTGGCGACAGAGACTGTTGTAGTAGTCGTAGTAGTTGCTGTTGTTGTTGCGCTAGGCGGCAGAAGCTCTGTTGGAGTCTTGCATTGCTCACTCCATGGCGTTTGAGCGGTAAAGAGCAGGGCGGGAGAGCAAGAGCTAGCTCTCTGGTTTTCGGCGGTCAGTAAACTTGCACCTTCAAGCACTTTCGGTTCTAGAGTATTACTCGTCACCGTAAAATAAGCATTGTTACGGGCCAAAGAAAGACGACGTTTGTCTTGCTCCCTCTGAAATTTTTCACGGGCTTCGTCTCGTTGTTTTTGTCGTTGAGTGCGCTGATCCACGTTCTTACTCATTTGTTTATCGTTAGTGCGTAAAGATTAATTATTTAATTAATTAAAACTTTAGATTACGATATGCGATTTGCATCGCGAAACGCAAAACCTCGCGTTTATTAATTTTTCGAACGTTTTCGACTTATTTACTAGTTGTTTTTCCGGAGCGTTAAGAAAACACGTCTGCACGCAGCCGAAGTTTGATTTATACTTCTTTGGGAATTGTTTTTTTTTTTGTGGTTTTTTCTTTTCTTTCCTTTAAACAGACACTAGATAGTAACGGATCCGAGGAATCAATCGCCTGTGGAAAATGTCAGTGATTGATTCGACTATTTTTCTTTGCGTGTGAGAGTCGGTCTTTTTTGTAGATTTTGCGGGCCTCTGAAGCATTTTCACCTAAACATCCTAGTGGAACTAACGTCGAATTATTTATTTGAAAACCGTGGACCAGAACTTTGTGAATCTTTGGTGACATTGGGTACCACGGGTATTTATGCATATATAGGCAAAACGTTTTCTCACAAAAAGTTCGAAATTTTTCAGAGTTTATATAAAAGTTAAATGAAATTGCTATTAATATAATGTGAAAATTATTTAAAAGGGTTTTGTCAAAGCCGGTTATGAATGATAGTTGTTCAATATTTGCAAAAGCTCTTCTTGCCGTATTACCGTCATTGCTGTTCCCGCTACCATTCTGCTTTGGCACGCTTACTCGAAGACCCATATCATTCCACATGTTTTCTTGAATATATATTTCCGCGCACTCATTTTAATCTTGTCATCACCTTTTACATGCCATTTTTATACCCGTTACTCGTAGAGTAAAAGGGTATATTGTATTCGTGCAAAAGTATGTAACAGGTAGAAGGAAGCGTTTCCGACCCTATAAAGTATATATATTCTTGTTCAGGATCACTAGCCGAGTCGATCTAGCCATGTCCGTCTGTCCATCTGTCTGTCCGTATGAACGCTAAGATCTCGGAAACTATAAAAGCTAGAAGATTGGCATTTTGCATGTAGATTTTAGGAGTTCCTACGCAGCGCAAGTTTGTTTCAAAATGGTGCCACGCCCCCTCTGACGCCCACAAGCCACAAGCTGTGGCCACAGTTTTGATGATATTATGAACATTTTAATTGATATGTATTTGTTTCGTCAATAAATATCGATTGGCCTAATAAAAGTTTGCCACGCCCACTCTAACCCCCAAAAACCCATTAAACGCTTAAGTCTGGCTAGCACCTACATTTCCGCCTTTCATGGCGCCATCTAACGGATGACTTTGGAACAGCTGGCCAAGGTGCTCAACAGAGTCAACGTTAATTCTCGATAAGGATTTCTATTAAAGGAAATTGCTATGGTTTTCATTTGTCAATACCGAACTATATCCCAAGAACTATGCAAATCAAATCTAGTTAGCCAAATTGGAGGTCTGAGTCAAACCAAAGACCAATATAAATTCTAAGATGCGTAACGCCATACGATTTTTTGCACACGAATTTTTTGTGCTGGCTTTTCAACTGGCTTTTCCCTTTCTGCCCAAAAGCCAGCGAGAGAGCGCTCTAAAGCCAGCTGCTCTTTTGCACGCAACTGCGACAGCCGACGAATGTATGTGGTCACATGTATTCACAAGCAAAGAAATTCGCTGCAGCGCGCTGTCAAAATATACTCTTTATTTTAAAACTATAACATTATTAAAAATACTTATTTTGTATTGCCTTTATATTTACTTTATTTACTAATTATTCGAATTTATAATATTTTTTAGTAATGACCAAATATATCTAAGTATAAAAAAAAACATAATTTATTTCATACATGACTTCACATTGGAATAATTGTCATTAGGGTATTCAGCATCCGACGTGTGAACGATTTTTAGGAGCCTCAGAAATTTTGCGATTGAACAGGATGAATATTTTTATATTTATTGTATTTTAAATATATGGATTAAAAAATAAGTGGTATTTTTATATTATAAGTATTATAATAACATTATATAAAATTATTATCATAATATAAATTAAATTTATATAAATATTTGTAAATTAACTATTTTAATTATTTAGAAAAAAAAGAAACTCAAAGGGGAAACAAAAAAGGTTTGCGCGCTTCTCTTTAAAAGGCACAAAATCATTAAAGCTAATTTTATTTTATTTACGAAATTCTAAAAATGGATAACTTACATAAAATGTACATGTATTTTATTTAAATATACTCCTAGGGAAGCTAAATTTGGAAAATTAAACCTACCCTGTAAAAATAAGTAATAAATATTTATATATGTATTGGTATATTTACTATTTTTTTTATTAAATACACTAAATAATTAAAATAGTTAATATGTTAAATATTCTATTAAATTAATTAAATAATTTAAGTATCAAATTAAATGTTTCGTTTTATATATTTAAAGTAATTATAAAAACATACCTTTTAACACAAAACAAATAAAACTGCTTGACTAAATAAGAATAGATTTAAATGCAGATTGATAATATTAGATATGGTGTTATTCATATTTACTTAAAATATTTTAAGTCATTAAATCAAAGTTTAATATATTTGAATGAAATTTTATATTTCCATTTTAAAGTTAGCCATGGATTAAAAAATAAAGTGAAATATATTTAATTAAATATCATTAAAATATATTCAATTTAAATATAGTTCGCTTTGTTTTTGTTTAACAATCATATTATATTCAAATCTATTAAACTTTATTGAAAAATTTTTAAATTTAATAAAGCAGTTTTATATGTTTTGATTTAAAAGTTTTGTTTTTAGCTTTAATTTAAATATGTAAAACGAAACTATGAATTAAATATGCAGATATTAATTTTTAAGGTATATAAAAAAGTTTTACATCAAGCTTCATTGCCATATATACATGAATGCAATTTAAGGGGTTATCCGGGTCTTGACACTTCAAAAAATTCATTTTTTTCAAACTTTTTTATATAATAGTACAAAGTTTCAGGAATGTTGTCTGAAAATTTCAAGTCGATCGAAGCAAAACTGTAGGAATGGGAGAAATTTAAAGCCCAGCTCGTCGAACGTCACAACGGGCCATTCGGGCTCTGGCGTCGGGCAGATGCGGCACTTTAAACGCGTTTTTCTCAAAACCACTTTTTTGAAGTCGGTAGTCACGATTTCTCAAAAACTATTGCACCGATCAACTTCTGCTTTTGCACACTTCTTTTAGACATAATTCTCTTGTCCTTAACGGAGGGATTTTTTTAATTTTTAATTACAACTCATTTTATAAGCCAAAATATGGCCAAAATTTACGTAAAAAATGACACTTTTTATGAAAAGCGCTACAAAAAATTCAATTTTTAATTTTAAAAAAAAATGGCTCGTAGAGGACAAACGAGACACATACACTATCAGAATAATTTTAGTTTTTTAATTTCAGACAAAAATTGGCGAAGATATTTTGCCTACCGCAAGGACACAATTTTTTATGAGGTCAAGTTCAAGCCTGCCTCAACGGCTCAATTTTAAAAATATTTGGTTCAAATTTTTACACAATGTTGGTCAAACCATAAACATTAATGTACAATAAATGAAATTTGTGAAATTGTCATAAGATCTTTAAAAAAAATTTACGAAAATAGGTTTTTTTTCGTGCTCCAAGACCCGGATAAGCCCTTAAATAATCATCCTGTTCAATCATAGAAGTTCTTTTGACACACAATTAGTTTCTTAAGCCTAGTATCCACATCGACAAACGAGTATGCTAGCGTAAAAACTTTAATCTTTCCAGTGTGACCAAAATTTCGAGAGTTCATCGGATTTAAGCGTGCTACGGTCGTACTGTCAATCAGCTGGGTTTGTTGAAAAGCAGTTCAAATTCAAATATCGTATTTGCGGGAAAGCCTTGCCTTTTAAAGATATTATCAAATACCTTGGCAAGACAAGTCTGCCGCTGTACAAAGAAATTAATAAATAATACAATTTAAATTTAACAGTGTTTTTTTTTTAATTTAATGATAATTATTTGCTAATATAAAGTTCATAGCTGCACTCTTATTGTGTTTTTCCGTACATTCTTGACCTAAAAAACATTTTGCTCTGACAAGGGGCACCGCAGATAGTATTAATGTTATTTTGTCCTCACATGCAAACACCTGCAATCGACTTTTGTGAGTTTTTTGAGTTTTTCCCTCCATTTCTTATAATGTTCAGTGAGAAGCGCACGCCAAAATATTAAATTTTTTAATCTTTTCGCTAGGGTTCACCCAAAGTTAATTTCCGCAGACTGGCAACGCTATGGAATTTTCTGGTATTTTTTTCGTGGATCAGGGGACCGATGTGAAAAAAAGGCCCGACGAAAAGTGAACGCCAGCTGTTTGCCTCTCGCTCTCTCTCATGACTGGCGTACGGTTTTCGTCGATCTGGATACTAGGCTTTAGTCCACAAATGATTTCTGGACGAAAATCGTCTTCTCGAACAAATACGCACACATACGCACTTCCTTATTCGTGCAATTCTATTTTTAGATTTTTACGCTTTCAACTTTGTGCGAGCGGAGAGAGCGGAATTTTCGTCGCCACCAAAAAACGAGCTGCATATTGCAAAACCAATGTATGGGCGTTACGCATCTTAGAGTTTATATTGGTCTTTGCTCCGACCCTATAAAGTATATGTATTCTTGGTCAACATTACCAGGAGAGCCAATCTAGCCATTTCCGTCTGTCCATCTATTATGTCTGTCTGCCAATCCGTCTGTCCGTGTCTATGCAAAGTTGTTCCTTAATTGTTAAGGTATTTGGATAAAACGCATAAATTTTTATTAATAGTTCATATGTTGCGTTGTCAATTGTCAAATTCTACATGTAAATTAAATTTCTTGATTTCTTTCTCGATGATTTAAAAAAATACAATTTTTTATTTTATTATTTTGGTGATAAACCTTTATTCTTAAAGACTTTAAATACAAGACACTTTAAGTTTACTTTTTAATTTTTGTCAACCGATCACGGTCGCGACTGCCTCCTCATTTCTAAATCTAATCCAGTGAACCTTTTCTTTTTGAACTTTCGAACTTCAATTTATGTTTAGATTAAGAGCTTAAGATGAAACTGTTGCATCTCATTGTGAAATTCAATTATGCTGACCGATGCAATTTGGTGGGAACTTGAAACGCAAAAAGGCGCAATTGATTGAGATTCGCACGGAAGCTGATGTTTACTTTAATTTTAATTTGTGCTTAAGATGATACTGTCGCATTTCATCGTTAAATTCAATTAGCAATTGATTGGGCTTCGAACGGAAGCTGATCTTTACTTTAATTTAGATGTGTTTAACTTAGATGGGGAACCAAGATCGGACTTCAAAGCCAAAGGCAAAGACAAAGGCAAATGAGTTTGAAAATGTTGTTTATAAAAGCCATAAGTGGCCTGGATTCACGGGTATGTACATATCTGTAATAGCCAGAAAGGCCCAAGCCTCTGTGTGTAAATGATATTTGGATCTTCTCGACATTTTCAGGATCATGTCGCGCTCCTAAATATTCTAGGCTTTTCAAAGAAAACATAGTATTCTCGTGTTATTATGGAATAGGGGCTGTAGTACGAAGTCAATGTGTTTGAGGACGCATGTAACCCATTTTTATCAACAACCCATACTCGACTTTTGGTTGATGCCCTTATAATTCCGGTTCTTTAATAATTTTGTGACGCAATCTGTCGTACACAGGGTTAGGATATAGTTCTAATACAACGGTTCGAACGTATTGCCGCGATGAAAGTTTTAATAGATAACGTCTCGTTACAGAGCTAGAACGCCTTATCTCTTTTTATACCCTTGCAGAGGGTATTATAATTTCAGTCAAAATTTGGCAACGCAGTGAAGGAGGCATTTCCGACTCTATAAAGTATATATATTCTTGATCAGCATCACCAGTCGATTTAGCCATGTCCGTCTGTCCGTCCCTCCGTTTCTACGCAAACTAGTCCCTTAGTTTTAAAGCTATCTACTTGAAACTTTCCCAAAAGTTGTCTTTCTATTGCAGGTATAAGGTATAAAAGATTGAACCGACCTACCAAATTTCATAACGAATAAGGTTATAAATGAAGACAGTACCAAGTTTCGTTCTAAGGTTAGCTAGCGACAATTGTATTGAATCTCCTGACTTGGAATTAATATAATATTAACATTAGACCTTATTTCGATTCTTCGAACTCATTGGGATTTTGCTGATAAAAGTGTTGTTTTATTACCAGAACTTTATCTTATTTAAATAAATATATTAATTGGTCTTATTATAAACCATTATATAAATGTGTATTCACATTAATATTCCAATAACATACAGTTCTGCTAATAAAACAATCCACATTAGGTTTCAGATATATTTGTCAATTTCATTCTTTTATAAAATCGATTTTATATTATTCCATCACATGGAATTGAAAATTTCTTGATTTCTTTCTCGATGATTTAAAAAAATACAATTTTTAATTTTATTATTTTGGTGATAAACCTTTATTCTTAAACACTTTAAATACAAGACACTTTAAGTTTACTTTTTAATTTTTGTCAACCGATCGCGGTCGCGACTGCCTCCTCATTTCTAAATCTAATCTAATGAACCTTGCCCAGAAGCTTTTCTTTTTGAACTTTAAAACTTCAATTTATGTTTAGATTAAGAGCTTAAGATGAAACTGTTGCATCTCATTGTGAAATTCAATTATGCTGACCGATGCAATTTGGTGGGAACTTGAAACGCAAAAAGGCGCAATTGATTGAGATTCGCACGGAAGCTGATGTTTACTTTAATTTTAATTTGTGCTTAAGATGGAACTGTCGCATTGGGCTGATTGGGCTTCGAACGGAAGCTGATCTTTACTTTAATTTATATGTGTTTAACTTAGATGGGGAACCAAGATCGGACTTCAAAGCCAAAGGCAAAGACAAAGGCAAATGAGTTTGAAAATATTGTTTATAAAAGCCATAAGTGGCCTGGATTCACGGGTATGTACATATCTGTAATAGCCAGAAAGGCCCAAGCCTCTGTGTGTAAATGATATTTGGATCTTCTCGACATTTTCAGGATCATGTCGCGCTCCTAAATATTCTAGGCTTTTCAAAGAAAACATAGTATTCTCGTGTTATTATGGAATAGGGGCTGTAGTACGAAGTCAATGTGTTTGACGACGCATGTAACCCATTTTTATCAACAAACCATACTCGACTTTTGGTTGATGCCCTTATAATTCCGGTTCTTTAATAATTTTGTGACGCAATCTGTCGTACACAGGGTTAGGATATAGTTCTAATACAACGGTTCGAACGTATTGCCGCGATGAAAGTTTTAATAGATAACGTCTCGTTACAGAGCTAGAACGCCTTATCTCTTTTTATACCCTTGCAGAGGGTATTATAATTTCAGTCAAAATTTTGCAACGCAGTGAAGGAGGCATTTCCGACTCTATAAAGTATATATATTCTTGATCAGCATCACCAGTCGATTTAGCCATGTCCGTCTGTCCGTCCCTCCGTTTCTACGCAAACTAGTCCCTTAGTTTTAAAGCTACCTACTTGAAACTTTCCCAAAAGTTGTCTTTCTATTGCAGGTATAAGGTATAAAAGATTGAACCGACCTACCAAATTTCATAACGAATAAGGTTATAAATGAAGACAGTACCAAGTTTCGTTCTAAGGTTAGCTAGAGACAATTGTATTGAATCTCCTGACTTGGAATTAATATAATATTAACATTAGACCTTATTTCGATTCTTCGAACTCATTGGGATTTTGCTGATAAAAGTGTTGTTTTATTACCAGAACTTTATCTTATTTGAATAAATATATTAATTGGTCTTATTATAAACCATTATATAAATGTGTATTCACATTAATATTCCAATAACATACAGTTCTGCTAATAAAACAATCCACATTAGGTTTCAGATATATTTGTCAATTTCATTCTTTTATAAAATCGATTTTATATTATTCCATCACATGGAATTGAAAAATGCTTATAAACTATGTGATTATATGATAACTTCACCGTATTCTTTGAATATCTGTTCTTGTTTCTATTTGAATGTCGTTAAGGACAACAGAACTTTCTTATATAAGCCAGACACTTGAGTTTAACGACTAGGCCTCTATGTTAAGTGTATTGTAACACAATGTTGGCATTAACACAGTGGTAACTCGCTAGCTTTTGAAAAATATTGTAAAAAAATAAAGTTATTTTCTAGATATTATATGTTTTAAAGATTATGGCTTTTTAGCATATAAAAATGTTGTATGATTGAAATAGAAAGAAATTGGAAAAATGTTTAATTATTTAATACAAATATTGTTTTATTACTTATTTATTTATTTTGTTTTTTAATTACACTAAAGATTATGAATAAAAGATCTGTATTCTATCCCTTTCCATTTTTTTTTTGCTTTTTATTATAAACTAGCTGACCCGGCGAACTTTGTTCCGTCTTATCTTAATGTCAATAAATAAGCAGTTTTTTTTTTTATTGCAAAAAATACAAAAAAATTAAATACGTATATTAATCATTCATAATTATTTCTGTATTTTAGTACATAGGTTGCACTTTATTTAAGTACCTTGTGATACACGATATTTTTTGTTTTATTATCAGGCCCAAAAACAAACAACGCAGATGGTCTTCCGACCCGTGAACATGCCACGTATAATTGACCATGGGAAAAACATGAATGTTCTAGATTTAAACCACAAACTTTTAAGGATTGGCCATGTGAATTGTTGATGGTCATGGCAAATGCAAGACGGATCGGAAATTGAAGTCTTTTAAATTCAAACGGCATATCCTAGGAATGAGAACTTCCTCATCTTTGAATTTTCCTATCATTATCGTAGCGTAAATTACATTGTTCAACAATTTTCTAACCACCAAACGCGTACCGTTGCACAGTTTTGGTTGGTTTATGTTTCGAAGCATGATTACTACTGAGCCAACCTTTAGGCGTAAATTGTGAGGTGGTAAGCCAGGCACGTCCAAAGAGTTTAAAAATTCAATTGGATTGGAAATGATATTAATCCGCTCGATTTATCGGCAGGTACTTGACCATTACCGATAGTCAGCAATTGCTCAGAGAAATCTTCAGCAGATGTGTCATTAAGCAATGTAACTCTGATGTTTGTTGTCAGTTTGCAGTTTCTTCACATGGCGCCATAGATTTGACGATTTGAGGCAAGAGTTTATTTCGTCGGCAGCCGTAGATCTTGTAATTTCTGGCAGTATTTGACGGAAATCGCCAGAAAGTTAAATCATTCCTCCTCCAAAACATCTCGAGGATTGCGTATATCTTTTAATGTTCGGTTAAGTGCTTTTAATGCACGTTTATGCGCCATTGTGCATTCGTCCCAGGTGATGATTTTCGATACCGCTAAAACTTTGGCCATTGCTGAGTGTTTTGCAATATTACACGTTGGTTCTTCAATAGTTTGAAGATTATACGGTAATTTGAATGCTGAATAAGCCGTACTGCATCCTTCTAACAATGTGGCTGCTATTCCAGAAGAAGCAACTTCAACCGCTATGTTAGATCTCGCCCGAACAGTTGGTAAAACTAATGACATGAGGAATGTCTTTCCAGTTCCACCAGGGGCATCTAGGAAATATAAACCACCATTTTCGTCATCGATTGCCTTCATTAAAATATCTTAAACTTCCTTTTGTTGGTAATTCAACAGGGGTACATTCGTTTGAACTACTAAATCTAATTCCTGGTGATCATATTCACGTTCCCGTTCCAATTCTCGATTAAATGCGTCATTCCTTTCACGATATTGTGCTGGCACTCCTAACCTGATTAATAAATTTCCGCACATGAGGTAACACATATCTGCGATCAAAACTAAAGCACGATTATTTATCTCCTCAACGGGAATGCTGTCGAACGGGCTAAAAGTATCCTATGTCCCTCTCCTGGCTCAAAACTACCTCCCTGCCAATTTTCAGCTAAATCGGTTCAGCTGTTTTTGAGTCATAGGTGAAGTAACTAACACGACTTTCTTTTATATGTCTACCTTATATGGTCAGGTATATTTAAAGTCCGGAATATTTATGTCCTACGTAATTTTTTAATAAGATCTCCAATTTTTAGTTCAAGGTTAATATATTTTTGTTTGTCGAAGTGGAACCGATATTTTGGAAGAAAAAAATAAAATTTAAAAACTTTTGCTTATAAAAATGACCTCGAGCCGGAAAAACCCCAAAATAAAATTATTTTTTTGTTTTTGTTTATTTGTCTCAAACATTAATCTGGCTCTTATATATTGTCCTAGTCTAAATTAAGATTCCTTAGCGTTGTCTTCTATATTATATAGTGGTTCTATCCTATCTATACTATTAAATTCTTTTGGCAAATTTAAAGTTTTACCGAAATAATTCATATGGACAATAATCATGTGCCATAGAGGGTGTTGTATTGAAACAATATGTAAAGTAAATAAGGCAAACGTCCCAATCTGTTTTGTGGCTGCTTTCTACTGTTCCTAAAGTCTGATGGTGGTGTGCAGTAGATGATATGTTTTCAAGTTTTAAATATTTACATATGTCGTTAATAATTATTCTCTTATATTTAGTTTTCATGTCCGTAATGAACGTAATCATTGGACCGTACTTTAGAATAAAAATTCAAATATACAATAATATAGCCTTTGCTACTGTTCTTCCACTACATTGATCTGATTTAGGTAAATGCATTTAAAGGTGTTTCTGTTATTGTCAAGGAAGTTTTTGTATGTTTTGACTAGGGTAAACAGGCACTGGGCTCTCAAAGCATTCGCCTTTTGAAGCCACAGCCTCCTGTACCTGGCTCTGACCCGGCCGGTCACACCAGACTCCTGCACAGTTTTTACCTGACGGTTCAGGCGTACGCCAGAAGCCCGCCAATGCAGTCCCTGTGGCAGGATTCTACGTTCACGACAAACGCTTCCAGCCTCGCCTTTTCGCCGCAGGCTGAATGTGTTGGAGTACAGCCAGCTTATTGCTGGCCCTGCGTTCCGCTGGCTCCGTGCCGGCTGCTGTCGGCTCTGTCGGGGGGTGCCTCTGGGGCCGGCTTCCCACGCAGTCTCGGGTCCCGACTGCCGCCCTCCGGATTTCTTCTCCTGCAGGGGTCCGGGTGTCGTCCAGTCCTTCCGGCCAGGTCCATGTCACGGCGTGCTTCCTCCAGGTGACCCCCTTTTTTTTTGCGGACGTTGATGCACTATGATCAGCGCAAACAAGTGGCCCTTAGGCGTAAAAACGAGATCGCGAGAAGTGAAAAAGGACAATATAGAAGCGGACAGACTGAGTTAGAAATACGTACTAATACTAATAATAATTTTGTGCTAAGTAAAATAAAATTAATGGTTTTAGGCTTGGCAAAGAGTCGGTAGTAGAAATAATATGGTATAGTCTATTATAGTCGTTACACATTACTCTAGACGGTTCATGCATATCAAAGTTAGATCTACAAATATTTAAAGTAAGAGGAATATAGTTTCTGGTTATTCTATTAGGCACGGATAAGTTTATGCGACCCAGTAAGTCGTGACTCTCCACATCCCCGTGAATAAGTTTATAAATAAAAGTTGTGCCAAGCATCATTTTCCGGTGTAATAAGGATGGTAGATTAATTAGAAGAAGTATACTAGAGTAGGGTGGTAAAATACGGCTTGCATTCCATTTAAGCACCGTAAAGCAAATAATAAAAAGTTCTTTGGCCAGACTCTACCCGGTCTATATTGTACACCTTACTGAGGACTTCAAACTGCTGAACAGTACTCCAGAATTGGACGGACTAGTGAAACGAACAGAGTCTTTCTAACAAGAAGGATGCCAAGGTCATCAACATGCGTAATTCTAGACAACGCGCAACCACCCAGCGTATACGTTGCATATTGTGGGTTCACCCAAAAAAATGTTTTTACTTTGCCTTTAGCGCTATTTAAATCCAAAAGATTTTCACAACACCATGTTTGAAAATCATTTAGGTCAGATTGTAAGTCATCTGCGTACATAAGGACACGCGACTTTGTCACGACAAGAGGGAGATCGTTAATAAATAAAGTAAAAAGAAGTGGGCCAAGGTGGCTTCCTTGTGGGACGCCTGAAGTAACTCGGATCAAATCAGAGATCGAGTTCTTTTTTTTTTTTTTTATCGTACGGCACGATTTGCGATAAGATAAACGCGAGATAGGAAAATAAAGGTAAAGGTCCGGGGAAAAAAGTAATAGTTAGATCAATCTTGTGCCAATGAAGCAAGTATTAATCGTTTTAGGAGCGGCAGAGAGTCAAGATTTGATATTACAGCAAAAAGTCTATTATAGTCAGAACATAATACTCTGAAAGGCTCATGCAAGGCATAGTTAGATCTACAATGATTTAAAATTAGGGGAATATAATTTCTAGTTAATGTACTTGGCACTGAAAAGTTTAGCCGACTTAACAAGACGGGGTAGTCAATATCTCCATGTATAAGGTTATAAAAAAATATAGTGCCAAGCATCGTTCTACGGTTGGCTAGGGATAAATTAGGGTAAACTAGGGTAAATTAATCAAAATAAGTCTACTAGAATAAGAATGTAAGAAAAGATTTGCATCCCAGTTTAGGCGCCGTAAAGCAAAAAGAATGAAGTTTTTTTGTACAGATTCAATACGACCAATATGTATTCCGTATTGTGGACTCCAGACGGGAGACCCATACTCCAGAATCGGACGGACTAGCGAAATAAATAAAGTTTTAGTCAAATAAGGATCATTGAATTCTTTTGACCACCTTTTAATAAATCCAAGCACTCCTCTGGCTTTATTAACCGTGGACGAAATGTGATTAGAAAATTTTAGTTTAGGGTCCAAGAGAAACCAAGATCTTTTACAAGAGTTATTCTATCCAAAGAGCTGCCACTTAACGTGTAAGTCGCGTATATCGGATTGGCCCGATAAAAAGTCATCAGCTTGCACTTGGAGCCGTTTAAATTTAGTAAATTATCTCGGCACCAGTTTTGAAAATTATCTAGATCGGATTGCAAGTCTAAATGGCAGGAAATGTCCTTATACTGCAGGCACAACTTAACATCATCTGCGTACATAAGTACGCGAGAATGACTTATAATTGAGGGAAGATCGTTAATAAATAATGTAAAAAGTAACGGACCCAGATGGCTCCCTTGTGGGACACCGGAGGTAACGCGGAGAATTTCAGAAAAAAAGATCAAGTTTTTGAATAAGAAGTAAGTGATTTACAGAGTCAAATGCTTTAATAAAGTCAGTGTAAATGACGTCTGTTTGAAAACTAATATTTAAGCCTTTTATCACAAATGTAGTGAGCTCTAGAAGGTTTGTAATTGTGGATCTACGTTTAATAAATCCGTGTTGACATGGAGAAATAATTGATCTGCAAAGGTGCTGCAAATGAAAAGTAATAATTTTTTCAAAAAGCTTAGGAATAGCTGACAACTTAGAAATACCTCTGTAGTTACTGGCTTCTAACTTGTTACCTTTTTTGAAAAGAGGAATAACAGATTATTCCTTCCAAATATTTGGGAATTGGGAAGTTTCTAGAGATAAGGTAAACAACTTGTGAAGAGGTTTGCACAGGGCCTTAGCGCAATACCTAAGCACGCACCCTGGAATACCATCGGGACCTGGCGAATAAACAGGCTTAATACGAAGAAGATCCAAAAGAAGAGAGCGTTCTGTTAAAGTGGGACAGAATATGAGGTTTGACTTGGGCATGGTGTAAGAATAAGGCTGTGATGAATAATCTAAATTAGAGTAAGTCGTTTGAAAAAATTAAGCAAATAAATCGGCTATTGCCTGATCTGTGGTTGCCGTCATGTTTTCGAACGACAGCGAGGAAGGAAATGAATTAGATTTACGCTTGGTGTTAACAAAATTATAAAACTGTTTCGGGTCCTGAGAGAACTGAACCTTACAACAGTTTAAGTAACTATTATAACACTGAGCATTAAGCACGGTAAATCTTGACCGAGCACTTAGACATCTAGTAAAAACAGATTGAGAACCGGTATTTTTATATTTCCTAAAAAGTCTGGACTTTACATTTCTTAAGTGTGTCAACTCTTTGCTAAACCAAGGTGATTTATTGGAAGTTGACGGATAGTACCACGGAACACAGGAATTAAAAAAAGAGTTTATTGCAGTGTAAAAAACATTAACTCATCGGACATGTTATTGCATAAGTAAAGACCAGACCAATTAAAGCCAGAAATAAAATTATTAAGCCTCAGAAAGTCTGCCTTGCGAAAACAATGTATTCGTTTGGATTTTTCTGATTTTTCTTCTATAACTCTTCCCGTATCAAATGAAAGTTCGATTGTTGGGTGATATGGATCTTCAGGTTGCGTGAGTGGTGATACTCTGGACAGAAACACACCTTCAGGATTTGATACAAAACACAAATCAAGTAGGCGACCTAATGAATTTCGAACATGGTTTACTTGAGATAGAGATATGTCAAGCAGGCCATCAATAAAATCATGCTGTGCTATAGGTAGTAAGACATTCGATCCATCCTCAGTGGACCAAGTAACTCCAGGTATGTTAAAATCACCTAGAACTATCAACTGATCCCTATCGGAAAGCTTATTTGCAACGGACTTAATAACGGATAGGTGATTTAAATAATCAGGAAGTTCAGACAACGGCGGAATATATGAGCAAGTTATGTATATAAAGTTACCAGGAAGCGATAACTTTACACAAATAAATTCAATGGTATTGAATTCATCAAAAAATAACTCCTCAGACGGGAAGTTTGAATCAACTCCAATTAAGACTCCACCTCCAAGTCTAGAGGGACGGTCATACATATATATTGTGTACTTACCTGGAAAAACTTCGGAGCTAAAGATCTCCGGCTTTAACCAGGTTTCTGTGAACACAATAATATGAGATGCAACGGAAAGGCTATCGGAATACAATTTAGTGAGTTTGCTACGCAAACCTCTTGCATTCTGATAGGAAAGAAGGAGGTTAGAAGTTAGTTTTTTGAAATTGGTACACTGGTTTGGCCTCTACTAGGAAGTTTTACTCCCACGAGCCCCTTCTTATGGCTTCAAAAAGCTCGTTAGGGACAGTTATCTTGAAAGATGAAATGTCTCTAGCATAAGAAAACTTAAACTTTTCCACCTTTACACTATTACAATCGGCTTTAGCTTTGTCTTGTATGTAAGACAATACATCAGAAGATGTTTGATCAGGGGAAAGCCGAGAAACGAAAATTTTTTTCTTTAGTGGAACCACTGAAAGGGATTTTGGTGGAGCAGACATTGTTTCTGCAAGACCAATTTGAGCCGGTTGTCCGGACTCAGTAGTCCCTTGTGATGGTGATGCTACATTCTGAGAGATAGGTGGATCCTCTAATTGTGAAACCACTACGGACAAATCGGAATTCTTAGAAGTCCCTGGTTGCATGCATTCTGTAACGGATTGTTCGGATACCGAATCTTTTTTAGCTGCTGATCCGCCGGAATGCTCTGTTGTTCTTTTGATTTCGGTTGCGGGTGTTCCCCTTTTGCTCCTTACCACCAGCGGCCTTTTTGCGGTTAGGGGACTCTTCTAATAGCTTACGACTTTTAATCTCCGAATCCAGCGCAGAGAGGAGATTAATCCAGCATCAGCTCGGCGAAAACTATCTGTAGCAACTCCGAAACAGCTAATCAGCCCCATCAGGCCGCCTTTAGTTTGGCGCATGAACGATTTCATCTCGTTCGCAACCTCGACACAACCGGCACAACAAAACTGTAAATTGGGCCCCTTTGAAAGTTCATCACTTGTCCGGCCAGTAAAACCAGCGCACTTGGTGTGCACCATATTTTCACACAGCCAGCAAGTCATATTAGACTGGTCAGCCCTGATTACGAGGCTGCATTTTTTGCAGAAGCAGACTAAATTTTTATTATTCATTTTATTTATTGGGACCACTGTACCAAGAAAGCGAATTGAAAAGTATAAGCGAGCAGTTATAAGTACCGCAAGAGCGCAGAAACTGCACGCTTAGAACTTTCAAAGCAAAGAGAGCAAGAGAGCGGGAGCGTAAATAAGTTAAGATGCATGCACAAAAGAGAAACGGCGGGGATATAAATAGGATAGAAAACACAGATAAGAATTACGAAAACTAAAACAATTTATTAGTGTTAATACAAAGTGCCCTCGCGAAGCGAACGGAGTTTAAATTTATGTTTAAATAAACGAAACAAAATTTAATGTTGTTTTTATAAAACCCACCGATGGGAATAAACGAAAACAAAATACAAAATTCGAAGCACAGAAAAAAAACACGACCGTTCTTCACTTTGAAAGTCAAAGACGTTCACTTAAAGAGGACTCGTTGAGTCCTACCACTCAGATAACTAGAGATCCATGTTAGAAGATCACATGGAAACCCTAATAAGGCTAGCTTTAATACAAGAAGCGAGTGATTTACTGAATCAAACGCTTTACTAAAATCAGTGTAAACTAGGTCAGTCTGCATGTTCTTTCTGAAGCCATTTATTACAAAAGGTTTTGTCGTCGTAGATCTTCGCCTTATAAATCCATGTTGACATGGAGGTATAATTGATCTACAAAGATGTTGCAAGTGCGGTGTAATAACGTTTTCGAAAAGCTTTGGGATGGCGGATAATTTAGATATACCTCTGTAATTACTTGTATTCGATTTATTTCCTTTCTTATGAAGGGGAATAACAAATGACTCCTTCCAAATAAGTGGGAAATGAGAAGTTTTCAAAGACAAGGTAAATAATTTGTGCAGGGGTCTCGTTATAGAGCTAGAACGCCTTAACTCTTTTTATACAATTGCAGAGGGTATTATAATTTCAGTCAAAATTTTGCAACGCTGTGAAGGAGACATTTCCGACCCTATAAAGTATATATATTCTTGATCAACATAACCAGTCGATTTAGCCATGTCCGTCCCTTCGTTTCTACGCAAACTAGTCTCTCAGTTTTAAAGCTATCTGCTTGAAACTTTCCCAAAAGTTGTCTTTCTATTGCAGGTATAAGGTACAAAAGATTGAACCGACCTACCAAATTTCATAACGAATAAGGTTATAAATAAGGACAGTACCAAGCATCGTTCTAAGGCTAGCTAGCGACAATTGTATTGACTTGGAATTAATATAATATTAACATTAGATCTTATTTCGATTCTTCGAACTCATTGGGATCTTGCTGATAAAAGTATTGTTTTATTACCAGAACTTTATGTTATTTGAATACATATATTAATTGGTCTTATTATAAACCATTATATAAATGTGTATTCACATTAATATTCCAATAACATACAGTTCTGCTCATAAAACAATCCACTGTAGGTTTCAGATATATTTGTTAATTTCTTTCTTTTATAAAATCGATTTTATATTATTCCATCACATGGAATTGCAAAATGCTTATAAACTATGTGGAAATTGTTTGAAACTTTGTATTTATCTGTATTTGAGCTCTATTGATGCAAGGCCTTGTGATTATATGATAACTTCACCGTATTCTTTGAATATCTGTTCTTGTTTCTATTTGAATGTCGTTAAGGACAACACAATTTTCTTATATATGCAGGACACTTGAGTTTAACGACTAGGCCTTTATGTTTTCGTAAGTGTATTGTAACACAATTTTTGCATTATAACAGTGGTAACTCGCTAGCTTTTAAAAAATATCGTAAAAAAATAAAGTTATTTTCTAGATATTATATGTTTTAAAGATTATGGCTTTTTAGCATATAAAAATGTTGTATGATTGAAATAGAAAATAATTGGAAAAATGTTTAATTATTTAATACAAATTTTGTTTTATTATTTATTTATTTTGTTTTTTAATTACACTAAAGATTATGAATAAAAGGTCTGTAATCTATCCCTTTCCATTTTTTTTGCTTTTTATTATAAACTAGCTGACCCGGCGAACTTTGTTCCGTCTTATCTTAATGTCAATAAAAAAACAATTTTTTTATTGGAAAAAATACAAAAAAAATTAAATACGTATATTAATTATTCATAATTATTTTAGTATTTGAGTACATAGGTTGCACTTTATTTAAGTAGCTTGTGATACACGACATTTTTTGTTTTATTATCAGGTCCAAAAACAAACAACGCAGATGGTCTTCCGACCCGTGAACATGCCACGTATAATTGACCATGGGAAAAACATGAATGTTCTAGATTTAAACCACAAACTTTTAAGGATTGGCCTTGTGAATTGTTGATGGTCATGGCAAATGTAAGACGTATCGGAAATTGAAGTCTTTTAAATTCAAACGGCATATCGGTTGGGATCATCGGTATCCTCGGAATGAGAACTTCCTCATCTTTGAATTTTCCTATCATTATCGTAGCGTAAATTACATTGTTCAACAATTTTCTAACCACCAAACGCGTACCGTTGCACAGTTTTGGTTGGTTTATGTTTCGAAGCATGATTACTACTGAGCCAACCTTTAGGCGTAAATTGTGCGGTGGTAAGCCAGGCACGTCCAAAGAGTTTAAAAAATCAATTGGATTGTGGTGGCTTCATCTTCATTTCTGACGCAGTCAATAGATTTGAATGGATGCATTGTTCCAATGATCTTATTTTGAATTATGTAGTTTAGGTCATCTACATCTTTATTTTTAGCCGCTAAAATTGCTCTCTCACTCAACCATTCATTATTTTTGTAGTTAGAAATAATTTCTGGAAATACATTGTTGATAAGTTCGTCTTTTGATCAGACCAAATTACAGAAATTATTTTGAAATGATATTAATCCGCTTGATTCATCGACAGGTACTTGATCATTACCGATAGTCAGCAATTGGTCCGAGAGATCTTCAGCAGATGTGTCATTAAGCAATGTAACTCTCATGTTTGTTGTCTGTCGAACGGGCTAAAATTATCCTATGTCCTTCTCCTGGCTCAAAACTACCTCCCTGCCAATTTTCAGCTAAATCGGTTCGGCTGTTCTTGAGTCATAAGAGAAGTAACTAACACGACTTTCTTTTTATACCCTTGCAGAGGGTATTATAATTTTGGTCAGAAGTTTGTAACGCAGTGAAGGAGACGTTTCCGACCCTATAAAGTATATATATTCTTGATCAGGATCAATAGGGGAGTCGATATAGCCATGTCCGTCTGTCCGTCCGTCCGTCTGTCCGTCTGTCCGTCTGTCCGTCTGTTTCAATACCGTTTGCGAGCTCAGTTTAAAAGCTAGCGATCTGAAACTTTCACAGTCGTCCTAAAACAAGTGTACGCAGATCAAGTTTGAAAACCGCCCCGATCGGATGTCTATATCCTATAGCTCCCATAGGAACAATCGGATATAACTTGCAAGAATGGAAGATATTTCGCGCAGTGTAAAAGCTATTGACATAAATCTTTCCAAATCTTATTTTTTTATGCGTACCTTGATCAGAGTAAAATCGCGTAACGATCGCACGTCTATATCCTATAGCTCCCATAGGAACAAAAGGGTAAAATCGGTTAAAATTTAATGATTTTTAGGATATTTCACGCAGTATACAAGCTATTGACATGAATCTTTCCAAACCCTAGTTTTTTATGCATACATTGATCAAGGTGAAAGCGCGTGCAGATCGGACGTCTATATCCTATAGCTCCCATAGGAACAATAGGGTGAAATCGGTCCAAATTTTATGATTATCAGAATATTTCGCGCAGTGTGTAAGCTACTAACATAAAATTTTCCAATTCTTATTTATTTACGCATATCTTGATTAGGGTAAAAGCGCTTGCCGCTCGGAAGTCTATATCTTAAAGGAGATAGGAAAAATTGTTAAAGGCTGCGAAAGTATCCCTTTTGTATATGACATTTTTGCAGTATAAAAGCAATTGACTTGAAACGATGCAAATCTAGTTTACTTATGTATACCTTATTCCTTTCGCTACTTTTTCACTTTTAGCAATTTCGTCAAAGTCTGCAAGGGTATTAAAACTTCGGCTTGCCGAAGTTAGCTTCCGTCCTCGTTTATATATAGATTATTATGTTATCCTCGTCTCTTAAAATGTCTACCTTATATGGTCATTATACCCTTGCAGAGGGTATTATAATTTTGGTCAAAAGTGTGCAACGCAGTGAAGGAGACATCTCCGACCCTATAAAGTATATATATTCTTGATCAGGATCACCTCCTGAGTTGATATAGCCAAGTCCGTCTGTCCGTCTGTCCGTCTGTCTGTTTCTACGCAAACTAGTCTCTCAGTTTTAAAGCTATCGAGTTGAAACTTTGCACACACCCTTCTTTCCTTTGCACGCAGTATATAAGTCGGAACGGCCGGGATCGGCCGACTATATCCTATAGCTGCCATATAACTGATTGATCGGAAATGCCATAACTCTGCTGTTTGTTAAGTTAGGAAGTTGGGACTTTCTGTGGGTTCTATATTTGGTCAATCAATCCGACGTACCAAATTTCATAAGGATCGGCCGACTATATCCTATAGCTGCTATATAACTGATTGATCGGAAATGCCATAACTTTGGTGTTTGTAAAGTTAGGAAGTTGGAATTTTCTATGGGTTTTATATTTGGCCAATCAATCCGACCTACCAAATTTCATAAGGATCGGCCGACTATATCTTATAGCTGCCATATAACTGATTGATCGGAAATGCCATAACTTTGGTGTTTGTAAAGTTAGGAAGTTGGGATTTTCTATGGGTTTTATTTTTGCCCAATCAATTCGACATATTAAATTTCATAAGGATCGGCCGACTATATCCTATAGCTGCCATATAACTGATTGATCGGAAATGAAATAACTTTGGTGTTTTTAAAGTTAGGAAGGTGGGATTTTTTATGAGTATTAAAAATGCATCATATAAATAATTTTGGAGAATATAATTTGCAGAATATTCTGCATGGGTATTTCAACTTCGGCTCCGCCCGAAGTTAGCTTTCCTTTCTTGTTTTTTAATAAGATCTCAAATTTTTATATTTTTGTGATAATTATTTTGTTTGTCGAAGTGCAACCGATATTTCGGAAGAAAAAAATAAAAAAATAAAATTTAAAAACTTTTGCTTAAAAATGATCTCGAGCCGGAAAAACCCCAAAATAAAATTATTTTTTTGTTTTGTGGCTGCTTTCTACTGTTCCTAAAGTCTGATGGTGGTGTGCAGTAGATGATATGTTTTCAAGTTTTAAATATTTACATATGTCGTTAATAATTATTCTCTTATATTTAGTTTTCATGTCCGTAATGAACGTAATCATTGGACCGTACTTTAGAATAAAAATTCAAATATACAATAATATAGCCTTTGCTACTGTTCTTCCACTACATTGATCTGATTTAGGTAAATGCATTTAAAGGTGTTTCTGTTATTGTTAAGGAGGTTTTGGTATGTTTTGACTAGGGTAAACAGGCACTGGGCTCTCAAAGCATTCGCCTTTTGAAGCCACAGCATCCTGTACCTGGCTCTGACCCGGCCGGTCACACCAGACTCCTGCACAGTTTTTACCTGACGGTTCAGGCGTACGCCAGAAGCCCGCCAATGCAGTCCCTGTGGCAGGATACTACGTTCACGACGAACGCTTCCAGCCTCGCCTTTTCGCTGCAGGCTGAATGTGTTGGAGTACAGCCAGCTTAGTGCTGGCCCTGCGTTCCGCTGGCTCCGTGCCGGCTGCTGTCGGCTCTGTCGGCGGTGCCTCTGGGGCCGGCTTCCCATGCAGTCTCGTGTCCCGACTGCCGCCCTCCGGATTTCTTCTTCTGCAGGGGTCCGGGTCTCGTCCAGTCCTTCCGGCCAGGTCCATGTCACGGCGTGCTGCCTCCAGGTGACCCCCTTTTTTTTTGCGGACGTTGATGCACTATGATCAGCGCAAACAAGTGGCCCTTAGGCGTAAAAACGAGATCGCGAGAAGTGAAAAAGGACAATATAGAAGCGGACAGACTGAGTTAGAAATACGTACTAATACTAATAATAATTTTGTGCTAAGTAAAATAAAATTAATGGTTTTAGGCTTGGCAAAGAGTCAGTAGTATAAATAATATGGTATAGTCTATTATAGTCGTTACACATTACTCTAGACGTTTCATGCATATCAAAGTTAGATCTACAAATATTTAAAGTAAGAGGAATATAGTTTCTGGTTATTCTATTAGGCACGGAGAAGTTTATGCGACCCAGTAAGTCGTGACTCTCCACATCCCCGTGAATAAGTTTATAAATAAAAGTTGTGCCAAGCATCGTTCTCCGGTGTAATAAGGATGGTAGATTAATTAGGAGAAGTCTACTAGAGTAGGGTGGTAAAATACGGCTTGCATTCCATTTAAGCACCGTAAAGCAAATAATAAAAAGTTCTTTGGCCAGACTCTATCCGGTCTATATTGTACACCTTACTGAGGACTCCAAACTGCTGAACAGTACTCCAGAATTGGACGGATTAGTGAAACGAACAGAGTCTTTCTAACATTGGGATCATCGAATTCCTTTGACCACCTTTTAAAAAATCCAAGTACTCTCCTGGCTTTATTCACCATAGAAGTAATATGGTCACAAAACTTAAGTTGTTGGTCAAGAAGGACGCCAAGGTCATCAACATGCGTAATTCTAGACAACGCGCAACCACCCAATGTCTTTACTTTGCCTTTAGCGCTATTTAAATCCAAAAGATTTTCACAACACCATATTTGAAAAGCATTTAGGTCAGATTGTAAGTCTGAACTGCTAGAAATTTCGTTATAATGCAGGCATAACTTAACGTCATCTGCGTACATAAGGACACGGGACTTTGTCAAGACTAGAGGGAGATCGTTTATAAATAAAGTAAAAAGAAGTGGGACGCCTGAAGTAACTCGGATCAAATCAGAGATCGAGTTTTTAAAGAGGACTCGTTGAGTCCTACCACTCAGATAACTAGAGATCCATGTTAGAAGATCACATGGAAACCCTAATAAGGCTAGCTTTAATACAAGAAGCGAGTGATTTACTGAATCAAACGCTTTACTAAAATCAGTGTAAACGAGGTCAGTCTGCATGTTCTTTCTGAAGCCATTTATTACAAAAGACGTTAGCTCCAAAAGGTTTGTCGTCGTAGATCTTCGCCTTATAAATCCATGTTGACATGGAGGTATAATTGATCTACAAAGATGTTGCAAGTGGGGTGTAAAACCGTTTTCGAAAAGCTTTGGGATGGCGGATAATTTGGATATACCTCTGTAATTTCTTGTATTCGATTTATTTCCTTTCTTATGAAGGGGAATAACAAATGACTCCTTCCAAATAAGTGGGAAATGAGAAGTTTTCAAAGACAAGGTAAATAATTTGTGCAGGGGTCTCGTTATAGAGCTAGAGCGCCTTAACTCTTTTTATACCCTTGCAGAGGGTACGCAGTGAAGGAGACATTTCCGACCCTATAAAGTATATATATTCTTGATCAGCATCACCAGTCGATTTAGCCATGTCCGTCTGTCCGCAGGTATAAGGTATAAAAGATTGAACCGACCTACCAAATTTCATAACGAATAAGGTTTTAAATAAAGACAGTACCAAGCATCGTTCTAAGGTTAGCTAGCGACAATTGTATTGAATCTCCTGACTTGGAATTAATTTAATATTAACATTAGACCTTATTTCGATTCTTCGAACTTATTGGGATCTTGCTGATAAAAGTATTGTTTTATTACTAGAACTTTATGATATTTGAATATATTAATTGGTCTTATTATAAACCATTATATAAATGTGTATTCACATTAATATTCCAATAACATACAGTTCTGCTAATAAAACAATCCACTGTAGGTTTCAGATATATTTGTTAATTTCATTCTTTTATAAAATCGATTTTATATTATTCCATCACATGGAATTGCATAAACATCATAAACAAACAACAGCCGGAGAGTTCAGACGTGTTTTGCGCGAGCTCCGGAAAAAAACCGCTCAAAAGTGAAAAACAATTACTAAAAATACTGGAGTGGTGTTATAAAGGCAATCTTATTGCTAAAAACAGTAAATAATAATTAGTGCTATGTAAAAAACTAGTGCAAAGTTATTATAAAAACTAAGAAGTGCCACGAGTGATAGCTCAATGAGCGGCGATTCAAAAAATGAGCGTAGAAGCTCCGTAGACCAGAGAAACAGTTGTATTTCTTATTTCTCAACCCGTGATACAGAAGTAGAAAGAACTTCTTCAAAGAGCAACTCAGCCCTACTGACCATTGACAGTGCGAGAGCACGGTCTTGTTCTCCCGCCCTACTCACACCAACTCCCACTTCATGGAGCTTGCCGTGTAGAACCCCACCCCCAGCTTTGACTAACAGCTCACCAGCCACGAGCACTGCGACCTCGTTAATTTCTGCAACCGCAGCCACTGCAACAACAACATCAACGGTCGCCGTTAACAACAACGCGATTTCGAATGCGTTTGCAACTTCTGCAGCGCCGAATAAAACTACAAAGCCAAGTGTAAGTACGAGTGCCTATATCGGCAATATCAAACAACAACAAGTGGGTCCGGCTATACAGACTGGCATGGACCGTTACATCCAAATCAAACGGAAGCTAAGCCCGCAAAATAAAATGGTTGGAAATAAACCAAAACAAAATTGCACTAATAAAGGCAGCGAACAACCAGGGCATCTAGTAACAACAGATTCGCCCTTTTGTCGGAAATTGATAATAATCAATCCGAATCTGGACAGGCTGTTCAAAAGAAACCAAAGCCCTCACCAATTTACATAAGGGAACAGAACTCAAATACCCTAGTAAAGAAAATTGTTGCGCTGGTCGGGAATGACAACTTTTATGTTACTCCCCTTGTTAAAGGGAATATTTATGAAACAAAGCTTCAAGCTAAAACTGAAGATCAATTCAGAGCTGTAACTAATTACCTAGACGAGGCTAGGAAACCCTACTACACGTACCAGCTCAAGAGTAGCAAGGGCTTGCAAGTAGTGCTAAAGGGCATAGAGCCCGACGTATCCACCAATGAGGTAAAAGAGGCACTGAAAGAAAAAGGATTCTTCTTCAAAAATATTATTAATATTATCAACAAAAATAAAAAGCCGCAACCACTCTTTAAGGTCGAACTGGAGCCTGAAAGCAGAGCCTTGAAGAAAAATGAAGTGCACCCGATCTATAAACTGCAATACCTGTTGCACAGAAGGATTACTGTTGAAGAACCGCATAAGCGGAATGGCCCGCTGCAATGCACAAACTGCCAAGAGTATGCACACACCAGAAACTGCGGGCTTCGTTCAGTCTGCGTAGCTTGTGGTGGCTTCCACAAATCCGAACCTTGCCCTGCAAGCAAAGAAGACCCAAAGACAAAGAAATGCGCTAACTGTGGAGATAACCATACCGCAAACTACAGAGGCTGCCCGGTCTATAAAGAGCTGAAGAGTCAGTTTCAACAAGCAAAACAAGCACGCTCCCAGAATGCACGAAATGCGTACGTGCAATCCCAATCCACACCTAATGTTTTCTTTGCGAAAGCAGCCAGATCTTCATTTGGGCCCCTCAACACAAATGGGGGAGTTTCATACGCCAGTGCCCTAAAATCAGGACTTGCCAATCAGACGGGGTTCCCACAAGCTCAATGCTCTGAGCAAAATATAATAACACCTCAGCAAGCAATAGGACAAATACCAAACAGCACGGAAACCATGATGCTGACTTTACAACAGGGTATGATGGAATTTATGTCCTTCATGAAAACAACAATGACAAACCTTATGCAAAATCAAAACATTTTAATAAATTTGCTCACATCCCAACAATCTAAATAATCGATCTCTTGCCTTCGAATATCCATGTGGAATGCCAATGGCGTTTCACGGCACAAACTTGAAATAACTCAATTCCTCAATGAAAACCAAATAGATGTAATGCTTCTGGCAGAAACGCATCTCACAAGTAAATACAACTTCCAAATAAGAGGTTATACTTCATACTGCACAGATCATCCGGACGGTAAGGCTCACGGAGGAACTGGAATCCTAATCAGGGAACGCATTAAGCACCACTTTCACCAGAGGTTTGCAACAAATTATTAGCAGGCTACATCTATAAAACTACAAGCAGGCAACGGCAGTATCACTATAGCCGCTGTCTATTGCCCACCGCGTTTTACAATAACTGAAGAGCAATTCTTGGACTTCTACAATTCACTCGGAGATCGCTTTATAGCAGGAAGAGACTACAACGCCAAGCACACGCACTGGGGATCAAGACTCGTGACCCCCAAAGGAAGACAACTGTATAAAGCAATCATAAATTTGAGCAACAAACTCGACTATGTCTCCCCTGGCAGCCCCACATATTGGCCAGCTGACCCCAGAAAACTCCCGGACTTAATTGACTTCGCTGTGACCAAGAACATCCCAAGAAATTTAGTCAGCGCCAAATCGCTATCGGACTTATCATCGGACCACTCGCCTGTTTTAATAACTGTCCTTCAAAGCCCGAAAGTAATCGAGCACCCCTTCAGGCTGACCTCGACTAGAACCAACTGGCTAAAGTACAAAAAGTACGTAAGTTCCCACATTGAACTAACACCACAGTTAAACATAGAGAACGACATCGACTTCTGTGCTGATGCCCTGGAGTCAGTACTCGTGGCAGCAGCCAAAATCTCAACACCAGAAGAGACAATCGTGCGTAGCAACCAATACAAAACTAATCTGCAAATCGAACAACTGGTTCGGGAAAAACGACGTCTGCGACGCGTTTGGCAATCCTGCAGATCGCCCCATTCGAAGCAACTCTATAATGATGCCACCCGCAGACTCACCAAAACCCTCAAGCAAGAAAAGGAGCTTGCGCAGCGCCGGTACATCGAGAAACTGTCGCCGACCAGTACAAAGCAGGAGAGCTCACCCAAATTTAAGCTCTCCGATAGAATCAGTCACTCCGATTAGAAACTCTTCCGGTACTTGGGCCCGCAGTGACGAAGACAGAGCCGAAACATTTGCTTTTCACCTACGAAATGTATTTCAGCCGAACGCCGCCACAAACTCTCTTCAACTACCGCCGTTTAGCTCTGAAATTGCAATTAACCCGATTTTGTTTTAAACACCTGAAATTGCTAACGTCATTAGGAAGCAAATAAAACCGAAAAAGGCTCCAGGGGGCGACGTAATAACCCCAAAAATGATAATTGAACTTCCAAACTGCGCAGTGGATGTTATATGCAAGCTATTTAACGGGATCACAAAACTTGGCTACTACCCCAAAAAATGGCAAAAGTCCGTGGTTATAATAATACCGAAGCCTGGCAAAGACCAAACAATTCCCTCATCGTACAGGCCAATAAGCTTACTATCGTGCCTGTCCAAATTACTGGAAAAATGCCTGCTCACGCGCATTACACCATATTTAAGAGAACAAAACTTAATCCCGGCACATCAATTCGGGTTTCGTGAAAGCCAACCATCGAGCAAGTCAACCGAATAACTTCAGAAATTCGTTCAGCCTTCGAACATCGGGAATATTGTAGTGCGATATTCCTCGACGTCTCACAGGCATTCGACCGAGAGTGGCTTGAAGGCCTTATGCATAAAATCATAACATTACTGCCAGAAAACACTCATAAGTTACTTAAGTCGTACCTCTACCACAGAGTCTTTGAGGTTAGATGCAATACAACGACATCCAACGAGTATAACATTGAAGCCGGAGTCCCACAAGGTAGCGCCCTGGGCCCTACCCTGTTTGTCCTATACACAGCAGACATCCCTACGAACAAGAGGCTGACTACGTCCACATTTGCTGACGACACCGCAATCCTGAGCCGCTCGAGATGCCCAACTAGAGCAACAGCTCAACTGGCTGATCATTTGGTGGTAGTTGAAAAGTGGCTATCAGACTGGCGAATCAAAATTAATGAACAAAAGTGTAAACATATAACGTTTACCCTTAACAGACAATCGTGCCCGCCGCTAACTTTGAATAGTACGCAGATTCCCCAAGCCAGCGATATAACATATCTCGGCGTCCACCTCGACACCTCGGAGGCACATTGAATGCAAGAAAGTACATCTCAGACTTAAAGCTAGCAGCCTACACTGGATTATAAATTCTCGATCACCCCTGTGTCTGGACTTTAAAGTTCTTCTCTACAACTCCACCCTCAAGCCCATTTGGACCTACGGCTCCCAGCTCTGGGGGAACACGAGCAACAGCAACGTTGACATCATACAGCGCTCACAATCAAAAATCCTGCGAACAATCACTGGGGCACCATGGTATGTTCGGAACGAAAACATCCACAGGGATCTGGGCATACCACCGGTCAAAGATGAAATAGCAAAGCAGAAAGCGGCCTACCATAACAAGCTTACACTGCACCCAAATAATCTCGCAAGGAACCTAAGACGGGTTTCGAACAGAACTCGTCTGCATCGTAACGATCTACCAGCCTAGCAATAAATATTAGGGTCCGTTAGTCTAAATTCAGTCTACATGACTGTAAGTTAAGTTATATTCTTAGGATTTGATATACTTATTGAGAAGATTCAATAAATAAAGCATATATTTACAAAAAAAAAAACAAAAAAATGGAATTGCAAAATGCTTATAAACTATGTGGAAATTGTTTGAAACTTTGTATTTATCTGTATTTGAGCTCTATTGATGCAAGGCCTTGTGATTATATGATAACTTCACCGTATTCTTTGAATATCTGTTCTTGTTTCTATTTGAATGTCGTTAAGGACAACAGAATTTTCTTATATAAGCCGGACACTTGAGTTTAACGACTAGGCCTTTATGTTTACGTAAGTGTATTGTAACACAATGTTGGCATTAACACAGTGGTATTTTTTGAAAAATATCGTAATAAAATAAAGTTATTTTTAAGATATTATATGTTTTAAAGATTATGGTTTTTTAACATATAAAAATGTTTTATGATTAAAATAGATAGAAATTGGTAAATGTTTAATTATTTAATAAACATTTTTTTTTATTATTTATTTATTTTGTTTTTTAATTACACTAAAGATTATGAATAAAAGATCAGTAATCTATCCCTTTCCTTTTTTTTTGCTTTTTATTATAAACTAGCTGACCCGGCGAACTTTGTTCCGTCTTATCTTAATGTCAATAAATAAGCAGTTTTTTTTATTGGAAAAAATACAAAAAAAATTAAATACGTATATTAATCATTCATAATTATCCTCCCTAACGCTAACTAATATACCACTGTGGTAGCTATAGTCCAAATGTGCGCGCAGTGGCCCTATTATCGAAAATATTTGAAAACGCCCAATCAATATGCGTATTGCAATTGGTTTTCATGAGTCCAAATCTAGCAACGAACTAAACCCTTTACATCTGCTAGAAAATCCAAAACTCTCCTATAGCAGCCAGAGATGGAGTCAAGGCATAAATTGAAATCTCCTAACACTATACAAAAATTTTGCATGCAACTATTTAATTTTTTTGGGGTTTTCTGTTTTATTTAATTTACTATAAAATTTAATTTAGTTACTATAAAAAAATTTAGCATGCAACTATTTAATTTTTTTTTGTTGTTTGATTTTTTGTTTAATTTAAATATATACAGGGTGCGGCGCTTAAATCCGCACAAATTTAATTGTTTATTTAAAAACAAATTTATTTAAACAAAATATGAAAAAAATTGAAAATTCATTTACAGAATTATATAAACTCCTTCAGCCCTAATGACCGCCTCTATCCTTGTCCTAAAACGGTCGCATGCTTTCTTTAAACAGCGCTGTCCATATTGGTGAATGCTGCTTCGATAGCGGTGCGTAGAGATGCGACATTAGGTGCCAGGACTTGTTAGTAACCCTTTCGACTACGCTCCAAACATAATAGTCCAGGGGGTTCAAATCCGGTATTCGGGGCCAGAACTCTTTTGCTCCAGAACATGTCCACGTTATCCGATAGCCAGTTTTGGACTTAATAGCTCGTGGGGTTAGAAAACCTTCCCTTGACTTTTCAGAAGCATTGTACTTGGATGTAATATCGTATACAGTTGATGGTACCCGAAGAATCGAATTATTTCTGTTTCGCCCAGCGCGAAGACTTTCGATAATCACGGCTCTTCGGTTGTACTCCGCACTTGTTGGTAACATCCCGGCCATTTTTAGGTTATGACTATTTACGAGATGCCCATGGTTTACAAGAACGCCAGTAGCGACCTCTGGCTGAATGACTATGTGGCGGGAAATTCAAATTCAAATTTGTCCATAAAAAATACCTCTTGGCGATGACTGCACTTTGATCGTGCAGCTACTCCTATACTGTCATCTAAAAATTGTATCCAAAGAATGTTTGGAGAGTTGGACGTGTTGAAACCTTATCTCCTAAGAACACCTGTGGCTCGGTTTACGAGACCATCTGATGTGTCTAGATTGACCGTCATCATGTGTTTAGCAGTGGTTTTTAAATGAGCGAGGTACACAAACCTTGTGTCTCAGATGTTTGGGACCATTTTGAAGCAAACTTGCGCTGCAGGAACTCCTAAAATCTACATGCAAAATGCCAATCTAATAGCTTTTATAGTCAGCGTTAATACGGACAGACAGACGGCCAGACGAACATGGCTAGATCGATCTCAAGTTAGTGATCCTGAACAAGAATATATATATGAGTTTACAAAAGCTTTTGTCCTGCATCAGCAGTCTGTGTTTATGTTTATGTGTTTGAGTGCAATCAATTGACTAGAAATATTAAACATACATTCTTATATTGGCTAAACACATTCAATCTTAAATAGTATTATGTATATTAAAGTCTAAATGTTTGCGCAACACGAGTAACGGGTATAGCGAATAGCTTTCTTTGAAAGGAGTTATCTTTGCCGGGCATTGCAACTGTGTACAATGTAAATACATACATATGTATATACTTACATACATACACACTTACGCCATTGTTTGACCCAGACCTCCAATTAGGCTAACTTGATTTGATTTGCATAGTTCTGGGGATATAGTTCGGTATTGACAAATGAAATCCATGTCAATTTCCTTTAATAGAAATCCTTATCGAGAATAAACGTTGACTCTGTTGAGCTCCTTGGCCAGCTGTTCCAAAGTCATCCGTCATCCTATTTTCCCTCTAAAAGATTGGTACCACCGGCCATGAAAGGCGGAAATGTAGGCGCTAGCCAGGCTTAAGCGTTTAATGGGTTTTTGGGCATGGCAATTTATTTGCTGAGTTTTTCCAAACCACTTATAGTTCGACAGCATGGTCAAATTCCTAACTACCCTAATCTCTTAAATAGGGCAAATTGTATGTTTACCCCTTTAATTACTGAAAACTTTCTCTTAATAGATTTAGAAACAACAACGCCGACTTATTCTCCCGGTCCAGATGGACTTCCTGGATGTGTGCTCAAGTTTTGTTCGTCAACCATTTGTAAACCGGGATTCTTAAAACTTTTTAATTTGTCTATTTCATCATCAGTTTTTCCTACTATCTGGAAGGACTCTTTTATTATTTCACTACATAAAAGGGTTCGAAGGTTGATGCCAAGAATTATAGAGGTATTTCCAAATTGTCGGCAATTCCTAAAGCATTTGAACGTATTATCACTTCTCATTTGCAACATTTATGTTCCTCGCTTATATCACCGTGTCAGGCTTTTTGTTAAGCGAAGATCGACCACCACCAACCTTTTGAATTGTCATCTATTGTAATAAATGGATTTCAGAAAAATGCAGACTGACGTTATATATACAGATTTTAGTAAGGTCTTGACTCCCCAACACTCCTTCTTATTCAAATTAGATCCGCTTGGCTTTCCTGGTAATCTATTAACTTGGATTTCAAGTTACTTGAATGGTAGGACTCAGAGGGTTATATTCAAGAATTCTGTTTCAAATTGATCTACATGACATCTGGAGTCCCTCAGGGAAGTCATCTGGGCCCTTTGCTGTTTACTTTGTTTATCAACGATCTTCCCTATCATAACATATTCTCGTACTAATGTATGCTGATGATATTAAGCTTTGTTTATCATATAATGATATAAGTCGGGATTTAACTTACAGTCAGATATTGATTTTTTTTTTATGAATGGGTGTGAGTACAACCTTTTAAAATTGAACTACCTTAAATGCAACGTTATGACTTTTATAGGGTACCATACGTTTATAAGTTATTTTCTTGAAAATACGTCACTGACCGTATATATTCAGTTAACGATTTAGGAGTTCTTCTGGACCCTAAAACTTAAATTTGACTGCCAAGATAATGTCCACTGTTAATAAAGCCATGAGTGTCTTGGCTTATAAAGCGTTGGTCAAAAGAATTTGATGACCCAAATTATTATTTACCTCCTTGTCCGTCCTATTTTGGAATATTGTTCGTCGGTTTGGAGTCCACAATATCAAGTGCACATTGGACCGTATTGAGTCGGTACAAAAAAATTTCTGGGGATCAAAAACGTAAGGCCTTCCTTCCTACCAGAGTAGATTACTGTTGCTTAACCTTTACCTCACTTTTAAAACTAAATCGAAAATGCTTGGTACCATTTTTATGCATAATCTTATAAGAGGTGATATTGATTCTGCAGAACTTGTAAGCCGCCTAACTTTCAATGTTCCTCTTAGACTAACACGAAATTATATCCCTCTAAATTTTGCCACGATGTTCATCAAATTTTTGTCTGCACGAGCCCTTTCGTTCTTATAATTACTTATAACCTTTATCATCTAATTTGCATTTTCACTTCTATCCCGTTATTAAAACTAATATTTTAACTCATTTGCTTTTCTTAATTATGCCTTTTATTTTCACTTGTATCTTGTCTCTCAAATTGATAATAGGGCCCGCGCAACAAGCACGTGCCTTGTGTCGTTGGGCCACTTGTTTGTATTGCTCGTAGTGCATCAACGTCCATCAGAATTTCCGACACCAGCTCCGCCTCCTACGAACTCATGGAAACTAGCATTTCTCCTTGCATTGTGCAAGACATGCGTAAGGAAAGTTTTTTGCTTTAAATTAAGAGACCTAACTAAGGTGGCTAAATTTTCAAGGGAAATAATTGGCGGGAGCTTTATTATGCGGATATTGCTATCCTGCTACTCCCACGAGCACGGTCGTCTAAGTTTAAAACATTGATTTGAGAAGATATTTCTGGAAAAGCTAAGGCCCTAAACTCTCATTAACTGCGGCCTCCTCATCTACATTTTCCTCGCTACTTTCCAAAGCCTCCATGGCCCTTCTGAGCGCGTCTCTAAGCTGTCTATGGCATTATACCTATCAAAGTTGCTTTAATAGTCTCCTCGTGCTCATGATAAAAGTCCTCACAATTTCTGTAAACAATTCTACCTATTCATCTCTCCATGGAGAATATAGCATAACAATGTTCTAAAATAGTTGGGCCTATCAGAATTAATATTTAAGGGCTATACCTAATGATACTCTGTTTTTCCAACAAATCCACTACTGCGAAAAAAACTGTTCCTAAGACCTCATTTTCTTCTTCAGCGTCATTGTTACTATTTTTCCCTTGGCGAGCTCTACCACGGGTTTTAGAATACTCGTAATTTGCAGCAAAATCGGATAAACACAGGCCGTCATGGTAATCTGGTCTTTGTTCGTATCTGTCCAGCAAACCTTTCTGAAAGATGTCAGTGGAATCCTGAGGCATATTTTGCAGGACTTGTAGGTCAAACATACGAACTCGTTGTTCGGGAGGGAAGGTGTTTATGAACACACATTTATTGCTTGTTTCTGACAACGCCAATTCCATACAACAATATACGGCCTCCCTGAGCAGAGATCTTAGAGCCCGAAATAAACTTATGACCGAGATACTGTAGCTTTTGACGAATGCTTGAGTTGCCTCTTCGAATGTCATTAGGTGCTTCATTAACTTCGAAATACCCCTTGGGACTTGTTAATGTAATTAATTATGTAGCTACAGCACGCAAAAGGGTCCAAAATTAACTGGATATCCATATTTGCCCTTTGCATTGAAAGAATGTGTTTATTATAAACGTTAACTTGAATTTCTGCAAATGTTCTCTTCAGAAAAATCTGTGTTTTTTCAAACTAGACCTAAAAGCATATATATAGTCCTCGTAACTGAGGCTCACCTCTCGTGAGAAGAAAATTTTCGAGTATGCTAAGATGGCTAATCATATCCTCGGATTGATCGCGAAGTAAAAGACTGCGAATTTTCTGATAGTTTTCGTGATGAAGAGACAAATTGGGAGTTTCTTCGAGAAGTGGCTTCAATATTTCCGTGCGGGGCATTGGGGGTTATGGAATACCGAATCGACAAACGGATTCGCGCACCTTTAAGGCACGAATGCCGTGCTTATGCTTTTGGTATTCAATGTACGGAGCCAAATCTGTGTTTGTAACATCCACAGTTACAAACTGATCAATGAAGGCTACTACACTAGCAATAGATTCTTCACTGTTGAAATCCACTTCCGGGGCGTCTTTCATCCAAAACATGCCGTGAATGTGAGGGGAACCCCTCTGTTGAAACTCAACTCGCCAATAATAGGTAGTAAACAAAGTTACTTCCAAAGACTCCCCCGGCTTCTTCATGAGCTTTAGAACTTCCCTATACCTATAATCGAAATACCTAGCACACGTCACTGGGTCAGTCCTCAGCCGCGCCTTTTTCTAAACTGTGTTCAAAGCTTCCTCCTCAATAATGTCAATCCTATCTACATTGAGCTTGAGCAGTACTCAGCAGCTCTGGCCACCTAGTTTCTGCGGCCGACAGAGTTATGAAGAAAGTTGGCAAACCAAATTGGCGAATCATAGCCATGACTTTCTTCTTCTCATCTTCCCAGTGAGTAGAGGACGTGCAATCCTAAAGAATTGATATCCGTCATCATGGGAAATTAAGTTTCCCATGAAAGCTTCATTGAGTACGTTGGCGACAGTTATCGCGCAAGAAGCGCACCCCGCTTACGTAGGCAAGTTGAAGTATTATTTCGAATTTTCAACAATTCCAACTTATTATAATTGAAGAACAACTTGTCAGTTCTATAACCTCTTCTATCTACGTTCCTAAGCTCTGATCTAACTATGGTTGTATAACTTTCCGAATATGGTCCTCTTGACGCCAGCATATATGCTTGGGAACGCCAATTCTTCGGAGTCGACATCGAGAATCTCGTCGAGAGGCTTTTGGCCCTCACCTGGAGCCATTGTGATTCTCGGAATTACTACATTGTGTGCCTGTTATTCTCCAAGCAGAGTTTCCTGTCCCGCGAGGATTTAGCTCTTCGGCTTCTTCATTCTCTTCGAATTTCCCGCCTCCAAGTTTACATCCTACTGCTGGATGGCTAGTTGTGCCTCTACAAAGGAAGTCCGCGAGAAGCACGAATGGAACAGTTTCGGATGTGAAATCAGAGATCCACTGCTCGTTCACTGACACATTTTGCTTTCTGTAAGCTCTGTACTAACTAAGTACCTGATGGCGTCAGCAATTTTGGAAGGCCTAATGGTCTCGCCATGAAATCATGTCCGTACTCCATTCTTCGCTTGAGGTGAAGCTGTACAACCTCTGCCTCGTGGAAAGCTCGTGGAAGGGACGTCACGATGTTGCTAACCGGAATGGGGACATTTACAACAGCTCCTTTTATTGCACTCTGACGCTCATGACCTAACGACTTAATTATCATAAATGGAAGGCGAGGAGAAATCAGTCGCTCCTCCAAGGAGTAAGCCCCCTCAAGGAATGAGGAATTTCTGGGAAGTCTAGGCCGTTGCAAATGGCACCCTTTTGGCTTCTTCCGGCTTTTATATTGCCGTGGCATGTGCCACAGAACTTAAAGGATACCCCAGTGAAAGCAAGCTGGCTTGCATTCTGGTAAATCTCTTCCTTGAACCAATTTTCTTCCAAATAGGCTCTAGAAAGCTTACGTATTTACTTGGGGAACCACAATCCCTTGCAGCAGAAGCAAATCTGATCGGGGCCAAGTTTTACTAACCTATTGAATTTGGCTATGTGAGCATCCAATCCAATAGGTATATTTCTAGGAGTCCTATTTCCCTGGGATAAATCAAGTCGAATCTCCTGACTTCGGTTTGCGTTCCGAAGGTTTTCAACATCCCTATTGCCACTGAGGCTTCTATACTGACTAACTCTTTGAATAATATTTAGAATGGCATCGATAGTTGCTTGTCGAGCAGCTATACGAGCACTCGTCGAGCCAGTGTATTCTCTCTGCTCGACTGCCCTACGTTCCCTAAAACTCCTAGCCGTGGCTCCCTAAACCTATCCCGCGCTCTTTGCAATATGCGATTCTGAGTTGATCTTGCCAGCGCTCGTTGCAGGGTATTTGCTTTTGCTCACCGCACGATACGCAGCATCCAACCGCCTCAGAGAACGCCGCCGAGCATCGTCTGCTTGTTCACCCGCACGGAAATCAGGATCCAAGCGCCTTTCCGAACGGTCAGCAGTATTTCGGTCCTGCTCTGTAGTTCGGACTTGCCTAATTTGTCGCCTTAAAGCGCGACGACGAGGATTGGCTGCTTGCTGACTCGCACGCAGAACGGGATCCAAGCGCCTTAACCGATGGTATGCCGTATTACTATTTTTGCTCGGTAGCTCGGACTTCTCTAACTTGTCGCCTTATAGCGCGACGCCAATATCGGCTGCCTGCTGACTCCGCACGGAAAGCGGGATCCAAGCGCCTTAACCGATGGTCAGCGGTATTACCAACTTGTTCGATAGCTCGGACTTCTTAATGTTAATTCGCCTTAAAGCGCCACGCTGAGTATCGGCTGCTTGCTGACTCCGCACGCAGAACGGGATCCAAGCGCCTTAACCGATGGTATGCCGTATTACCCTAACTCGCTCGGTAGCTCGGACTTCTCTAACTTGTCGCCTTATAGCGCGACGCCTAGTATCGGCTGCCTGCTGACTCGCACGGAAAGCGGGATCCAACGCCTTAACCGATGGTCAGAGGTATTACCAACTTGCTCGATAGCTCTGGACTTCTCTAATTGTCGCCTTAAAGCGCGACGCCGAGTATCGGCTGCTCGTTCATCCGCACGAAGAACGGGGGTTCGAGCGGGAGTTTCCCTACGTCTTTCAGCATCTGCTTCTTGTTCACCCGCACGAAAAACGGGATTCAAGCGCCTTAACCGATGGTCAGCGGTATTAACAACCTGGTCTGTAGCTTTTTCATCGGTGTTTCTTCGCCTAATAAAGCGACGCCGAGTGTCGGCTGCTTGCTCTCCGGCACGAAGAACGGGATCCAAGCGAATATCCCTACGTCTTGCAGGTATCTGCTTCTTCCTCACCCGCCCGAAGAACGGGGTTCGAGCGAATTTTCCTACGTATTGCAGTATCTGCTCCCTGCTCACCTGCACGAGTGTGCGGATTCAAGCGTATTGACCTACGAGACGCTGTATTTACACCCTGCTCTGAATTTCTGGCTACTGCATTTTCCCTTCTCCTACGCTGAGATTCAGAATTTTCTACCCTCCATCTCTGCATACTCTGGATTTTCCCTATTGGCCCTATTTATTTCTCAACAATTGGTTCCTAGCCCTCTGAGATGCAGTGGGTCTATTCAAACGAGGCACTTTTTAAAATCTTAAATTTATAGGAACACTACGATTATATACGCTGATTAGCTAAATTCTATAAATTTCATAAATAATATAGTTAATATAATATTTATATAATATAATATAGTTAATATAAATTATATACATAATAGAATTATAAGTGTAAATCCTAAAAAAGACTTAGACTTATAGTACTATTACTAAGATAAATAGGTAAATGTATAGAAATATAAGAATAGGGCCTTAAAAAAGGCTGAATCACTATTTTTATTTATATACGGGTAAAAGGGGCAGAGCGATTGAAAAATGAATTACGTTAATAATTTTCAAAAGGTTAAATATATGAATAATTATAATCTAAGAGCAAGTCTTGAAAAAGACTTATTCTTATCCTAGTATTAACAAATCTACGTTAAAAATTTGCAATTAGAAAAATATGAATAATAATAATTTAAGAGTAACTCTTGAAAAAGACTTAATCTTATATTATTATCAACAAAATCTACGTTAAAAGGGTACTTAGCAAGAGCGCAGCAACCAGCCCAGCAGCAAACAACGGCAGCGACGTCGGCAGCAATTCGGCAGAGGGCAACAACTCGCGACCGCGTAACAATTTGTTTACAAAATTTACGTTAGTTTTAAGCACAGAAAATGAGTTTAATGAGTTTACAAAATGCAAGTAAAAATGGATTCGAAGCTTACGTTAAGGAGATTTGTTTTAAGATAGGAAAACCGACAAAATCGCATCCGCAGACGAGACATACGATGGTTATCGTAGACTAAAGAGAGCAGAATAGTTTGCAGCTCTGCAAAGTTCATAACCGCCAATTTACTTGCACGGATTCCCGCCCTTTTGCTAACAGCGAACCGTGCCCTTCTAGAACTTTCCCCATTCTGCCTAGCACATCTTCCGTCTCTCTCTAGCGCAGGTGAATGCACTTAGAAAAACGAATAGGAGCAAAAGGAGACAAAATGCGCGCCCCATTTCAAATGATTTAGATTTTGCATTAACATAATGTGAATTAGAGTGACCACTGGAAAAAAGGACAAAAGTTCAAATTATCAATTTGAATTCGGCGATCTCTTAGAGCTGGCAGCTTTACAGCACTAGCATCACCAACCACCAGCGCTGCTTTAGCGCAGGCAGCTTTGTGTCCTGCACCAGCAGCTGTGTTTATGTTTTTGAGTGCAATAAATTGACTAGAAATATTTATTGTTTTATACACCCAAAATTACACAGGAGTAATGTTTTAATGTTTTAATGTTTTAATTTACCGCAACACCAGCACCACAACTTAGCTCAAGAAGAAGGTCACGAGAAAGGGGAAGTAGATCGGTCAGTGTGACCATAGGCTGAAGTATTCACTAAAGCCTAAAAGCGATATATACTAAAATCAGGGACTGAAACCGATTGGAATACCGGTTCCGATTCCGGTTTCGGTTCCTATAAAAATCTGTTAGCGGTTCCGGTTCCAATTTCGGTTCTAAGAAAACATCGCAAAACGATTCCGGTTTCGGTTCCGGTTCCTAAAAATATTACAAATCCGGTTCCGTGTTATGGAACTGCATTTGGGTCTTGGACGGCGCCGCCTAGCTTCCCGAATCCCCAGGGCGTCCCCAATGTCCCTACAGATTCCACAACATAAACATCGATGACACGCGTCTCACATCACAAAAAAAATCGGTCTTCACTAACAAGCCCAAACAAACAAAAAATGTAAACAATGCAATTAATTGAAGTGACGGGAAATATATGGCGTTTTGGTGGCTATTGGTGACCTAGCCAAGCACGCCCACCCACCAAGGGAGCTCCCTGAGGACTACAGATCCTGGGAGCATCACCCATAATCAGCTGGTCCAAGTCACTCCTCGCGACTAGGACAGCTCCATCTCCCCAACCAACTGACAACTCCATCACTTAATTTCAGTTTCTAGATCTGTACATTTAATATCCACAGTAAGTACCTATGCTATACATCGTTATAATGGCTCTCCTATAAACTAATTTATCCTTTCATAGCCTCTACGATGCCAAACTTGGCCACCGTCTTCAAATTTTAACCGGTCAAAGCGGAAGATTACCTTCCTTTGGCAAAGGCTACAGGCGCCGCGGGAAATGCGGATATTACACCAGTCACTTATTGGTGGAACTCGCATTGAACCGAGGCGCACCAAAAGCCACACACACGGTTGGCTGTGTAGGGTCACCTAATCCTGAGGAGCTCCTGGGGAAAGGAAGGGACAGGCCAAACGGTAAGTAATACGCGCTGTAATCTATCCCGCCGAAAACTAACAATCCAGCGACCTTTTTTACAGGCAACACGAGGACAACTAAGGTTTTCGGGTCTAAGTCCGGATAAATTTTCAGGTCAACAGGTAAGTACATAAATTTGGTAATGTGCACAGTTAAATTAACATTAATAATTTCAGCCACTTCTGGGGGCTGAGGCGCCGGGCTAAATATGCCCCGACTGCAGCGTACTCTGTCGGAGGCCAGCAGCAATAAGGGCCTGGAACACCCCCGGGAGGAACTGTGGCGAAGGCCAGCCTGATGGCGGTGACTCTCAACGCCGCGAAACAACAAATGGGCAGGTTATACACTCGGCTTAAGCCAGCCAGGAACAAGACTCACCGGCGTATTTTAGACAGCGTGGCGGCGGATCCGAGGAGGGGGAGCGAGTTATTGTGGTCCAAAATGTATCGCTTGGTTGAAAGAAGGTGCGGTAGAGGTATGGATGCCAATATCTCAGATTATGTGTCCCGCTTTTATTTGAATTTATGCCTCCAATTTAAGTAGTCCAATTCAATTATTCCAATTGGAAATACCGATTTGATTTCATCTAATTTAAATTTTCAGATCTAATTAGTCCAATTAAGTCTTCCAATTTAATCTTCCAATTTAAATATCCCGGCCTGTTGGGACCCCGGTTGCCCTACGGATAATTATTTATAAATAAAATAAACTATTAAACCTAACACAAATTTTTCCTAGCCTCCACACAACTTTTTATTATATTTCGGCACAAACACTATTTTAACATTTTTGGTTCTGTCTGCTGGGACAATAACTGCGATATATAAAAATTTGCCTATCATGCCTATATCTCGCCATATTCCCTTCGCCCTCTCTCGAAATTGGGTCATTGGACTATCAGTCAAGGCTATCTAGCCATGCCGGAACCAACCGGGCTATTTTTAAATAGCTAGATAGCCAAGACATCAGCAGAAGGGGGCGCCACTCCAGTAGAGAGTTCCACCTCTACTTTATCGATAGCCCTACCAAAAACGAATACCTCCTTTACCTCCTTCCAGCCGATTCCAACTTGAAATAGCAACATCCGGTTCCAGTATCGGTTCCATTTTAATGTATAATCGTGTAAAAAAGTAATTGCGACAACATATGTATCAGGGACTGAAACCGATTGGAATACCGGTTCCGATTCCGGTTCCATACCTATAAAATCTGTTAGCGGTTCCAATTTCGGTTCCAATCGAAAATTATAAAATTTCGGGTTCGTCCGTTTCCGGTCCGATTCCGGTTCCGTAAAAAGGAAACGGTACCGGTTCCGGTTTCGGGTACCGGTTCTTTTCAGTCCCCTGACCTAAAATGGTTTTGTTTATAGGAATAGGGGTATTCCAACACGCCCCTCAGAAATAACATCTATAAAATTATAAACTTAACATTATATTCATTTGTAATTAAAAAGACTTAGACTTATAGTACTATTACTACGATAAATACGTAAATGTATAGAAATATAAGAATAAGCCTTAAAAAAGGCTGAATTCTTTTATTTAAATACGGGTAAAGGGGCAGAGCGATTGAAAATGAATTACGTTAATAATTTGCAAAAGTTAAATATATGAATAATAATAATCTAAGAGCAAGTCTTGAAAAAGACTTAATCTTACACTATTATTAACAAATCTACTTTAAAAGGGGCAGAGCGGCAAAAAATGAACTACGTTAAAAATTTGCAAATGTGAAAAATATGAATAATAATAATTTAAGAGTAAGTCTTGAAAAAGACTTAATCTTATATTATTATTAACAAAATCTACGTAAAAGGGGTACTTAGCAGCGAGCGCAGCAACCAGCCCAGCAGCAAACAACGGCAGCGACGTCGGCAGCAAATCGGAAGAGGCAGCAACAACTCGCGACCGCGTAACAATTTGTTTACAAAATTTACGTTAGTTTTAAGCACAGAAAAATAAGTTTACAAAAATGCAAGTAAAAATGGATAGTTTACGTTAAGGGAGATTTGTTTTAAAATGGGCAAAACTGACAAAAATCGCAATCGCAGAAGAGAAGAGAGATCACATACGATGGTGAGTCGTAAACTAAAGCGAGAGCAGAATAGTTGCAGCTCTGCAAAGTTCATAACCGCCAATTTACTTGCACGGATTCCCGCCCTTTTTGCTAACAGCGAACCGTGCCTTCTAGAACTTTGCATTCTGCCTAGCACATCTTCCGTCTCTCTCTAGCGCAGGTGAATGCACTTGTGAGAAACGAATAGGAGCAAAAAGAGACAAAATGCGCGCCCCATTTCAAATGATTTAGATTTTGCATTAACATAATGTGAATTAGAGTGACCACAGGAAAAAAGAACAAAATGTTCAAATTATCAATTTGAATTCGGCGATCTCTTAGCGCTGGCAGCTTTACAGCACGAGCATCAGCACCAGCAGCTGTGTTTATGTTTATGTTTTTGAGTCCAATAAATTGACTAGAAATATTAAACATACATACTTATATTGGCTAAACACTTACATTCTTAAATAGTATTATGTGTATTAAAGTCTAAATGTTTGCACAACACGAGTAACGGGTATAGCGAATAGCTTTCTTTTTAAAGGAGTTATTTTGCCGGGCAATTGCAACTGTGTACAATGTAAATATTTACATACTTATGTATATGCTTACATACATACAGACTCAGACCTCCAATTTGGCTAACTTGATTTGATTTGCATAGTTCTTGGGAAACGAACTATAGGTATTGACAAATGAAAACCATCGCAATTTCCTTTAATAGAAATCCTTATCGAGAATTAACGTTGACTCTGTACCTTGGCCAGCTGTTCCAAAGTCATCCGTTAGATGGCGCTATTATATTGCGCCATCTACCCCAATACATTGGTACCACGGGCCATGAAAGGCGGAAATGTAGGCGCTAGCCAGGCTTAAGCGTTTAATGGGTTTTTGGGCGTTAGAGTGGGCGTGGCAAACTTTTTTAGGCCAAACGATAGGTATTGACGAAACAAATACATATCAATTAAAATTTTCATAATAGCATCAAAACTGTGGCTACAGCTTGTGGCTTGTGGGCGTCAGAAGGGGCGTGGCATTATTTTGAAATAAACTTGCGCTGCGTAGGAACTCCTAGAATCTACATGCAAAATGCCAATCTTCTAGCTTTTATAGTTTCCGAGATCTCAGCGTTCATACGGACAGACAGACGGACAGACAGACGGACAGACGGACATGGCTAAATCGACTCGGCTAGTGATCCTGATCAAGAATATATATACTTTATAGGGTCGGAAACGCTTCCTTCTAGCTGTTACATACTTTTGCACGAATACAATATACCCTTTTACTCTACGAGTAACGGGTATAATAAATTGAGACAGACAGACAGGCTCAGATATTGAAGGAACGACTAAAGCAAAATAAATTGCATGCAATCATGGCTAATGACCAAATATTTGAGCGTATAAATATGGCTTATGAAAAGTATTTCAAGGATAGCAATATCTACAAGCTAAATAGATTTACCAACAGGATTTACTGGCAGAGTTAAAGATTTCATTGATCTTAATTCTGGTCTCATGTGTTCATGAGGGTCCTGCAAGGAAATGGTAGTTGAGACGAGCGGCTTTATGAAGCAGACTCGAGCAGTTTCTGTTGACACAGTTTCTGTTGAACCAACTGTGCCTATGGATACAGCTAGTTCGGGTGGAGTCCCTGTTTCCAGAATAACATCTACAGTACTGGCTAAGTCAAAGAATTCGTTGCCGACCGTACCTATAGGTACAATAGGCACCGTTCCTGGTTCTCAGCCTAGTGAGATTCAGACTGCTGCTGGGGGCGTAAGAAACTTTCAGTTGTTCCACAAAGTAAGTGTTTACGCCGCTCTCCCCTCTCTTAAATTGCCCGCGCTTCCCTCGTAGCGAATGCCTACTCGCCCGCACTGGATG